>NW_028274808.1:125723315-126026345 GCF_037043125.1 Eumetopias jubatus | reverse complement strand
GTTACAAGGTAGACCATTGCCTAGGTCCCGGCTGGCCACTGGATGGCATTCCCATGGTACTGAACTTAATAGTACTATAAATGCTTGGAAAAATAAATGACATTTGGACCACGGACCACATGGAACAAATCAGAACTTGAAGCCTCCACCTAAACTGGTCGATTGCCTATTGAAACAAACAACTTTCTTCTTAAGATTTAAGCAAAACCCAGAATTAACCTATTATTCAACTCTGGATACAATTAAAAATTACTTGCCATATAAAGAATCAGAAAAATATCAACTCACAAGGGAAAAGACAGTCAACAGAATGCTCCGATGATACAGATGTTGGAATTAACTAATGAATACTGCAAAGAAGCTATTATAACCATGTTTCAAGAAGTAAGAGAGAACATTCTTAAAATGAATGAGAAATCTCAGCAAAGAAATGCAAGACATAAAGAAAATCAAAATGCAATTATGGAATTCAAATACTGAATAACCTAAAAAATATTCACTTGACAGGCTAACAGCAGAATCAAGATGACAGAATAAAGTCAATAAACTTAAAAAAATAGATCAATAAAAATTATCTTAAACAACAGAGACCAAAAAAAAGTTTGTAAAAAAGTGAACAAAGCCTTGGGGCCCATAAAACAATGCTGAAAGGTCTAAGTTTTGTGTCATCAGAGTCCCAAAAGGAAATGAGAAAGAGCATGGAGCACAAAAATTTGAAGAAATGATGCGTGAGAACTTCCTAGATTTGACTAAAGACATAAAGGTACAGATTCTAGAAGCTCAATAAACTCCAAACATGGTAATTTTAAAAGAATTCAATACCCAGATGCATCATAATCAAAATGCTGAACAATAAGACAAAGAAAAAGGCTTGGAAGCAACCAAAGAAAAACAATGTATCTCCTCTAGGGTAACAAAGATTTGCATGACTGGGTTTGTCATCAGAAGCCATGGAAGTCAGAAAGATGTTGAATCCTCAAAGTGCAGAAGGAAAATAACTATCAATCCAGAATTCTGTATCTAGTGAAAATATTTTTTTAGGAATAAAAGAAAAATAAACACATTTTAAGATGAAGAAAAAATAATAGAATTTATCACCACAGACTTGCTCTAAAAAATGCCAAAGGAAGTTTCTCAGAAGGAAAATGATGTAAGAGGGAAATCTGAAACTTTAAGAATGAAGAATAACAGAAAAAGTATAAGCTGGATAAATATAATAGATTGTTCTTCTCTAAGTTCTTTCAAATATGTATGCCTGTCAAAAGCAAAAATTATTGCTTTCAAAAAACATTGTCTTGATTGGATTTTCAATGTATGTAGAAGTGATACATTTGACAACTACAACAATGAATGAGAGAAGTAAAGGAACCTTTAGGAGTTTTCTACATTCTTCTTGAATTGGTGAAATATTAATTCTAAGCATACAGTAATATAATTCTAATTATGTTATAATTTTTACAGCAACCACTAAAAAAAGCTATACAAAGAAACGGTTAAAACTAAATAGCTAAATTGGGGTAATAAAAAATATTCAAATAATCCAACGAAAACAGTAAAGGGGAAACAGATGAAGAAAATACAGAGGTAGTAGAAAGAAAACAGATAATAAAATGATGGACCAAATACCAAACATATCAATAATTTTATTAAATATAAATAGTTCAAAAAGAACAACTAAAAAAGTTTGTCAGAATGATTCTTTAAAAGGTTCAACTATAAAAAATAAAATAAAAGGTTCAACTATATACTGTCTATAAGAACCTATCTTAAATATTATGATATTAGGAGGTTAAATATGCAAGAATGGACGAAGCTACACCATGCAAACACTAATCAAAAGAAAGCTTGAGTGGCTATATTAGTATCAGGCACAGTCTACTATAAAGCAAGGAAAATTACTAGGGATTAAGAGTGACATTACATGATCATAATAAAAGTAAATTTACAGGAAGACATTTTAAAAATCCTGACCTTCAAAACATATAAAGTTAAAACTGATGAAACTGAAAGGAAAAATATACAAATCTGCAATAACACAAACTTCACCATTCCATCCTCAATAATTAAAGAACAAATAATACAATAGTAAGAATAGTAGTATTGAACAGCACTATTAACCAATTGGATCTAATTAACGTTTATGGAATGTCCAACCCAACAAAAGTAGATTAAATATTTTTCTCAAATACACAAGGAATAGTCATCAAAATAGATCATATCCAGCATTACCCTGATGCCAAAACCAGACAGTACTAGAAAATAAAACTACAGACTAATATCTTTCATGAATATAGACAGCAAAATAATCAACAACATGTTAACATATCAAGCCCATAAATATTTACAAAGAATAATACACAATAACCAAGAGAATTTTGTCCTGGGAATTCAAACCTCATTCAATATTTGAAAATCAACAAATGTAATTCACCATATTAACAGGTAGTAGAAGAAAACCCATATGATCATATCATGAAGCAGAAAGAGCATTTGACAAAATTCAACTTCTCTTTATAATAAAAAATACACAGTAAACTAGGAATAGAGGAGAAACTTCCTTAACCTGATAAAAGGCATCCACAAAATACCTATAGCTAACATCATGCTTCATGGTGAAATGATTAACGCTTTCTCCATGAGATAGAGAGTAAGGCACAGCTGCTCATGCTCATCACTCAATTCAGTATCATACCAGAAATCCTAGCCAATACTATAAGGCAAGACAACAAACTGGAAAAAAAGAATTAATCTGTCTCAATTACAGATGATGTGCTTATACATGTAAAAAATTTTATGGAATCAACAAAAAAGTTCTAAGAAATATTATGTGAGTTTAGCAAGGTTGTAGGTTACAAGTTCAACACACAAAAAGCAATCATATTTGTTTATACTAGCAATGAACAGTTGGAAACTCAAATTTTCTAAAAATAGCATTCATAATAATTCCAAATAATGAAATATTTAGGAATAAACCTAACAACTTCAAAGCACTGATTAAAGAAATCAAAGAAAATCTAAATAAATTAAGAGGTATACCCTGTTCATGGATCGGAAGACTCAATACAGTCAATGTGTCACATTTCCTCAAATCGATGTCGATTTAACACAGTACCAGTCAAAATCCAAGCAGGAAATTGTGTAGATATAGAGAAACTGATTCTAGATCTATATAAAAAGTCAAAGGAATCTGGATAGCCAAAACAATTTTTAAAAAGAAGAACAAAATTGCAATATTTACACTACCCAATTTTAAGAATTGCTATAATGTTACATTAATCAATAAATTAATAAATAAATAACAAATAAATAAATAAATGGTTTTGGTGAAAGGATGGCCTACCGATCAATGAAGCAGAATAGAGCACCCAGAAATAGGCCCACACATTTAAAGTTAATTGATGCAAAGTTAATCCAATTGAGAAAAGTTAGTCTCTTCAACAAATCATGTCAGAACAACTGGACAATCATATGTTAAAAACAAAAGAAGAACCTTGACCTAAACTATGCATCTTATGTCAAAACTAACTCAAAGTGGTTTGGAGATACAAATGTAACACATAAAACTATCAAATTTTTAGAAGAAAACATAGTAGAAAATCATCATGACCTAGAGGCAGGCAAAGTATTCATAGAATCAACACCAAAAGCATGACACATGAGAGAAGACAAATTGATAAATTGGAAGTAATCAAAATTTTTGCCCTGCAAAAGACACTGTTAAGAGAATGAAAAGACAAAGTAAAATCTGGAAGAAAATGCTTGCAAATCTTATATCCAGTAAAGTATATTTGTACAGAATATATAAGGAACTCTCAAGACCCCCCAAATGAGAAAAGAAACAATTAAAAATAATGACTGTGATGGAATTATTCTGTATCCTGATTGTGGAAATGGTTACATGAATTCATACATATGTTAAAATTCACAGAAAGGCACACCATTTGTGTGTTTGTTCACTTAAAAATAAAATAAAAGAAGTACTTTAAAAAATAATCATTGTGATTCTAGAAAAATAAAATCACTACTAGAGAAAGTACATGGAGAGAGATGGAAGTCAACTCATTCTGGTGGTTCAAAATGTTTATACTATGGGTATGCCTGGGTTGCTCAGTTGGTTAAGCATCTGCCTTTAGCTCAGGTCATGATCCCAGGGTCCTGGGATTGAGTCCCTCGTTGGGCTCAATGGGGAGCCTGCTTTTCCCTCTGCCTGCCGCTCCCCCTGCTTGTGCTCTCTCTCTCTCTCTCTCTCTGAAAAATAAATAAATAAAATCTTTAAAAACTGTTCATACTATGGACACTAAAGAGAAGTTGTAAGTCACATGCAATGACTTAGTTGTTATATCTAAGACCCCATGAGAGAGAATAAAGAATGGAATCAAAATGTAGAACATTATGCTTATTAATCTTGAGGTTGACATGGGTTGGAAGATTCTAGGTTTTAATAACAAATTGACCAAAACATAGACCATTGTGATTTAACACACAAGCTCTAAGAAAATAGATTTTACCGAGAATGTTATGTTTTAAAAGGATGTAGAGAACAAAGGGGAGGTTCAGAAGAAAGACATCCAGATGGTAGTTAGAAAACGAGAAAGGTGGAAAGGCACTTTCTATATTACATTCCTCATATCAAAGGTTTTGAGGTGTGTGTGTGTACTTGCTTTTCTCCCTAACCAGATCTAAGTTTCTTGAGTACTAAGAGCCAAGATAGAAGAGCCTTAGAGATGGCAATCTTATTAAGAGTATGAGGTAGAGGTGGAGTGCTCTTAATAGCATGTGTGCAGAAGGTACTTTAAAATATTAGATACAGTGCTTTTCCTTAGATTAGGATAGGTGATGGTAAATAACAGAGATTGTGGTGGATCTAACCACACCCTAATCAGCCACTGACACTGTCAATGATAAGAAATATATTGTTTGCTTGTACTCCCTGAAACACTGAGCATACTGACCAGTACTCAGTAAAGTGCTTAATAAACATGGTTTAATTGAAATTAAGTGGAATCCTTCCTCAAATTCTAAGTTGTCTCCTAAATTCTCAGAGAAAGTGAGGTCATATGAGATAGGGTGCAAAACAATGTTAAGAAAAGAGGGTCAAAGAATAATTCTATCCCTTGTACTAAAATCTTAGAATAACACTGCTTCTCAATTAAAAAAAAATATTGTTTAAGGTGAATACAGAAAATTGAATTCTCCATATCCTTGAAAAAAATTCCAGCTGCAAAGCTGCACAATATGTTAAGAATTTAAAATATTCTGGGCTGACGGGTGCCTAGGTGGTCAGTCGTTTAGGCATCCAACTCTTCATCTCAGCTCAGGACTTGATCTCAGGGTCATGAGTTCAAGCCCCTAGTTGGGCTCCACACAGTGTGGAGCCTATTTAAAATAAATAAATAAATAAAATATTCTGGGCCAATATTTACTGTTCAAACTCCTTATAGAGAAAAGCTTTTTACATTAGTAAAGATTTTATTTTGAAGGTGAATGTAATTGGTTCACTAGAAGTCACACAAATGTTAATCATTTAAAATCCCAACAAGTTAAAAATTTTGAAATATGAACACAATGTTTAATCAAGGTATCTATTGAGGTATTTAAGTGAAGAAAAAAATGACCTTTGGATCTGTCCTCGCTTTGCCTGGATGATTAATTTTCTCTTTCTTTCTTTCTTTCTTTCTTTCTTTCTTTCTTTCTTTCTTTCTTTCTTTCTTTTTCTTTCTTCTTTCTTTCTTTCTTTCTTTCTTTCTTTCTTTCTTTCTTTCTTTCTTCTTTCTTTCTTTTTTTTTTTTTGCTTTACACACCCTGCCATAAACTTTTTTATTTACACTTTATTGTAACTGACTTCATGTCATTTGCTCTTGCTTAATAATAATCAGTTAACAGCAAGGGCAGGTGTTCTCAAGGATGTGGCCCTTCCATAGAAAGATTCCAAACAGTCTTTAAAAAAAAATCATCATAAAAAGCATAAAGATAAAACTCTCATTCTAGTGTCTGGCAAAGAAAAAAGATATGTCCATGCAAAGAGTCAGGGATGGAGAACTTGAAAGATAAAAATTAGTAGTAACCTACCCGTTCTAAATTTATTTGTTGCCCTTTGTTTTCATAGTTGTGTTTGATCAATCACACATAGTGATGGCTTCTGCTAGCACCCTAATTTTTACATGGCTTTTGTTCTAGCTTGTCATGTTATGTTTAGATGTAGAAACTATAATTAAACTTTTGGTTGAATTTCTGTAGGGTTTGAGTCTGAGTGCTGATTTTCGGAGACCATGACAATAACCCACTTTCCTATCCTCTTCACTAATGAGCAGAACTCTTTCTCTTCCCCTACTCAGTTTAGAAACACATTCTCCCTCCTTTCATTATCCCACGTCATACACTTGAGTACCAAGTTCCCTCCAAACTGTATTCCACTTCCATTCTTCTAGAATTTCCTAGTCCAGTCTCCTAGTCACATCAGCTTCTTCAGGATGGTCTGAGGATCTCCTCAAAAGCTTCCCCATTCTTCTCTTGGTCCTTTCTTTCACCAAGTTACCACCATTAAGAATAATCTCTAGATTAGATGAGGAAGATCCTGAGGCATGGTTAAAAATTAATATATAATCTGGGAAAGCCCATCTAGCCATTAGAATATTGACTTGGATTAATTTATTAGTTATTTAGTGTCCTGAAGGGATGACCGTCCAGAGCTAAAAGGAAAGGCTTAAATTAATCTGGTTCTTGGAGCAACAGTCAGGGTCAGGATAAAAAGGAGAAACAACATGGGGAGAGAGAAAAGTGAAGACAGCTTGAGAGAGACAGAGATGGAGAGACTTATTTGGTGATGATCAGGGTGATGTTGGTCGTTGAAGGAGCAGGCACCACTGAAGAAGTAACAGAAACAATTATCAAAAGAAAGGCAGATTCTGTTGGACACAAAAGAGAGGCCAGATGGTCCTCTTTCAGAGTGTTTTCATGTGAGACGGCCTCTCTATCTGGCATCCCAACCCTAATAATCTCAGGACCATTCAATTTGTTATTTGTTTTTAAATGAACTATTTTGGTGTTAGGTATTTTCCCTATTTAAATTCAAATACCTTGAGAAGGTAGTTCTTAAGCCAAAATATTACACTGATACTTGGAGTGCCTGGGTGGCTCAGTCATTAAGCGTCTGCCTTTGGCTCAGGCCATGGTCCCAGGTCCTGGTATTGGGCCCCACGTCGGGCTCCCTGCTCGGCGGGAAGCGTGCTTCTCCCTCTCCCACTCCCCCTGCTTGTGTTCCATCTCCCACTGTGTCTCTCTCTGTCAAATAAATAAAATCTTTAAAAAAAAATTATAGTGACCCTTAATTCCACTTGTTTGGAACTAATTAAAAGAAGTTCCACTTATAATAGCCAAATCCAGTAAGATGTTTTTGTATGCAAGGAATTGAACGTCTCCTTCAAAATGAACAATAAGTACAGGGAACTAACTGGCTCACATAACAGATAAGCTCTAGGATCATCTGTGAGGGTGTGGGCAGGGTTTGATCCAAATTTTCACATCATTGGGACTCCTCATCTATCCTCTGCAATTTTCTCAGTTCTGTCCACCAACATGGGTGGACTTTGCTCTCATCTTGGCCTCACTAATGCAAACAATATAGCTTTTGGTAATTGACCATGTTACATCTTCCTCATTCATATAGTGAGGGAAAAAGGTTTTGTTTTCCCCAATAATAAAACAGAAGTCTTAAACTGTAGGCTGAGGGGACTAAATTCAGACATACATACTTACCTTTGAGCCAATCATTTGCCAAGAGAAATGATATTACCTTGAATGACTTACATCTTAGAGTTCACCTCTGCTCCCATGGGAAAATGTTGAATAGGTGAGACAACCACAGTGTTCACTCAGTAGACCTCAGAACAAACTTTAATAGAGGGAGAAGTCCAGAGCTGGGACACTAACGAAGGGTAGACCTGAGCAGGTTTTTTTAAAGGTGAGTCCTGTTTTACTGGGTGTCTCCTAAAGACAGTAGGCCTCTTGGCAGGGTAGGTGATAAAAGAAGAAAAGAAGAAGACGTCTGCAAGGATCATATTCCACTATGGGACTCTTCCCTTTCCAGCTATAAATTCCTGTCAAGGACACAATCTGCCATATTCACAACATAATGACCAAGGTGATTCTGCTGGGTTATTGAAAATCTGTGTCATCTACATCTACAGAGAAGTTGCCCTTACCAGGCCAGTCCAGACCCTCCTGGTAGATTTTGCTGATCCTCTGCACAGCAATGGAAATCACCACCACCACTACCCCCCAACCCTTCTCTAGAAGAGGGGTCTCTTTGGTTCTGAATATGATTCTGCCAGAATTCTGCCTTCTTCTAGTTTGCAATGAGCATATTCCTATATCACATTGAAGTTAGTTAAAAGCAACTAGGTTGCTTTCTGTTATTTCCAAAGAATTTCACCCTTATATCCTCAATCTTGAAGACTCATAATCAATCAACCCGAACAAAGTTGGATATTGAAACCATTCTGCTTTTAAACACTTCATTTGCCAGAATAAACCCTTAAAATGAAGAATGCTGATTTATTTATTTATTTTTAGAGAGAGAGAGAGCACAAGGTGGGGGCACAGGGGCAGAGGGTGAGAGAATTTTAAGCAGGCTCCATACTCAACGTGCAGCCCAGCACAGGGCTCAATCTCAGGATCCTCAGATCATGACCTGAGCCGAAATCAAGAGTCAGATGCTTAACCGACTGAGCCATCCAGGCACCTAGAGTGCTAACAACTATTTTTAACTAAATAGAGCAAGCTAAAACAGTAGTTTTAGCCCCTATTTTCACAGTAGAATCACCTTGGTGCCTTGACTTTTCCTCAAATAACTCCGATTTAATTAGTCTAGAGTGAGAACTGGACACCAGCATTTTTTAAAAATACCATTATTGAGATATAATTCACATATTATAAAATTCACTCACTTAAATTTATACTGAGTACATTTACAGAGTTGGGGTACCTATGTTTTTAATGCTCCCCAAGAGTTCTAATATTCATATAGATGGGGTTGAGAACCACTGGGCTAAAGCAAATTGTTAGACTGGGACAACTTAATAATCAATTGAACTATAAGTTCCCTATAGTTCAATTGGCAAATAATTGGCTCAAGGGTAATAGTTTCTATTCTAGAAAATAGAATATTCTAAAAGTATTCCAAAATTATGTGTTTCAAAAAACTAATAAACTTCAGGTTTTAGAGCAGTCTTAGGTTCACAGAAAAATTGTGTGGAGAGTACAGAACAAAAAAAAATGTTTTTAACTATTAAATTTTTAAATTTAATTGGCAGTTTCAGTCTGAGAAAAAAAACAGGAAAGTTTTTAATAAAGTTCCATGTTTTCATAGGAAAAAAATCACAAAATGATAATTCTTCTTACAAAAAGTTACTTTGTATTCATTTAAAATATAAGGTAGGGGCACCAGGGTGGCTCAGAGGCTTAAGTGTCTGACTCTTGATTTCAGCTCAGGTCGTGATCTCAAGGTTGTGAGATTGAGCCCTGCACTGGGGTCCCTGTTGGGCATGGAGTCTGCTTAAGATTCTCTCTCTCTCTCCCCCTCCCCCTGCCCCTCTCCCCTCTAAAATAAATAAATAAATCTTTAAAAAATAAAATAAAATATAAGATAAAATCAGGATAAGATTTTCTCTCTTGTTGAAAATCTATTTTACAGCTTATTGATCAACACTTTCCTAGCTCTCTTTTATTGGAGAAATAATATACTCAAACAAAATTTCTGTGATAAGTAACTGAAAATATCCAATATTAATCTAATCCTTATGCATTCTTTTCTACCTTGGATATAAAAGTTGAAAAGTATTGTGTGTGTGTGTGTGTGTGTGTGTGTGTATGTATAAATATATATATAACAACAGTGTTGTCATTTGCTTTGAAAGAAATATTGATCATCCTCAGCTAAATTTGGTTTACAGAAAATATTTATAATCAGAAAAGTTTTGATATGGAATATTTAGTGTTAAGAGTTACCTAAACTCTATAAAGTAAGGGGTAATGACACTGGTAGTTTCTGAATTATATTGAAGCAAATAGAAATTTGTGTAGCTATTTGGTAAGATTGTATAGTCAACTCATCAGATCCACTTAACAACCAAATACAATCCTTAGTGCCGGGTATGAAAAAGTAGTAACAGAAAAAGCAATATAGGGGCACCTGGGTGGCTCAGTCGGTTAAGTGTCTGCCTTCGGCTCAGGTCATGATCCCAGGGTCCTGGGATCAAGCCCTGCATCAGGCTCCCTGCTCAGTGGCAAGTCTGCTTCTCCCTCGCCCTCTGCCCCTACCCCCCCTTTCATGTTCTCACACACACACACTCTCTCTCTCTGTCAAATAAATAAATAAAATCTTAAAAAAAAAAACTAAAGGCAAAATAAAGATATTTTCAGAGTAAAATCTGAGAAGGTACACCACCAACTTTGGTTACTAAAATAATTTTTAAAAACAATGTGTAACTGCCAAACTAATGGAATGATTTTTTTTTTTTAAGTACACCTTCAAATTAACAGAAGAGAGGAGAGGAAAAGGAACATGGAACAGGGGGTACAAATAGGGCATACAAAATATACTAGATTTAGGACATAGTATTTCTTATATTAAATGTACTTGAACTAAATCCTTTAATTAAGAGACCAATTGTCAACTGAATTTTTAAAAATCAACTATCATTTTTCAAACAAACGAAACTTGTTAATTATAAGGAGATTTATAAGTTAAGAATAAAAGGATTTTAAAAAAATAAAAATCACTCAGGGGAGCCTGGGTGGCTCAGTCAGTTGAGCATCTGGCTCTTGGTTTTGGGTCAGGTCATGATCTTGGGTTCTGGGATGAGCCCCACATCAGGCTCCCTGCTCAGCGGGGAGTCTGCTCCTCCCTCTCCCTCTACTACTCCCCCTGCTTGTGCTCTCTCTCTCTCTCAAATAAATAAATAAAATCTTTAAAAAAAAAAAGCAACATAGAACAGAGTGGTTAGGAAAGAGAATTGTGGTGTCAGAAAAACCTTGGGGTTCCTCCATAAATTGTCACTGCAATTTAGGGAAGATTCTCTCTAATCCTAATTTCCCCAACAGAAAAACTGGGGAAAGTTAATAGTACCTATTTCCTAAGGTAGTTGCAAGGATTAAATGGAAGCAGGATATGAGAAGTGCTTAGCTTCTGGACTGGTGTATAAAACTCAAGAATTAGCAGGATAGCAACGATATTATGGGATAATACCCATTGTTGAATGTTCCTAGAGGTGCTGGAGTGAGGGATGAAAAATGGAATCCCCAAATATATTTCCATCTGGGGGTGGAAAGCCTCTGTTCTTGCTTCTTAATTCTTGCTTCTGAAATTTGACCATGAGAAAACACAGGAAACACACACACACACACACACACACACACACACACACACACACACACACACATTTCTCTTGGCTTCTTAGAGGTACTTCATGGTTGCCACCTTCCTTCCGTTTCCATGTGGTCTGCTACTCCTTTTCTCCCTGAGAACTCTTCCTGGTTAACTGCACCCAGAAAAGAGCTGAGGGCCTTTGCCCTGTTTTACAGATGGAACCAAAGGCTTAGTTGCATCAGGAGGACACCTGAGGCTTCTCTAGTGATGCACCTTTTCAGAGTTACAGACTAGAGGGTGGGATTACTTACCTGTGCACTGCTTAGGTCCCTGTGCACTGCCCAAAGTGTGATGGGAACCAGCTGCATCTTCCTCTAGTTTCCCCCCAATTAATGCTTTTCCAAGTTAACGTGTGGCGGGGGTGGGGTTGGGGTCAAATCACGCCGCCCTTACTTGCTCAGTACCCATTCTTCTACTTTTCCTCCCGCTTTATTGGCAGTGCCATTTCAATCTTCTTTGCTAATTCCTAATTATCTACCTGATTTCTAAACATCAGAGTGTCCCAGCTCCTCCAATTACATGGCTTTAAATACTATTCATATTCTGAATACATCCAGCATGGACCCCCTCCCCAAACTCCAGCCTCAACCATAGAACTTTCCACTTGATATCTTCATTTGGATGACCAATAGGCATCTCAAAGTTAACATGTCAAAACCTGACTTCCCGATTGCTCCTGCCTACACATGCTGTATATGAGTCTTCCCTCTTTTAGGCAATCTTTCCAATTGTTCAGATTAAAAATCTTGTAGTTATCTCTAACTCTTTTTATTTCACATTTCACACACAATCCATCAAACAAATCCTATTTACTCCACTTTTAAAATATATCTGGAATGCAACCGCTTGATATCCTCTCTTGTGTGAATTATAGTAGTAACCTTTCCCTAGTTGTGCCCTTGCCTCCTCTAGTCTGTTCTCAACAGAGCAGCTAGAGTAATCCTTTTGAAACATAAATTGGATCATGCCACCCTCTGCTCAAAATCCTCTGAGTTTGTTTGTTGTTGTTGTTTGCTCAGAGTAAATCTAAAGTTACTACAATGGAGCCAGGCCCTACACAATTTAACTTCCTGTTACTCCTATGATCCAGTCTTGGACACTTCCAAACGTGCCCAGTAGTAAAGAGCTAAACCATATGACTCCTTAGGGTGGGCTGCAGTCCTGTGGGTCTATCTAATTAAAATCTTCACAAGGGTTTGTTTAATCCCTTCCTAATGTGTCTGTAGCGTCAACGTGGCAATTGGTTTCTTAAAGGGTTTATTGACAGGAATTACAAACCACTTATTATTGGGTTATTATAATCATGAAATTCTACATGAATGTGTTCACTGTGGGTAGCTGAGAATAAAAATGTTTCCAAGATTCCTAGTTCATATTTTGCTTCAGAGTCAGAACTTCCATTTCTCGGTGTTAATCTCTTCCAGGTGATAGAATGCAAGGGAGTGAAATATAGTTAAGATTATACATTTTAGTAGTTTCCAAGAGTGGGCTCTTAATCTTCATCTAATTCTTACCCACAGTCTTAAGTCCAACCCAGAAATATTAACTCTGAAGGGAGCAGGGTTGGAAACAATACTTCTTACCAGTTGTTTCTACCAATATTATGTATGGACAGCAGAGGAGGGATTATTATGGAACTAGTGGAGCTTAAAATTCAGGGCCCTCACTTGCACAGTATCTTGAGCACTTGGATTTGCGGGGAGTTGTGGAGAGTTCCAGGTGGGGCAAGAAGTCCAAGTTGCAATCAAGAAGCATTTCTATATAAAATTTCTGATAAATCAGCTAAGGACAGAAGATAATAGGCTAAATCTCCAAGTCTCCAGGAATTCACTCTGATTTTTCCATTCTAACTATTCACCGTCTTATCTAGTTTTGTATTTATGTTTTGAAAGAGGCAACTCCCAAACTCGTCAGGTTGTGCAAATTTAAGGCTACATGAAGTCTGGATCTATCCTGATGGATGGTTAATTCTTATGAATATTGTTGACGGTTCACCCAGTTGCTAAAGAATAAGAATTGTCTAAGATAATCAGATTTCTTGTTTATGAAGTCAAATGAAATGCCAAAATGACTGCTAGAATTTAAAGGATTATTTATTTTGCTATAACATGAGGACTTTACCACCCTGACTGGGAAAAAGATTAACAGTAAGAAGTCTTAGCAATTCTACTGCAATTGGTATGACACATTCAAAAGAGCAATTTATTCATTCTTATTGTAAAAATGTGGTACCACATATGGCAATTGAATGACCCGACGAAAAAGTAGTAGAAAGCCATTTTTAAGACTATATGATTGATTATTCATCCAGATACTCAAACATTTATGATCTTATCATCATCAGAATAGGTTTGGAGTCTAAATATTTCAATAAAGGGTTTAACATGGTTTATAGTTACTATTTGGTTAGGCATTTCTAAACAAAATTATTATTTATTCACTTGTTAGTAATAATACTCCACAAAGGTTTGCACTCATTGATTTCCATCTTATCCACCTGAAAAGGCTTCCTAGTAGGGACTGTATGTTCCTTTAAAATAATTGCTGGCTGCAAAAGTGGGCACACGCATGCCAGGGTGTGCGTTCAGCAGCTTTTACAATGCTCCCCGGGTGTGCTAGGCCTCTGGGGCAGGGAGCCAACGGTGGAGCTGCCGTCATTCAACAGTATAAAATGCATACTGTGGTGTGTCATCGCAATTATTCTTTTTTATGGCTTTGAAAGAAGCTCCACCTTCCCTTTAGTTATTTTAAACATTAACCTCCAGCTTCCAGAAGTACTCAAAATGGTTCAACTCTGTGTTTTCCATGAACAAGATGTGGTTCAGTAGAAACTAACAACGCCTCACTATGCAAACATTTCCAACCATTACGAATCCTAACCTCAAAACATGTGAGAATTTCTAAGGAAAAATTTGTGGAAGAACTTTTCAAGAGGATGTATTTTCTGTTTAACTAGCAAAACAGATCTGAGAGGGATTATTTTCAAAAGCAAATGTGTTCCAAAAATTTGGGATTATCTTGGGGTAGCTTTTATTCATAAAAAAATTTTGAGATAAAAAAATACTTTTCATAAATCATTGGATTCATTTTAAAATGAAACCATTACTTTCCACAAACTTAGTATTTAATAGTTGCGGGATAATAAAGGCAAATACAGAAAAAAATTAATACAAGCAATCAGTTGTTTGCTGGAACTTTACAAGTTAACGCTCATTCTCCAATCTTTACTATAATTTGTGCCTATTGGATTTTTTTTTCCTTCTGTTCTAGGAAATAATACAAAGTCTACTCTTTCCAAGGGTTTAAAGACACCTCTCAAACATCTCTTTTGCATCCTTTCTTCCCCAATCTCTTCCCTGCACCAAGTCCCAGTTTGCTGAATAATCTCTCATTTGACATTGTTTCTCGACCCCTTACTGTACTCTTCGTATGCATCTTAATTTATCAATGTTCTTCTTAAAGAGGAGTGCCCAGAATTAGTCATAATTCTGCCTGGCATAATGGAGTTTTACTTTTGTTGACTTTATTGACCTAAGTAATACGCCATTAAGGTAGTCAACATTTACACTGGCTTTCTTAAGATCGTAGTTACACTGTTGACTTAAGTTGACCTTTCAGTCAAATAAAATGGTCAGAGCATTTTTAAGAAATACATTGTATGGTTAAGTTATGTCTTCTATATTTTATTCATGTTTAAATTTTTTTTAAATATCAGTGTAAGACTTTACATTTAGGCCCACTTTATTACATCCATTGGTTTCAGCCCTTCTTTGCAACCTAAAAGATTTTCATTCAGCCATCACTAGATTATCCAGACCACCTAGATTTATGTCACCTGCAAATATGATGGGCGGGTCTTTTATGTAATGAGATATGTGCATCCATGAAGCATGGTCTTTAGGAACAAACAGATGTGTTTTGCGTTCTGGATTTTCCAGTTTCTATCTGTGACTTTTGCAAAGTCACTTAACCTCTCTGAGCCTCCATAAAATGGGAACAATAATGCTTACTTCATGGAGTTATAATGAGATTTAGATGAAATATTGTATGTGAAATGCTTAGGACTGTGCTTGGTCCATAATTTAAATATTTTAAATATCATCACCTCCTATAGGTGTGGTGTGGAGGTAGAGGCAAAAGTAATGACAGTGGAAGAAGCAAATGTGTTTATCTGACAAGTAGGAGAATTCAGAAATACTTGAACATGAACGCAGGAGTATTGACTAGTATTGATTGATTGCTGACGTATGCTAAAGGTCATGGGCAGCCATTTTATTGTTATGAAATGAGTTCTTGAAATGAACTACTGGATTCTGAGTTCAATAATAAGATTGCAACCATATTTGAAGTTGATTACTGATAGTCTACATTTACTTTATTGAGAAAAATTGAGGCCAGACAGGCTTTTGACCACACTGAGCACACCTGGACTGTGTTCCGGGGGGGGGGGGGGGCAGTCAGTAAGGAATATCTGGGTTTTTTAAGAGATGAAAAAATGACCAAAAATGAACATGCATGTAATCAACCCATATACAACCTGAGGTTAAGGTTGGAATTGTATTTCTTCCATTTCCCTCAATTTTGATAAAATTTAACTACCTAATAATGTAGGGGACAAAGTGGAGATTTGAGTTCCCAGTATGATTTTCAAGTTTGCATCTTCTCAGGATGGCCCTAGATATCACAACTCAGAAAGCTTGGCATTGCCAAAAAGGAAAAAAATTGGTCAATGCCATGTTCTGCCCCAAGGGAGAAGTTGGGGCTTTACCTCTTTCCTTCTAATAATAATAGTAGTAGTGGGCATTTATTGAGCCCTATGTCTCATTGTTCTAATAACTTTATGGTATAATCTCACATAATCCTCATAACAATTTTCTGAGGAAGTTTCTACCAAATTTCTCCATTCCCCAGAAGAGATGACTGAAGTGCTGAGAAGATAAATCATTTGCCTGAGGCCATATAGCTGGCAAGTGACCACCAGGATTTGAACTTGGACAGCCTCATTGTAGAGTCCATTCTTTTACCTACTAAAATAAACTAGCTTCTGGTTCAAGATTTACTATTTTCTGAAGGTAAGTTATCTACAGTATACCCCTAGAGCTTTCTGGGAACAATAAAAGGGGGGAAATTAAACAACTAAGTGTTCCCTCTAGAAAGTAAAGCTAAAAAAGTTGGAACAAACAACATGTTTGTTCCGTGTGAGCACAGCTGAGAAAAAAAACCATTTGGGAATACTGTGAAGGCTTGTAGTGGAATATCCATTGTTTCCTTTCCCCATAATTCTTTCTTCCATTTGGAGGAGAAGGGAAACTTCTACTCCACTACCCTCGCCCGTCACAGATTCCATGATTAAAATAGGAATTGCCATGATTTTATACCACTCCGTCTCGACTTTCATTGTTGGTCCAGAGGTGAGCACCTGACTCAAACTAGACTAATGTCAAGAGTTAAACGCCCTCTCATGGTGATTTGTCTCAGAGATGGGTATATGACAAAAGCTAGAAGAATCCAAATCATGATTCTTCCTCACCTTTTCAAAACAGGGTAGTGAGTCTTTCTTGGAGTTCTTTCATTTTGCAGAAAGGAGTACATAAGGACATGAGCTTCAAAGCTGTCGGTGGCTATGTCCCCCATATAAGAAGGAAATCAGAGAGTGAAGCCAACATGTAGAGAGAAACAGAGACATATATGCAAAAAGGGAGGAAGAGATAGAAAGAGAGAGAGAATCATGATGACATTCAAAACTTCACTTCCAGACATTCCTGAACTTGACACCATTTGCCTACATAAGCTAATAAATTTCCTTTTTGCCTAAACAGCTTGAGTTTAATTTCTCTCTTACACTAATGTTGTTGAGGACGTCATATACTACATCCCTCGGTACCCGTAGTGTAAAGCTCCATATGAGAATCTTTTTCTAAAACGTAGACTAGAGATTTGTTTCTATTGAAGGAACTGTTACATTTTCAACTTGTAGACAAACAATAATCATATGGATTAAGAGAGATCATATTAATTAAAATGGAATGAAGTAGATCATTTTGGGAGACCTCATAATATGGTGGAAGAGCATTGACTTGGAGACATGATATACATTTACCAGCTGAATGTTCTCTAGCAGATTGCTGAATCTCTCTGGACCTTAGTTTTCTCTTCTGTTAAATAGGGGTAATAATACTAGGTTTAACTAGGTTACACCAGTACTTTTTAAAAATCAAATGGGGTCATGTATGTAAAAATACTTTGTAAACTGTAAAGCACTCTATTTTAGTCATATTTAGCCTTACAATCAAACTGGGGTGTTGTCTTATATGTAAAATGATTTCTTCGAGACTGGAAACCTTTCTATTCTTCACCGGAAGTTTATGGTGATTAAAATTAATATAATCCTACTCATCTTTAAAGGGCTCAAATTCAATCCTTCTTTACCAGAACCATGAGTTATACTGGCAACAAGCCGGAGATTATGGCAAGGAAAGGACAAGCGAGTTGTTAAGGGAAGTAAAGGATAATTAGGCTACTAGGCAAACGAAACCCTAAAACTCTAGGCTGCTTGGTCTTTACCATAAGGCAGAAGGACACCATTGCCTTGACAACTCACTGTCTTTTCTCCCTGCTGTTTCTGAAAATCTCTACCCTGAACCCACCCTAAAATGTAAGGACTGAAATAAAAGGCAGCTTCCTCTGTTGTTCTGAGAAGATCAATATTAAGAATGAGGGATATTAATTGGAAACCACATCATTGATTTAGACCCCAAGCCACATTCATTGTGTATGCATCTCTTGCTGATCTGTGGGAAGGGGGTATGCAGAATTTAGTTTCTTCTTCTTTAACGGAGTGTTGCTCAGTTTTCCTGCCAGCGTTGTAAGAACATTGCTAAAAGGCACAAAAGCTCACGGAGGTGTCAAACAGCAGGGATGAGAGGCTGGGCTTCCCCTCATCCGTGAAGGAGTCAATTAAAGAACAAAGACAACTCTTGGGTTTTAAGATCACTAGTCCAAGTTGTTCCAGAGTTCTCATGTGTATTTTGAATTCAGTCTCCTCATATTTCTTGCTTATTACAAGAAACTGTAATTATGTGGTGGTTTTGTGCTTTGAAGGTCACAATTATAAAAGCATTTCGTTTTTGTCTTATATTTTGTAACCACGTGTGCTCCCACTGAATTCTGTCCCCATAGGAACTGTTCGGAGATTAAACAACAACCAGCATCAGGAAAACTTCAAGGCGGTCCCTCCGGTGCTTAACATCATTTCAGTTCCGGGACATTAAATGATCTCTGCTTTTTCTTTCTTAATAATCATGATTTCTTATGTGTTCAGGCACCGAGGGAGCTGAGAAGGAAGGGAGAGTAGGAACAAAGCACACCCTCAGTCAAGAGCTCTTTCACTGTTGGTTAGATTAGAGATGACTTCAACTCTTCATGTAAAGTGAACACTGTAAACTAATCTTTGTTTCTGCAATTTAGATAAGATTATTTCAATAGACACCAGTTTCAGTTTTGGGTTGTCTTTGTTTTTGGCCAATAATCTCAATGTGACTGTCATTTGACATAAATCTACCATATCTGTATTATATCTTGTGGGTTTATGCCAGGAGCAAAACATTATTTGTATTTATATCAGTAGGTAAACTTTAAAGGTGCACCTGTTGATGACTTTTTTGAATATCAACAAAGTGCAGCAATTCCTTTGGGTTAGTTAATAAAATTAACTGAACACATGCGATCTGTGAAAACTGTCTTTAAAGACATACACACACGTTAATTTTGTATTTATTTCCTTTTTTTCTTAAATTTATGTAAGTCAATCTTAAATAATAAATTTAATGGACTGTCATTATATGTCAATTAGTGGGACTCAATACTTAAATTACCACAAAGATAAATTGCTTTTCAATTTAAAGGAAATGTCAAGAATAATATGTTCTTACATTATGTAGACCAGGATTACTTCATACACTAATCATTGCATCATATATATCATATATATGATTCCATGATATATTACATATATTATCCATCATATATATTATACCTGAAGCAGAAAGCAAAATAAATTTTATGAAAATTAAACTAAAAGGAAATTTTTAAGCAAAAGATTAGTAACAAAACAAATTTTGCTTGAGATCTCAGCCGGTCAATGAAGCTTAACAAAAAATATTCCTGTTAATAGAATTAAATGTCTACCAGAGATTTCAGGAATGAAGCTCTTTCTTTATAGGTTTCATTACAAAACCCAAAATGACCAAGGACAATAAATATAAATTAAAACTCAAATCTTGGGGTTAAAGATGGAGGCTACTAATACTCCTAGGTGGAAGGTCTGATTTTAAAAGATATGTAAAAAATAAGTGAAACACGAATAAAAAACAAATGTATTATAAAGAACCTATAATTCAGTTTTTAAAATGATATGCTGCATTCATTTCCTATGGTTTCATTAAAAGTATATTATTGTGTGTATGTGAATTTGAGATAGAGTGTTTGAGAATGTATATAACTCTTTTTTTCTACTATAGTGAGGCCTAAAAGCTAGAAAATGGTCATTAAAAATTAGATTTTCTCAAAAAGATCTTTTTAAAATTACCTATTTTTTAGAAGTTAAGATTCGATAAGAGCCCAACCACATTAACAAAAGCATTAATAGAAGAAAATTAAACATGGTTAAGGAGACAAAGAATAAATTAAGACTCTTTCTACCTGTGTTGTAGATTTCATCTCAGTTTTTCAGAGATTAATCCATCTATTATTGTGTCTTCTCTTGAATTCCACATCTTAAAAACTAAACAAATAGACGAAAACAAAACAAAATAAAGCTAAACTAAACACACACACACACACACACACACACACACACACACACACACACACATTCTTGGTATCTTCTAATATAGTATTCTGGTTTTCCTCCAGACCTAAGTCTCAATAGTCTATACTCTTTAACTTCCCTTCACCTCTAATTCATTGCAACCCAATGCAATGTGACTTTACCCTATCACTGCACTGAAGGTTTACTCTAAGGTCAAGGTAACAATCTCAGTGACAAAGTTAATGGATACTGTTCAATTCTTAAATTCCTTGACCTTCTAACAACTATTGAAATCCTCTTTTTCTAGGTTTCCATGTAACTAACATTCTCTCCTTGATTTTCTTCATCCTCCATAGCAAATTCTCATTCCCCTGTCAATCTTCTCTTCCTCTATTCTCTCTGGGCATTCTCATTTATATCAGTGACTTTACTAATCATCCATATGCTGATAACTCCCACTTCCATAATTCTACCCCAACCTTACTCCTGAGCTTCAGACCTGTGATGTTTTCATCATGCTTCCAAGATTTCATTATTTTTCCTCACCTCCCTTCAAAGCCTTTCCAGCTTCTTCTATCCTCAATCTTCTGTTAATGGTTTACATGTTTATAATGTTCTAAAATACAAAATTGTGAGTGATCCTTGATTCTTCCCTCTCCCTCAAATGTAATGTTTATTAGATCACTGAAACCCTGCTAATTCTATCACAAATGTAGTCTTAACTTTGTCGAGCACCATTGTCAATACCACAGTCCATACCATTATTACTTATTGCAGAGAAAATTGCTTTGGTCATTGAACAGGTCTATTTCTTCTGTCTCTTTATATTCCTAACTATCTTCACACTTAATGACACAATAATTTCCTAGAAAACTGAAAGGTGGAGAGACCACAGTGCCATGCTCTTGTGTCACCAAATCCGCTTAAATCATTGTTGACATCTTTTTGCCTACGGGGAGACATCCGTCTCCCTGTCTGTCACATAAATTCTTTATAATTAATCAGAACCCTATCTTTCCAGTCTTGTTTCCGTCTCTCTAAATTTTCACCCTATCTTTTTTACCCCTCCAAAATATTTTCCGTTCTCTAAATGGCCACTGGCAGCTCCAGATTTGTATCTCTCTTAAATTAACAGTCCCAGAGAAAAGAAGATCCTGCTTTCTCCGCAAAGTCCCGGAAGGACTTGAGTGGCTCTTCTTGGATTACTTGACTGTTGAACCAATCCCTGCGACCAAGGGAAGGGACTGCTCTGATTAGCCAGCCAAGCTGGGTCATATGCTCACCATTCTGGAAAGAAGTCTACTCCACCTAAATTTCATGGAGTAGCTCCCTCATAATAAAGAGGAGTCCTGTTCCCAGAAGCACAGGAGGAAACCGACTTCAAAGGAACTCTGTAAGAGAAAGGGAGTAGATAGAGAAGCCACATCATGTACATTCTAGAAACATGTGATACTTTCTTAGCACTGGACCTCCACTCTCCCTCTATATTTCAAGTAAATGGGCATTCAACCAGGAATCGGAAACAAATTCCTATCTTATTTCTGAAAGTCAGAATTTTCACCTAAGGAATATTGTGCTGAGTGAGATTGATTGGATCATTCGATCTTTATTCCTCAATGTTTTCTTTGAGTCTAATTGTTCCAAGCTTCAGGTGGAAATGGTGTGCTTCAGAGTCAGGTAGAAATCAGTCACCATCAGCTTCAATCTTCCCTTTCACTTTCCATAATCTTCTTTAACTGTCTACCCCCTTCTCTGCTATCACCTCCTTATTCCGATTCCCTTAAAAAGGAATAAACGAAGAGTTAAATCATATGGTATTTAGATTCAGATATTATTGAGTACTTATCATGTACTATATGCAAAATCTCAAAGTTTTGAATTTGCACCACTGTTGGACCACAAATGTTGTGGAGGTGGTGTACCAGCTAACCAAGTGCCAAGAAAAAAAGAATTCTCAGATGTGCTCTGACAGCTCAGGGGTGGGGAAAAAAGATGTTCGTGATATTCAGACAAATAAAATACATTTGTGTTTTGGTTTATTTTAAACCTGTATTCCTGTGGACAGTACACAACTTGATGTGCCTTGTTCTCCCTTCTTCCTTGCACCTGCCTTTCTGCTCTCTCCATTCCCCTTTCCTCTTTTGTTCTGTATATTTTTCCCCTTTTCAATTTCATGGGAAAGCAAAGTAGCATAGTCTACTCTAAGTTTTCTTATAATTGTTAAATCCCTCTCTCTAACTCTTTTTAAAACCTTCTTCTGACCTTCTTTCCACTGCAGAAAAAAATTCCCTTATTTTATCCATATTTTTGCAAAATGACTTAACTGGAATATAACTGCATTGAGAGCATGTCTTACGTTGCATCCTTCTGTAGTAGCTCATCATCTCATGAGCAACGGGACCAGGAGGTGTTTTTCCTTCTGCTGATTGCCCATTGCCCATATCATAGCGTTAGTGCATCATTCCTATGTAAAATTTCATGATCTATAGTGGCTAAAATTGAAGGCTCTGCAGCCAGACTGTCTGAGTCAGAATCCTAACTCTGGCACTTGCTAGATGTGTAATTTCAGGCAAGTGATAATCAAGATTTAAATATCTCTGACTGACTTATTTCGCTTAGCATCATACACTCTGGCTTCATCCACGCTGTCGCAAATGGCAAAATTTCATCAGTCGACGGACAGTTGGGCTATTTCCATAATTTGGCTATTGTAGATAATGCTGCTATGAACATTGGGTTGCATGTAAACCTTCAAATTCAGTATTTTCATATCCTTTAGATAAATACTTAGCAGTGCAATTCCTAGGTCATAAGGTTGTTCTATTTTTAATTTTTTGAACTTTTTATCTCTTTATACCCATTGCCTGATCTTATACAATAAAAAACCTTTACAGTACAAGTCTTTGCTTTTATCATTTTCTTCTAGTCTTTCAGTCCCTTCTTAGCCTTTTATCCATCCCCACATGGTTGGAAATTTTGTTTGATCATGAAAACTATTGTTCCAGTAGTCACATTGATTTTTTGGGAATTTTAATTTTTAACTGTACTTACCCAGTTCATTACCCACCAATTAACCCTTCTCTCTCTCTCTCCTTGCTTTAGTTTATAATCATGTTTCTACCATCATAAAACTTGCTCACTTCACCCAGAATGTTACTCTTCATTGCTCTTCTCTTCTCATCCAAATTCTTCAAAGAGTAGTCAACAATTCTGTTCTTAACTTTCTCAACAAAATCATTCCCTTCAGCCCACTATAATTGGGCTTCTGTCCTCACAACTCTAACTAATGTCACTCTAATGTCACTAGAGTCTCACTAAATGTCAAATCCAAAGAACATTTCAACCCTTTGATTATTGCATTTGATACCAATGAGTACCATCATTTGCCACTGCTGAGTATTTTCTCCCAAATACTGATTCCCAAGGTAGCTCATATTGATGTGATCTCTGCACCTCTCTGTTCACTCCCACCCTGTCACATTTGTTGGATCTTTATCTCTAACAACCTCTTTGTTTATAGCATCTTGCAAAGTTTCATTCTTGAACCTTTCTTCTTTTCAGTCTTCATAGTCTTCTAGGTGATAGCATGGCTACAATTAACTTTATTGGCTCCCAAATTTATATTTCCAGGCTAATACTCTCTCAAATTTTTAGGCATAGTTCCAACTGTCTGGTGGACAACTTCATCTAATTTTTTTCACAAAGGCACTAGAAATTCAATATGTTCAAACTGATCTCATCTTTATTTGCTCCTCCACCTACACAACCTGACCCTGTATTCTCTATTTCAGGTGATGAAAAAGCCCATCATTTTTTAAAAATTTATTTATTTGAGAGAGAGAAAGTGTGCAGAGGGGAGGGGCAGAGGGAGAGGGAGAGAGAATCTCAAGCAGACTCCACACTGAGCGTGGAGCCCAACACAGGGCTTGATCTTATGACCCTGAGATCAAGACCTGAGCCAAAACAAAGAGTCAGATGCTTCACTGACTGCACCACCCAGGCGCCTTGTAAAAAAACCATCATTTAATCAATTTTCAAATCTTGCTGATTTTGGTTCTTTCTTCTTAAACCCCTCCTCTTATTTCTAACCATCTTTGCTTTGACTCCAGTCTTAACATCTCTCACTTAGATTATTGAAATAACATCCTAACTGGTCTTGTCTAGCTGTAATTTTGTCCTCTCTACATCCATCCTAAAATCAACCAAAATGAAGTTTGAGCAATTTGCTTTTTTTCTTACAGATCCTTTAGTGAGTAAGGAAAAGGAACTGCTTTTACCAGATATTAAAATACAAAACTGGAATAAATAAAACCGTGGAGCCCTGGCATAGGAATCGACAAGTCAGTGAAATAAAACAGAGTTCTTCATCCAAAATACCCTCTGCCAAAACACTTTTACTTGAAATGAAGCTGCAAACAAAATTCAGAAATATATGAAGAAATTTTGAGATCAAAAGATTGTTGGCAGATGGAACTGGTTGCTGCCTGGCTCTTCTAATATTTTAACCCCAAAGACTTAAGAACTTTTCAGCATTCTCTAAGCCTAGTGATTGGAAAGCCAAGACATTATTGTTTGACTATGCCGGTAGAAAAGTATATAGCAAGTCCTATCACCCTATTTGAAAAGCAGTATTCTTTATGGTAGAAGGTCATTCTTTCCAACTTAAACCAAGCAAAGAGGGAATACTGGGACTATTACTCAGCAAATCATAAAACAAATCCTCAGAATCCCCACAACCATAGAAGTTTCCAAATAGGTGTAAAGTACAAGGGTTTCATCAAAGGAGGAACATATAGTTCTTTGAATTATTACTTGCTTTGCAATTAATAAAGAGTAATTTTCTGAAATGTTCCTTTGATGATGCAATTTTAATTCAAGCATTCCTCTATTTAGCCAATGTCTACTAAATAAACACATGTGCCAAGGATTGTGGAGATGATAAAAGATTATTTAAAATGCCAAGGAATCCACAATTTGAACTGTTGAGCTTTTTTTTTAAATTCCATACATAAATTCTGTATATACTTGGCTATTTATTCCACTTAGTCTTCTCAAATAGCACAAAGTATTATTAAAATTACTTTAAGTTGTTAGTTTTAAGCTGCTAATATTTTACTTATTTTTAACGTGCTCATTTTTTTTCTTGTACTCTGGGATAATTTGAAAAGCAAAATAAGTAAATGCACAGTGAGGTATATGTTATTGCTGTAATTATATTCCTTTGTGAAGAAAAGGGAAAGATGAAATGTATGTTTGGTAGGAAATACACAAATAACCAAATTTTTCAGAAGATAAAAGCATCAACTAGAATATTAACCTCGTTTTACTTTCCTTTATCCATTTGTTTCTTTTTCCCAAACTTGTACTTTATCCTCAGGACGTAGATTTAAAACAGTGAAAGAGCTGAAAATGGCATTTTTAGGGGAAAAGGCAATAAAACTGGGAAAGGAAATTCTCTGGCTCAGCCCTCAATTATTTATTCAGTAAACAATAAAGGAGTATTAAAGTTGTAAGGATCGGAAAGTACAAAATTACGTAAGAAGGAAATAAAGACAGAAAATTGAGAAACAAAAAATGGGTGTCATTCATAATCATCACAGACTCAAATTTACAAGTCAGTGAATTATTAATTGGTGTCATTAAGATAATTGTGTCAACATTTG
Organism: Eumetopias jubatus; assembly: GCF_037043125.1. Lineage (NCBI taxonomy): Eukaryota > Metazoa > Chordata > Mammalia > Carnivora > Otariidae > Eumetopias > Eumetopias jubatus. Next base: position 126,000,448 of record NW_028274808.1, on the reverse strand, counting down.
ACAACAATGTGAAATGAATCATGGAAAATTTTAGAAAAATAAAAGTTTAATAATCGTTTGTGACACATCCATTGCATTTGGACTCAACAGTCTTGTTATCAAAGAGATTATTCTAAGGTAATGTTTTAAATGCTTTTAGAAAGACTAGACATGTAGTCTAAAAGAAAAAGTGATGTAAGATTAGTTTAGTTAAAAGGGAAAAACTTCAATAGCAAGCTTTTCTTTCAGCTCATGTTTTCATTAGGATAAAAATAATAATCTCTTCCATGAATTTTGTCACTAAAATGCATTTTAAAAATATTTCTGTGGGGATGCCTGGGTAGCTCAGTTGGTTAAATGTCTGCCTTCAGCTCAGGTCATGATCCCAGGGTCCTGGGATCGAGCCCTGCTTTGGGCTCCTTGCTCGGTGGGGAGCATGGTTCTCCCTCTGCCTCTGTGCTCTCTCTCTCTTTCTCTGACAAATAAATAAAAAAATTTTTAAAAATACACTTCTGCGAATGTAGTTCTATAAAATGGTGGAGACAGCATCAATATTTTTGGTCAAGTTCTTCACTTAGGGGTTTTCATGCTCATTTATATTGGGTCATACATATATATATATATATATATATGTAAATTCTTTTTAAGCTAACTAGCTCATTTTTTTACAAATTTGAAAAAAGAATTTCCAGCTTTGTGGAAATTTTGTCCACTTTTCTGTGAATTCTCAGTATCTATAATCTTCTTCTACCAAGGTTCTGATAACCAACCATAGGATAATACAATCCTGTTCACATGTAAGCTTTGACTGATGGTACGGGCAAGAAAGAATATGGGGCTAGATCTATAAAATAACATGTTTGTTTCCAACCTCTATTGGAAGGAAGTGACATCAGAAAACCTGATTTGAGCCTGGTCTCTCAATATCAAACTGTTTCAAAACAGATCGCTGTTTCATTTTACCCTGCTATGGATTCTAGTCTACCTTTTCCTCCACCAAATTGCACTTCATGTTGCAAACATGTTGGCATAACCATATTCAGGTTCTAAAGGTCACTTCTGGAGCTTAAGAATTATAGTAAAAAGCTGCCTTCATAGAAAAAAAAAGGAATGAAGAAGTGTATTGTTTATCCAGATGATTATTTCAATAGCTTATTTTAGTAATAGAGACCTGGCTATTGCGTTATTGGTAATAAAACTCCACCTAAGTAAGACCATATTTCTCTTAAGTTCCCATTTTTATGTATGTTGGAGATATAATCCAGCTCTATATATGAATACGAGCTAAGACATCTTAATATTAGATCTATGTAGGAAAACAGAAGATACTGGTTCTGAGGGAATGAACATGTGATGTTAAACAAGTCACTAAACTTCTCTGTGATTCACGTTCCACCTGAAAAGAAGAAAATTTTTTCCTGTTCTTCATGGAGCTACCATTAGGGTAATAAGAACTGATATTTGCAAACCCAAATTCTGAGGAAGAACTGATTACGTTTAAGGTTTGTTATTTATCACATAAAACTGTCAACATTGCCTCCTTATTTATCCTAAGTTGGTTATGCGAAACCTAGAAAAACTCCAAAGTCTGCAAACCAATTGCAGAAATTTTTATTTGAAAATTACAGAGCTATTAGTGCTGATTTAAAATGCAAAGATCATATAAACTTAAATTTAAATTCTGGATCAAACCAATACAGTTTCCTGAGATATAAAAATTTACTGAGCACTTACTTTGTGCAAAAGAAGCACTGTTCTGGGCTGTCCTCAAGTAATTTACCATCTCGTAGAATAAGTGAGACTATTGAATGCTCAAAGAGCAAAGAAGTCATCTGAGCAATTAAATTCATTAAAAAAACAAAAATGCTTGGGGCTCCTGGCTGGCTCAGTTGGACGCGCAATCGACTCTTGATCCCAAGGTTGTGAGTTCAAGCTCCACATTGCGTGTGGAGATTCCTTAAAATAAAATCTTAAGGGTGCCTGGGTGGCTCAGTTGGTTAAGCGACTGCCTTCGGCTCAGGTCATGATCCTGGAGTCCCGGGATGGAGTCCCGCATCGGGCTTCCTGCTCAGCAGGGAGTCTGCTTCTCCCTCTGACCCTCTTCCCTCTCATGCTTTCTATCTCTCATTCTCTCTCTCTCTCAAATAAATAAATAAAATCTTTAAAAAAAATAAAAATAAAAAAAATAAAATAAAATCTTAAGGGGCAACTGAGTGGTGCAGTCAGTTAAGCACCCAAATCTTGGTTTTGGCTCAGGTCGTGATCTCTGAGTCATGATATCAAGCCCCGGGTAGGGCTCCACGCTCAGTGTGAAGTCGGCTTGAGATTCTCTCTCCCTCTGCCCCTCCTGTTTATGTGTGTTCTCTCTCTTTCTCTCTCTCAAATAAATAAATCTTTAAAAATAAATAAATAAATAGGGATGGCTGGGTGGCTCAGTCCTTAAGCGTCTGCCTTCAGCTCAGGTCATGATCCCAGGGTCCTGGGATCGAGCCCCACAACGCGCACCCTGCTCAGCGGGAAGTCTGCTTCTCCCTCTCTCACTCCCCCTGCCTGTGTTCCCTCTCTCGCTGTGTCTCTCTCTATCAAATAAACAAATAAAATCATAAATAAAGTCATAAATACATAAATAAATAAAGTCTTTTTTTAAAAAGGTCCTTGTGCTGGCTGTCATAAAAAGAAAGATAAAATAATGTCAATCATAAATAGTACTAGATATGGGTTAGAATGATCTTCAAATGTTAAGTCTTAGAAGCAGGGGTTATGTTTTTTTAAATTAACCTTCCCCCACCCCTCTGTAAGTTAGACAGTGTCCAGGAACATTGAGCTGACAGATCCAGGGATGAGAGGTTACATTCTACTTAGCATATTTTCGAGTGATAGTTAAAATGACTCTCCTGCCAACTTTTCTCAGTAGTAGAGTAACTGGAACTGTTCATAAGAGAAAAAATAAGGAAGAGGTTCTGCTTTTCCACTCACTTATTACAGTTTTAGATTGCACTTCAATGACATTGCACACTGGGACATAAAGTAAAAATGTTGACAAATAAATGAGTTAAAAATTCACACAATGACAATAAAACAATAATAGAATTTTTTCTCATTCATTTGGAATTTTGGTATAATTGCTTATTTGATTTTTGGCAAACTATGGCAAGATTTATAATTACCAAGCCATCTATTTGGCTCTTGCATTATCCTCTTATTGAATTATTGCATTATTGGCTCTTATAATTATCCTCTTAAAATTGAATATATTACAGCTATTTTTTTGATTTTGAGGTTAAAATTGGGCTGTGGTTAAATATATGTGAAATTCCAGTGTTAATACAGGTAAATCTTATTCTTGGCCTTCAAGTGGTGAATTTTGAATAAATGGCAATAACCAGCCAAAATAAGGCTTATGCTGGTTTCCTGGTGAAATATTTCATTCTGCTCTTACACCACTTGTTTACACTTATAAAATGCACGTGTGCTAGAGAATAATAGTCATATTATCTATTGACATTTTTCATTACCTTGCTTACCCTTCCTCCCTCCCTTCTTTAAAAACTGTTTTAGAGCAGTGTAGGGTTAGACTAAAAATGAGGAGCCCCAGATAATGTTCTGGGCTTTCACAGCTAAATAACTGTTGTTTAGATTACCAGGAGAGTTGGGTTCTAGTCCAATCATGGATAGTCAATTCACTTTGTATTATTTTTCCTTGACATAGGTTAGCTTCCATCTATTAGAAGGAAAGTGGAAACTTGCCTACATTCTTGGCTTTTTGGGAACTTCACTATGAAAGTTTCACAAAAATTGTCTTATTTCTTTAAATTATATATATGCTAACATTAGAGTTGAGAGACATTTTTAACCCTGATGAAATTTCAGGGATGACTTTATGATCTGTAACATAAATGAGTAGATTTTGAAAAGAAAGAAAAAACTGTAATGTCTCGATTGTAAAGAGATTTGATGTATTTTCTTTAAAGTTTCTGATGAAGTATGGCTCCCTCATTTCATTAGAATGGGGAGTGGGAATCAAAGGAGGTTGACAGTTGGTTGATGTGTATGTCTAGCTACTAAATCATTGCATTCATGCTAAGACCTCCTATGTGCTCCCATTAAACCCCATTCAGTTCATGAGGTAATATATGTACTGTAGCCTACGGCTGGGTTATCGCTGTTTTTTTCCTCCCCATTAAATTCTCACAAACTCACATGGTCCTCTAGGCTTTCTTTTAAAGTTTTATATTTAATATAAATAGATGTCAAAAAACAAATGTTGAGAAAAAAAGAAAGTTGTAGAAATAGATTTACAGTGTGATATCATACTCTCTCTATATATGTATATATATATTTACATAAAATCATATTTTAAAATACACACCAAACTCATATAATAGTTGCTTCTGGGGAAGATTCAAGGGTAATAGACTGAGGCTGTTGTCAAAGAAAACTTCAACTTCATCTGTAAAAGGCTCCTTCTTATTTTTTTTAAAGTCACCAAATTTCTATTGATTTGGGGAGCAGAGTATTATAATCTCCTGTGAGTTTCTCTGTATTCTTTGAAATATTGTGAATTAGCAGTAGTGATAGAATAGTGGTGAAGTGGATGGGATCTGGAGACTGACTGGCTGGATTTTATTTATTTATTTATTTATTTATTTAAAGACTGGCTGGATTTTAATCGGCCACTTACTACGTGACCAGGAGCAAGTCACTTAACCTTCCCGTGCCTCAGTTTCCTAATCTATAAAATGGTATTAATAATAAATAGTACCTACCTTACTTGCTTGTGAGAAGTAAATGAGGTAATACACAATAGTGCTTAAAACAGACATAGCAAAGACTCAATAAATTATAACTGGTAATTAATTTTTTGATATCTCATTTTTTCTGTAGCATTTTAAGTCTTTTTAAAAGAACTTTTATGAAATTCATTTATTCCTGGATAAATGTAGAAGCAACATGTACATATAAAACAAGTGTAAACATTTATTTAATGAAGCTACAGAACTGGAACTTGAGTAAAATATTTCCGTATTTCATTCCAAGTATTAGGAAGCCCCTTGCTTCCAACTCGCTCTTCTGCTTCAAAGTCATTCTCTAGGACTCTCGGTAATTCAACTGTCTGATCTTTCTCCCTTCTGTTTTTCACATCTTTCTTCTTAGCTCTGAATCTCCACAGTACAACCCAAATAGTTTCGAACACGAACACAGCAAGTATGCGTTTCTTCTTTTGGCGACAGTAGCTTTAGTTATTAACTGAAAGGCAGGGTGGATAATGTGACACGCGCTTTACTTTCAGCAGACTTGTTAATATCAGCTCTGAATTTTTCATGACGGCTTCGGTAACCTGTAGCCCGGAGCTGAAGCTCTGGGGGTTTCCACCACAAAGAGGTGGATCAGCTGAGCTCTCACTTCCCATCTGGCACTGGGTGACAGGGACAGTCAGGGGGGGCTGCAGGAAACCTGAAGAAGAAGAAAGCTGATGTGGAACACCCATTGTAGTGCATAAAAGACGAAACATGTGCTGTTGTATGGATGTATCTTTGAGACACTTGTTTATCACTGGCTTCAGAATATACTTAGCCAGTGTGCTTAACGTTAGTCACAAGAACAGCTGCTGCTCGTGTAAGTAAAACCCTCATACCCAGTGGCATCCTGATTTGCCAAACCAGATTCAGGACCTTTCTGCAGTGAATGTTTTATGCTGCCTGGCATGCGTATTATTTACCCACACAGGCAGGCGTGCGCGTGCAGGCACACACACAGACACACATGATTGAGATTCGAAGCTGTTTGAAATTGAAAACCATCTTAGCTATGTCCCAAAGGTAACAAAATGATCCCAAAGTTCTCAAAAAAGCTGTTTTTTATGTCTGAAAGTCTAAAAGGGAAGTTTTTTGGGAGGGTGGGAGCCTCAAATAAATTCCTATGTGAAAAGTCAAAAACAGTAAAAGAAAAATAGACGAAATGTGAACATTTGCCTTTCTTGAGTCTTACGGTGCTATCATTTTCTTTAACTGAAATATATAGTTGCTCTCCTGTTTGCAGACAATTGGATCACTATATAATTGATTTTATTTTTAATAACTGTAACAGTTGACATTTGCTCTAGACACGCCTAAACTGTAATTCTTAGAATGCAGGAGGATTTGCAAGCACACCAGGAGCAAGGTATTCTCTTAATTACAGTATTCTCCAGTCACACCCTTTGTTTCTGTTCTATCAAGAAAAAAGTTAAGTAATTAAAGCTTAGTCTGTACTTGGGGAAAAAAAATTTTGTAGTCATAGCACTACAGCTCTGAATGAGAAACAATGAAAAAGAGTAAATATATACGTTGCTGCTCTGATTTTTTGATAAATCTTCATCAGCAGAAAGAATCAGATCAACTTTTGAAACTAATTCTTACTTTCGTTTTCTTCTTAAATTATTTGTCTCACTATGTTCAATCTGCTGCTCCAATATTCCTCTAACTTCAAGATGCATTTCACTGTTGCTGTTTCATGTGTGAGGAATGTCATTTTTAAAAGCTCATTAGCAATTACTAACATCCTAACTTTTTTAAAAGATCTAACAGAAGGTTGACTTTCAATATAAAAATTGTATTAAAATAATATAATAAGGTGTACATTTAGAGGAAAGTAATAGTAACTAAACAGTCACATAGATTTGTTACAATAAAACGGTTAAAATATTAAGCAATTAACTTTACAGTCATGAACTCAAAGACTTTGGTGATACTCTCCAACTATGAAATGATTTGAGTAAAACCTACTTAAGAGTATCCTCATGTGTGTTTGTGCACAGACTAGCATGTTCTCAACCCTGTGAAAGGATTAGGATTGATAGGTCAAGAATTTGAAGAGTTTTCACTCTGTTTTAAAAATTATTTTATTGCAAAGGAATAATAAAGGGTTTAACCCTTGAAACCAACCTACGTTTCATACGGCAAACGCAGAATTGAAGACTATAATTTTAGCTCTCGAACAAAAATTAAATCTTCTTGGCCATTACATCTACTTGTTTGGTTATACTTGGTGAATAACAAATTACTCCCAAACTTAGTGGCTTAAAACAACCATTTTATTTTGCTCATGACTTGGTGGGTCAGAAATCCTGGGAGGGTTTGGCTGGTCTATTCAGACTTAAGGTCTCTTGTATGGTTACTGTCAGGTGTGGGTGGGGCCGGCAGTTGTCAAGCTCTCCTGGGCTGGACATTTAAGATGCCTCATTCTCATCTCATAACCGGCACTTGATGTTGTCAACTGGGATCTCAGTTACACCGTCGACCAGGACACCCATGGTTGGCCTCTTGAACATGGCCTGGGCTTCCTCACAGCAGGGAGGTCTAAGGAGAGTCGGACTCCTTACATGGCAGCTCATAATTCCAAACACAAGTGTTCCAGGGATGAAGGTGGAAGCTGCCTAGGAATTCATACAATGCTACTTCTGCTGCATCATATTGCTTACAATGGCATCTGTAAGTCCAACCCAGATTCAAGGGAAGGAGGAGTGGCCACTTGACAGGAAAATTGTAAAAGATTTGTGGACATATTTTAAAACTACCACACCACCCTCTGTAGGATAGCAATACATGGATCATTTGAGAGACAACATGGAAATCCTGGATCTTTACCATGAGTTTTATCAATAGAACATCATTTTAGTCCATGTACATACCTTGTAGAGGCTATGGCAGGTTGCATTTTCCAAAATAACCATAACAATATTTCTCGTCTCACCGGCTCCTGCAGAATCTTGCCATTTCCCCATCAGGAGGTAGAATCTATTTCTCCTTGCCTTAAAATTGGACAGGGATTTGTGGTGGTCTTGACAAATAGAATGCAGCAAAAGTGAGACTGCCTAGTTCCCAAGGCTGGTTTACCAAAGGTGATATGGTCTCTACCTGAGCTTCTCCCTGGGGAATGCTTACCCTGGGAACCCAATCTCCATGTGGTAAGAAAGCCCAAAGCATCCCACAGGCAGCATCCACTGCGAGCCTTCCGAGGACTCCAGCCCCAGCCTTTAAGCCACTCTTGATGGTGCTAAGTGTAGCAGAGACAAGCTATCTTTGCCAAGCCTTTCCCCAACTGAGATTCGTGAGGCTCGTCTTCAATTACTGAAGAAGTAAGGAGTAGTGAATTTTGTAGTTTTGAAGGTCTAAGGTACCAACAATAGCTTTTTAGGGCAGATTAATCAGAAACATAATGCTATATACCTGGTTAACCTGGGAGAAGGTTTTCTTTGAGGAAATATGTATAGAAGATGCAGCTACAGATAAGCAATCCATTCTTCATTCAATAAACATTTTATCAAGTTTTTGTTATGTTCCAGGCTCTCACTGTTATGTGGTGGGATTACAACAGTGAACAAAACGACATTAGTCTCCTCATGGCCTTTATATTCTGGGAAACAAGTAGAAATTAACAAATAATAAACAAATGCATAAGTAAAATATATAATATCAGTTGGTGATAGAAGGGGGAAAATACCAGAGAAGAAAGATAGGGAACATGGGGCTAGATAGAGGGTGATAATCACATACAGGGTGGGAATGGGAAGCCTCTCTGACATGATCAAATTTCAAAAAAAACCTGAAGGAAATGAAAAAGTCAGCAAAGAAGTTACCTGAGTAAAGGATGTTCTAGGCAGAGGGAGCAGAAAGTGCAGAAGTCTCAAAGCAACAGATGTGACGTAGTCTACTAAAAGCAAGGACACGTTGTTGGAGCTTAAGCAAAGGAGACCATAATGGGAGATAAAGGAAGTAGAGAAGGAACCCGACTCTCTAGGGCCTTCCAAGCAATTATAAGAATTTACTCTGCACGAGAAATGAATCTTTTGGAAAAGTTTTAGCAAAAGGATGACATGATTAAAAAAAATGACATGATATAGCTTAGATTTAAAAGGATTCTGCTGGCTGCTGGAATAATATACAGTAGAGTAAAGAGTGGTGTCATCAGGCAAATGAAAATAGTGGCGTGGGCAAAGATAATAATGGCAGAGTGGTGAAGAGCGGTTGAATCAGGATGTATTTTGATGGTAAAAAAAACAACAGATTTACTGATAGATTGGAATGGATACAGGGTATGAGAGAAGGAAAGGAGTCAGAGATGACTCAATGTATTTTAGAGTGAGCTTCTAGAAGAATGAAGGTGCCATTTATTCTGATGGTGAATACTGTGGGAGAAGACGCTTTGGGGAGAGATCAGAAATTCTTTGGACATGTTTAGTTTGAGACGTCTACTAGACATCCAGTTAAATAAGAGTTTCTACAGTCTGGTGGTTAGTGGAAACATGTAGTTAGCAATTTGGGAGTATTCATTACTTAGATGGTTCACCAGACTGGGAAACTTTATCAGGAAATCTTCTATTTTGTATGGCAACTGACATAAACAGTCATAAAGTGCAGACTGATACTAATCCTGATCCATTATTCTTTGCCTGAGTGTATTCACAATTTGGTGTTGTGGAAACAGTAAATTGTTGTTAATGCAATTTAGTTACTTGAAGAAAATCTTGCTTGAATATAGTTTGTTTCTCTAACTCTCTAATAAGGTATTTCTCTTGCTAAGTGCTGTTATGTACCACAAATAACATGCCTGACAGAAAGAAAGAAAGCAGAAATTGCTTTGCTTATTATACACTTAAACATAGCATGGTACAATTGGCCTGAAGGTTAGATCACTTTCCACTTGCACACACAAGGGTGAATACTGCTATCTGAGCCACATTTCTTTTCTAGACTCAATAGTGCAAATTAAAGCAGATTACCTAATGTAAATTATGAGTGCCTAATCTACAGAAATCATGGGTTAAAAGCCTCTTTCTGGTAGAATCTCAGCATAGGAGCTCTGCATCAGCCAACGTTTACAAAGAGTCCAACTGTCAAAAAAGTTTAAGAGATGGGAATTGCCAGAGACCAGTCTCCTGATTGCTTTTCAACCAGTTGGAAAAAGTGCCAATTGAAGGATTGTATTTAAAAACTCTATGGAGCTCAAACATAATTTTTTAAAAGAATCTTTGTTGCTAATATATATTCTCCTAGCTTTTCATTGTGTTTGGAAAGTTTTCAGAGTACGGGTTGCTAGACTTCAGGAATTGGGGGAGGGGAGAAGTGCACATGGACAAATCAAGGTCATCATTAACATTTAACACCCCGAGAGAAAGACTGAGATTCACCTATTCACCCTTCCCTCTCCATTTAGCCCTGGTGGAGCTTAAGACGGCAATGAATTAAATTTATTCCAGACGGCCTGGGGTTTTAGCTACCATGAGTGACAGGCTGGTGTTGCAAGCAGCTACGAAAAAATATACCAATCTGAGCCTGTACTCCATGAACTCAAGAAAAATGAATGAAAGTTAAATACACATAAATTCAAAGCCAGCAAGTTCATGATAATGTGACTAAAAAGTTTAAGGTTAAAATATTAATTTGTATACTCTTATCTGAAAGTTTCAAACTTGTGAACTTGCAAAAATATTGGACATTTCGTTACACCTAGTTTATAAGGAATACTTTGGTAAAAGCTAATATGTATGTTTGTTTTGTCAAGCATAAAGCATACAGCTATGTTACAATTCTATTTAATTATGGTGTGGCTCTGTACAAAAGATGCCACAGCACTATAAAAGCCACCAGATGTCACTGTTACAGATTATATTCAAGTATATGCTAATCTGAAAATACGTGAACTTTTCATTACTCACTTTCGAGAAATTCTGGGTTATAATTTTGCCATCAAGAAAATATTTTAACTGGGCTTTCTTAATCTAGAGGGAATTTTTTTCCCCATGGGTCTTAACTTCTCTATAATTCTTTTTAGGGTATTTTTGCAGTGGCTGTAAACTTAATTAGGAAGAAGGAAAGACCTTCCCACCAGGAGTTGTGCATTACACATGAGTTGCTGTCAGAAGTTTTCCTTTGAAAGACTTTATATACAAATAGGGAAATTTCTTATCTCCTCAGAAAAGCTGAAAGGTGAGTTGGTGTGCAGGTGAGCCAATAATTCCCCAGTCCTCTGATTCTTTGATTTTAGTGGGATCAGATATTCAGTGGGGAGTTGGGCATGGCAATCTTTCTGCCTTTTAGCTTCTACTTAGAAAAATAGCTCTTTCTTAATGCATGGTAGAGAAGATGATTAGTTTGGCACATAAATAAATACAGGTTTCACACCCCACAACACTCACACTACACCGGGGAGACCAAAGATAAACTGACACATTGGAGCAAAATTTTATCCACTCTATCTTATGTATAGACTATGTTTCCCTTTAAATAGCAGCATCATGTAGACAACATCTCTCCTACAGAGGCTAATTAAAACCAAGGATTTATTAATAAGAATTTCTGTCTGGCAAGCAGATTAATGAGATGGATTTCGGAGTATACTAGTGTTTGGAACATCTGGCAATTCACACCTTGTAGGGGAGAATTTATACCATTTATTTTTGGGGTTTTTTTTAAGATTTATTTATTTATGTTAGAGGGGGGAGGGGCAGAGGGAGAGGGAGAGAGAGAATCTCAAGCAGACTCCCCGCTGAGCGCAGAGCCTCAGGAGGGGCTTGATCTCAGGACTCTGAGATCAAGACCTGAGCCGAAATCAAGAGTCAGAAGCTTAACTGACTGAGCCACCCAGGCGCCCCAGAATTTAAACCCTTTAAAAACAGAGGTTTATTTAATTATGTGATTGTGAAATTTGATGCACCCAGGTTGACTGATTAAAATAAGGATCTCACAGGGGTACCTGGCTGGCTCAGTTGATAGAGCATGCAGCACTTGATCTTGGGGTCATGAGTTCGAGCCCCACATCAGACATAGTTTACCTAAAAAATAAATAAGTAAATTGCTTAAGAAAAAATAAAATAAGGATCTCACAAGACTTCAGATGCAGTACCATTTGAAGGATTTTTTTTTCTTTTAAGAAAGGACCATGCAGGTAGCTAGAAAGAGATTTCATGTCTTTATAAGTACTAGTTAAATCCTACTAAATTGATGTTGGTATGTTGCTATAGATCAGTAAAATCTGTATAGAAAAGGGGAAAAAAATCAGGAAAGCTTTGAGAAATGAAAATGTCCCTGACATAGGAACAAGTAGTAACAGCCACAAAACCTGTCTGTGTGCTTATGCCATTGTGGAATGCTGTTCAGCATATGGAGAGCTTGCCCCTTTTGCTGCCTGCCCAGGGCAAGGGATGAATTATCCAGGTAAAATCAAGTTCCTTCTTCAATAGAGGCAAAATATTTTCCCCATGAGATGTCTAAGAGTCTAGGCAAAAAGCTGTTGTTCAAAGAACTGAGAAATTAGCCTGACAATGTTAAATATGATTTTTAAATAAGTTTTCATGGTAGTAAGAGAAAAACACCTTATGATTCTCTTAGAAACATTATCACGAGGGATATCAGTAAAAATCTTCCATTGTTGTCTTCTTTATTTGAAGAAATAAAGGCAGTAAAGAGAGGGAAGAATCTTCCATGCAGAACTCACCATTTTTTTGCTTCTCTGCAAGGTCTCCTAGTGGGAGGACAGTTATGCTTAAATTTCCTGAACAATGATAATTCTTTTTTTCAGTAATCAGGACCTGGGCTAGATTCAAGTTATTGACCTATTTAGAAAGATTTAAAATCTATTCCTATTTCCTTGGGCTTTACAGTGTTTTCACTGAGAGAGGGAGGGGGTTGGGAGAGCAGTACCACTCACTCTGATAAAAGACAAATGTCTCTGATGTCCACTTGCATTTCCCATTGTCCTTTTGGTTGTTGCTCTGGTTTTGTTCAAGACCTCGTCTCAGTGATACACATCATGACAAATTAGGGAAATTTGAACAGAACACCTTACATGCTTAGAAATTAAGCTGAAGTGCTTCCCAGATTAACATCTGTTTTGGTCTTAGAAGATAAGGTTGCATGCAGAGAGTGAAGAGAATGAGGGAGTAACTGTATCACTTTATAACTAACTCCTTTCCATTTTCAAGTCTGTTGAAGAAATAATGAAAAGATGGGGCTCTAAATTCAAATTGTTAGCTTGCTTGGTACAAAGCAAGAGTCCAGTGTGTGCCTAATCATTAAATCATACTTGTTTTATCTTCTTAGGTACTCTCAGCCGTCTTTGCTGGGCTTTCCATTTGTCTCCAAGTCATAATACCCACCTTGATTGTCCCAGGAGCCCTCAAACGTTGACCTATTCCAAACTCTGCTTTTCTCCTTTAAACTCACATCTACCTTGAGTCATAAACACATATGAACAAGGAAGAATGAAGAAAAGGGAAAATCTTTTAAAAGATTCCATCAAGAGGTAAGGATGACTATTGAGGATAGTTTGCCGTATACATTGTCATGTATATCATGTTGCTGCAAATTGTCTTAGTTCAATTGATGAAATCTAGGGTTCTCCAGACAATTCCATTTGTAATGGAATTTCAACAAGTACAAGATTCAAAATTTTTCATTTAGCACATAATTTACAATTATCATCCTTTACTTATTTTCCCATGATTACATCACAACTGTCCTGAAATATCTTACTGGTAAAAGTACCCCTTACCCAAGCTTTTCGTTGTAAATATCTAGTTTCTTGGTGTTTTAGCAGCACACTCTGTTGCCCATTTTGTGAACCAGTTCTTGTTCATAAGTCATGTCAGCAGCTATGGAAGGCTGATTTTCTTGCCCAGCTGCCTGTTATTAATCTCTTCATTTTAGTTTGGGTTTAAACTACAGTGGTCTAGAAATTCTAAGTAGAAGAGACTATTGCATACCAATGGGATTTAGAGTTGGTTGCTACCTACACTGTTGCATTTCTGGCATCAGTTCACTCACTGGGTTAATCATCAGGCTGTGTCCACACTTTCCAGCAAGCAATTTGTTCGCAAATTCACCAGATAAATAAAAAGGTATTAGGCAAGAAAGGAAAGGTGGAAAACTAATATACTGAAAATCACAAGTGCTCAAATTCTAAACTGTTTTGTCAAATTTAAGGCAATCACTAAATTCTCTTTTTTTTAAGATTTTATTTCTTTCATTTCAGAGAGAGAGCAAGAAAGAGAGAGCTTGAGCAGGGGGAGAGGCAAAGGGAGAGGGAGAGAATCTCAAGCAGACTCTGTGCTGAGCATGGAGCCCAATGCAGGGCTCGATCTCATGACCCTGAAATCATGACCTGAGCAGAAACCAAGAGTCCACATGTAACTGACAGGCACCCAGGCACCCCAGCAATCACTAACTTCTAAGAAAAGAAAATTCCAGGATGGAGGAGGAGCAGCTAGATCTAAAAATCCTGACTTTTGTCCCTTGATTTTCCTTTCCCTTTGGGAATTCTTACCTAATTTCACCTGCCCCCATTACGAGAGCTGCTAGTAGAAGTAGGGGGGTTACTGATCCTCATCAACCTCTTAATTCCTTACAACATGATTGAGAGAAATATCATTCAAACACGAAGTTACTCAAGGCTAGAAAAATCCTCAAAGAGAGATAAAATAGCACAATACAAGGTAATCTTTAAAATATAAATTACCCAAATCCAGTTTTGAGGTCTTTCGAGCCGTGCTATCTAAAACAGTAGCCATTAGCCACAAGTGACTATTAAGCACTTGAAATATGCGTAGTCCCGGCAGAGATGTGCTGCAAGCATAAAACATAATGGTGGATTTCACAAAAAGAATGTAAAATACCTCATTCATGGTTCCATATTGATTAAAAAGTAATTTTGTATTGATTACATATTAAAATGATATTTTTGATATATTAGGTAAGTTAAAGATCTACCATTAAAACTATTTTTATCTAAAAAATAAGATTAATAAATAAAATTATTTTTATCTGTTTCTTTTTATTCTATTCTGCAGTGGCTGCTAGAATATTTTAAATTACACATGTGATTTGTACAATATTTCTATTGGATAGTACTCCAAAGAAATCTTCTAACAGGGTTCCTGCCTCACTGCTAGTGTGCCACTATTGCAGAAACTTCTAGGAATATATTGGCTTTGAGTGGGGATTTTTAATTTAAGCACACCTGAGTTTATAGCCCAGTTCTCCATTTACGACCCGAGTGACTTTGGATATATTACTTAAACTCTGTCTCAGCGGCTCCATCTACAAAGTAGGGATAATAATATAGTGCCCACCTGCATCTTATGGTTGCTGTGAAGATTAAATTAAATTAATTTCTCATTTGCCTCACTCATAAGAATAATTGTTATGACTAGTGTTATTTATACTCTTAATTCCTAATATCCAGGGATTCTCCTTAGTGTTCTTAGATTCATCACATCTAGGCTTATGAGAGTAAAACCTCAAGAATACTCAATAGGATTCCCTCCCCTGCCTAAATCAGTTATACCTTAGTTTTCCTGGATGGCTGACACCCAGAATTACACCTTTTCAAAAGAGATCAGGCCTAATAATGAGGATATAATCTTTTTACAGGCCATAGCTGGGTGATGGATGTTTATTTTAGAAACACATACATATAAATACAGGACATATAGATACAGTTGGTTCATTGTTTAAATTAGCAACATAAATTATTTGATATAGAGGAGGGAATTTGCCATAAACTATCATTGACTACAGCAACTGAATATCTCACTAAACTGTTTCATTTCTATTTTTAATAGAATTGTCTGATATAGTCCAATATTCAGAATCAGAATCAAAATAAAGAATGCTTATTAACAGAAAATATGACTTTACTCATAAACACAAAACAATGCAAAACCCTGATTGATTTGCATTTGGAACACTGTATGCAATTTTGTTTGCCAAACCTAAAATAAGAGAGTATTAAACTTATAGCAACTGAAATAACCAAGAAGACGAAAACACTTCTGAATAACTATAGAAGAAGAAAAACCGATGTATGAGGATGATCATTAAGACTGGAGACATAGATTTGAGTGTGACAAAGAACATCATCTCTCTTACTGAAGTCCTTAATTCTAAAACTAGCATGCAACTCTAGAATTTGAAGGAAAAAAAGGCACTTTAATGCATATTAAATATTAAATGAAGTACTACTTTACTTGATACATTGCCCCAAAGGATAATACAGAAAATTAAGTTTGGAAGGGAATTTAAATGAACTGATGGGTGCTGGACATATAATGTGATCTTTTAATTTTTATTTATTTTTGGGGTTTTCCTTTTTTTAATTTAAATTCAATTAATTAACATATAGTATATTATTAGTTTCAGGGGTAGAGTTCAGTGATTCATCAGTTGCAATGAACACCCAGTGCTCATTCCATTATGTGCCCTCCTTAATGTTCATCACCCAGTTACCCCATCCCTCCACCCCCCTCCCTCCAGCAACCCTCAGTTTCTTTTCTATGCTTAAGAGTCTCTTATGGTTTGTCTCCCTCTCTGATTTCATCTTGTTTTATTCTTCCCAAGTTTGTTTTTTTTTACTAACCGGAATCATGCTGTATGTATTGTTCTTTGATGTGCTTGTTGGAGATGTTCTCAGCCTAGCACACTCCTTTTATCCATTCTATATTCCACAGAAATAGTGTCACTGTTTGGGTTGCTTCATTCTGCTATTATAATTATGCCCACTTTTGTGCACAAACTTGAGCACAGGGGCTGGAATTTGAGGGGAAGAGTGCCAGTTTGAGCCCTTGGCAATCTGAGGTGAAGGCGTGTTGACTTGGCATTGAGCAGGTGGCAGGCCGTGCATGCTGACTCAGGCAGGAGGCCGGCTGGACTGTGAATTTGGGACCCACAGGCCGATGGCATCATGTGTGACAGGGATGTGGTTGGTTTTGCTTTTAACTTTTGTTTTTCTGGAAAACTCTCTCTCTCTCCTTCTATTCTAAATGAAAGCCTTGCTGGATAGAGTATTCTTGGCTGTAGATTTTTTCCTCTTAGCAGTTGGAATTGATCATGCCACTCCCTTCTGGCCTGCAGAATTTCTGCTGAAAAAACCCTGATAGCCATATGGGGTTTCCCTTGTATGTCACTGCTTTCCTTTCTCTTGCTGCTTTTAAAATTCTCTCTTTATCACCACTTTTGGCCATCTTATTTACTTTGTGTCTTGTTGCAGACCTCTTTGGGTTGGGTTTTTTGGAGGTTCTCTGTGCCTCCCGGATCTGGATTTCTCTTTCCTTCTCCAGATTCAGGAAGTTTTCAGCTATTATTTCTTCAGACCAATCTTCTGCCCCCTTTTCTCGCTCTTCTCTGTCTGGGATCCCCATCCCTGTTATGCCTGACAGTGTCATTGAGTTCCCTGCGTTTCTTCTCATTTTGCGTATTTTATTCCCCTCTCATCTGCTCAGCTTGATTATTTCCCATTATTCTGTCCTCCAGGTGGCTGATCTGATCTTCTACTTCCTCTTGTTTGCTCTTTATTCCAGGTGGTCTATTTTTATTTCCATTTAGTGAGTCCAATAGCTCTAATTGGTTCTTTTTTACATCTCTTACCTCTTGGTGGAGGGTCTCATGGAGGTCCTGCACTCTTTTCTCAAGTCCAATGAGTATCTTTATGAGCATTACTTTAAATTCTCTATCAGACATATTACTTACCTCCATTTTGCTTGGGTCTCCTGCTCTGATTTTGTTCCACTCTTTCATCTGGGACATATTCTTCTGTCTCCTCATCCTGTCTATTGCTGTGTCTGTTTCTGTGTTTTAGGAAATTCAGCTACGTCTCTTGCACTTGAAAGTAGTGGCTTTATGAATAAGAGGTCTTGCAGCACAATGTCTCCTTTTCACCAGAAAATGGTGCTTCAGGGGGTGTCTCCTATGTGTGTTGCTGTGTTTGCCTTTAGTTCAGCCTTTGATGGCACTCTGTCTGTTGTGGGTAGAGTCTGGTGCCCATGGTGTTAGTGGGCCAGTCCAGGGCTGCCTTGGGCTTGAGTTGAGTCAGACCAGGTGTTTGCCAGAGATGCAGTGCACCAAACTGCAGGCACTTTCCCTGTGTTGTCCCCTGAGAAGCTTTTGTTGGTGGGTGGGGCCTGAAGTCAGACCAGCTGCCTGCCCCCAGCCCACTGCTGGGGTCACAATCAGACTGGTGTGTGGTTATCTTCCCCTCTCCCTGGGACAGGACTCACTTTGGAGTGGTGCTGGCCCTTGTCTGGGCTGCATGCACACTGCCAGGCTTGGGGCACCGCTTTGATGGGATCTTGCCAAGAGCAATCGGAGGGGGTGGATCTGCTTCATTGTGGCCTCCTGTCTATGCCAGGCTGGGGAGAGTCTGTTCTGCCAGTTTTCGGGCTGCTTTCTGTGGGGGTTATTTATGCCAATGTGGGTACCACGCAGCAAGAAGTGAGCCCAGGGTCCTCCTGTTCCGCCATCTTCCCAGCAGCCTCTTAATGTGATTTTTTTTTTTTTTAAAGGAAAGTAGAGATGCTTTGGACATTGCCTTGAGGGCTGCTATCCTCTCCCCCTGAAATATGTTTTTGGGTCATTATTAGTGTTCCAAGGCTCATGTCTTAGAATATGGACAACAATTACCTAATTAACTATAGCAGAAGAAACAGAAAGAGGGTATTTAGACCTTACACTTGATTTTACAGAGGTAGTCACTCAGCTGTAGGAATGAAAAAGAAATGCAGTTGAGCAACAGGCTGGGGTCAACACAGTTGTGGCAGAGCCCACCAGGCAGGAGGTTTCAGGTGGTGTAACACATTTTTCTCCACAGGCAGCGGGGACCTAGTGGCAGTATATCCAGGAGAAGGCTACTTAGAATCTAAATCAGGGGCTGGGGGTGATTGGATAGGGGAATCATAACAACTTGCCCAGTGGTCAGGAACTGGATTCCAGTTTCTTTAGAGGCGTGGAAGAGAGAAAAGGCTGGTAAGCGTGAGGCAGAGCCTCAGTCTTTTTTTTTTTTTTTAAGATTTTATTTATTTATTTGAGAGAGAGAGAGGGGGAGAGCACAGAGGGAGAATGAGCAGGAGCTCTGTGCTGAACAGAGAGCCCAACACAGGGCTTGACCCCAAGATCCTGAGATCATGACCTGAGCCTAAATCAAGAGTCAGCCGCTTAACCTACTGAGCCACCCAGGCATCCCAGCAGAGCATCAGGCTTAAATGGATTGTGGCTCTAGGCTAGTGGTTCTTAACTGGGAGCCATTTTGCCCCAGGGACATTTGCAATGTGTGGAGACGTTTTTTATTGTCACCGTTTGGGGGTGGGGCATGCAATTGGCATCTAGTGTGTAGAAGCCAGAGATGCTGCTCAACTTCCCACAATGCACTGGATAGCCCCCCCACCAGAGATAATTATCTGGCTCAAAATTTTAATAGCAGTGCTGTTTAGAAACCCTGCTCTAGGCAGATTTCCAAGACAAAACTTGGACAGAGAACGATAACACTGAAGTCAGACTTGCGTTATAAGGTGGGAACCAGGTGCTGGCACAAACTTCACTCAAAAGAGATTAAGGATCACCTTGAAACGGATATGACTTGACACCACATCCTCAGGTATTGGGTCAGAACTCCCACAAGGCAGTGTGGTATAGAGCGAAAAAGCAAACCCACATCCAAGAATAAGTATCTGTGGCTCAAAACGAGTTTCATAAGCTTGACTTCCTTGTGTGTAAAATTGATATAATATTACCAGATCATGGGGATATTGTGAAAATCATATAAACTAATATAACCTAAAATGCCTAGCATTCTAAGATGTACTTAGAACATCACGGCACTGGAACAGTGAAAAAGTTGCTGCACCTAACACAAAATACAGAAATTATATACGTGCTTGGTAAATCAACAAAATAGTCTATGTCTTAATCAAACGAACAAGTGTAAATACTCATACTGACCTTATTTGGCCCCTCAGCACCACTGCATGCCTTGTCGCTTCCTCCTTTTGAAACTCTGCTGCCGGCTTCCATTTTCCTGAACCTGGATGGATTGTTTTCTGGTTCTCTATTCCAAAACTCAATTTCAGGCTCCCCTGCATTTATATATGCTTTTCATTTTGTTATAGTTCAGGCCTTTTTCTTCCTCTCTCTCTATGCACTCTTTCTAAGTAAGCTCATGTGCCCACTCTCACTCTCAATGCTTCACTGACCACTGATCACTTCAGTCCAACTATTTCTAGTATATTCCAGAAGTACTTCAAGCTCAGTATTTCCAAACTAACTTCATAAGCCCCATTTCTCTCCTGTGTCCCTCTTATATCAGGGAATGACATGGCTATCCATGCAGTTACTTCAACTGGAAATCTGGAAGTTCTCCTTCATTCTTCCCTCTCCCTTGTTCATCACATGAGCGGCATGAAATTCTTCCTGCACTAACTCCGAAACAGTTCACTTAACTTCATTTAATGCCCATTGCTGCTACACTACAGTTCCCTCTTCAAAAATCTCTCACCTAGATTATTGCCACATTCTCCTACTGGTGTCTCTCTGCTGCCTCTCTTTTTCCCTTTTTTTATTATTATTGTGATTGTTTTAAAGTCTTTGCGCTGCTCAATACATTTAGATGGCTCTGCATTGACCTTAGGATGAAGTTCTAACTTTTTAAAAATATTTTCTTAAGATTTTATGTATTTATTTGTCAGAGAAAGAGAGAGAGAGAGAGAGAGAGAGCACAAGCATGGGGAGTGGCAGGCAGAGGGAGAAGCAGGCTCCCGGTTGAGCAAGGAGCCCAATGCGGGACGCAATCCCAGGACCCCAGGATCATGACCTGAGCCGAAAGCAGACGCTTAACCAACTGAGCCACCCAGGCATCCCCAAAGTTCTAACTCTTAACACAAATTACAAACCCCTAATTCTGCCTCCAGCCTCACTCCCTGAGGTCCAGGCAAACAGATCTTTTTCTCAATTCATGAGTTCCTCACCTTCAGTCCTTCCCAGAAACCATTTGCTCTTCTGTTAGCATAGGACACTTTCCTCCATTCTTCCCTGCCCCCCACAATTTCCTAACTTGTTCTTATGGGTCTTTGTTCAGCTATTAATTCCTCAAGACAGCCTTTGCTGGGTTCTGCCCACCACCCCTCTCAAGGCTGAGCGAGGCACCCTGCCACTCTGTTCCCACAACAGTTGCCATGCTGTCTTGCACTTGCTGCTCTCGTATCTGTCTTCCCAACAAGAAGTGCATAAGCTCCACAGGGGCGGAAATGGTGTCTCTCTCTCTCGTTCTCTCATAACCCCACTGCCCAGCACATTACTCAATACATGAATAAATGAATAAAAACATTTCAAGTCAATGAATGAAGATAACCTCTCACGAATCAGTGCTTTTGAACATAAAGATGGCAGAATTCTTCCATCATGCCTATAAGCATCAGGAAGTTCTAGGTCAATTTCAACTAAAAATTTCCTTTTTTCTCAGTGGTTCCATTCCTGCTTAACTGTGAGACTCATTGACTGTAAAGCATATGCCAGGGAATTCTCTGGGAAACAGAGCTACATTCATAGAGAATCTTTGCCTTTCAGATCAGTAATTCTAAACACTAGAGAGTGTTAGGAAGATAGGTCCTCAGCTCTCACTCTGAAAGGAAAGCACGTGTTCCTAAGTGTTTGGATCTATGACAGTACCCTTACCCAGCCTGGTTGTCTTAAATGCCTGACCCAGACCACGCATGTGTAGGCACTCAACCGTAAACATTTCTTTAAATAAATGATTTCAAACTCAGAATAGATTCAGACTTTTTTATAAAATTTTAGAGACATTTCTTATCTTCCTATATTCACAAAGCCACAATGTATAGAAGATACGGTTTCTCATCAGATTTTATATGACATTTCCAAAGTTCTCAGGTATTTTGATAGGAAACTTATTTGAAACATTTTAAGAATATAATCAATAGTCAATAGTGCATGCAAATTTAAGACATTTAGTCCTCAAATTTATTGCATTAGATTTGTAGTAAAATAATTAAAGATTACTACACATTATCAGATTCACTTTTTTTTTCTTCCAAGGTCAGTAAACCTAACTATACACGATAAAGTTGTCATCTATAAACAAGTCCTGATCTACATATACATAGAAGTGACTTTTAAACTTTTTTAACCTTGGAAGAATGTGCATCCTTGTATAAAGGAAACATTATAATAAAAAAGGGGTAATACACACATAAGTTAATTCTACATTTAAAGCAGCAGTTTGATTACCATCCAATTATAATCGTCTTCTATATAAGTGGAAAGTAAAAGATTAGAAACTTTATCTCTGTTAACCTTTAAGAAAAGAAAGTTTTTAGCATAATACCTTCTAGTTCCATCCACGTCATTGCAAATGGCAAGATTTCAGGATTTTTTTGATGGCTGCATAATATTCCATTGTATATATATATACCACATCTTCTTTATTCATTCATCTGTTGATGGACATCTTGGCTCTTTCCATAGTTTGGCTATTGTGGACATTGCTGCTATAAACATTGGGGTGCACATACCCCTTCGGATCACTACATTTGTATCTTTGGGGTAAATATCCAGTAGTGCAATCGCTGGATCATAGGGTAGCTCTGTTTTCAACTTTTTGAGGAACCTCTACACTGTTTTCCAGAGTGGCTGCACCAGCTTGCATTCCCACCAACAGTGTGGGAGGGTTCCCCTTTCCCTGCATCCTCGCCAACATCTGTCGTTTCCTGACTTGTTAATTTAGCCATTCAGAAGCCTACAAGTTTGATGGGTGTTAAAATAGAGATGTGTGGTGAAATATGACACTTAATATTCCAAAGAAATATGTAATTAAAACTGATAAGATTAAAATCACTTTTCCATCGTGGCTGTTCACATGCCATATGTTAAGGAGTTCCCTTTATGGAAACACTTAGGTCTAAAAGAAGTATATATCTTATTACAACCCTCTTTGAGTTTTCCTTTAGCAAACAAACAAACAAACAAAAAGATACCTGATGCTTGACTTAAAGGTCAGTGAAACAGTGAAGGCCCGTGGGTCAAGCACAAAGAAGTCGCAGTGAAGTTGAACTTCACTGGTCCCTGAATCCAACTCGCTGTACATAGCCGTAGTTAGCATACGCTTTCCACACAGTTGGTAGCAATCAGATACATATTTAATGTGGTTTCATTATATCCTATAAATGCTGGCAATAGAATAATCTCCCCAGGGTATTCAGTGAATAATAGAAAAGAGAAAATGATGAGCACATTTAGCACATGCACCCACAACCTCATGATAAAAGGCACCATTTCCCCCATACAGCACCTGTTGTCATAGCTGCTTTAATTACTTTTCATTGTACTCAGCGGTCTGAAATATTTATCATGGAGCCTATAATTTCCCTAATCCAAAATTGCTGTCTACCCAAGTGACTACAGAAAGGGACATTCTTTTCACTGCTCCTACTCCTGTGCTTAACTTGAAACATCAAAAGTGCTAAAGAAAATATCTTCCAGGGAATCTTCATTTGGTTAGGAGAAGAGGTGCATTAAAAGATTTTAAGATGTTCACACAACATTCAAAAGGCAGTGGTTCCTATCAAATTTTGACTGAAATAGGGACAGAAATCATGTCATTATTAAATATTAAGGTGTTTCATGTGCTAAGGTAAAAGATACAAGTGAATTTAAAAGTTTTTTACATAGACATCAACTGAGAACACATTCAGTCCATTTCTAGGACCTCTTCTCCCAACCAGTTTAATAGGAAATTAGGTTTGACTTTTGCACCTCTTTCTCCAGCAGATTATTAATTATAATTCCCTTGCTTTGACTATGTATGTCTTTTTGATACTGAAATGTATTGTGACCTAGAATAAAGTTTGGCTGTTTCTTTGAATGAAGGTCCAAATGAATTATTTTAATTTTATTTACTTAATAAAAACATATTTATATTTACATATTACCAACTATACTGGACTGTTGTGATACTATACAAACTTGTTTTATCCTCACAACAATCCTATCAGGTAGCAACTGTTATTTTCTCTGCTCTCCAGTTGAAGAATGTGAGGTCAGAGAGATTGAGGAATTTGCCCACAGTCATAAGGTCAGTAGCAGATATGGGATTCAAACTCAGTTCGTTTAGCTTCAGAATCTGTATTCCTAAACTCTATAAACTAAAAGTCACTTTAGTTTCATAGGAAGGTCCTTATGAATAGAAAAATAAGTTTATAGAAACTTTATTCAGTTTGTGAGTAGAAGACTGGTTCCAGTGATGAGTGTGTTCCAGTCAAAAACATATTTTATATAGCAACCAAGTAAATACTCATATCCACACACTGACACCAACATAGCCAGCACAAAAGTTTCACAAATTAAGACTACCATTCCTGCGAACATATTGTATTTCTTTTTTTTTAAAGATTTTTATTTATTTATTCATGAGAGACAGAGGGAGGGAGAGAGAGAAAAAAAGAAGTAGTCTCCTAATGAGGAGGGACCCCGATGCGGGACTCGATCACCAGAATGCTGGGATCACGACCCCAGCCGAAAGCAGACGCTTAACCGTCTGAGCCACCCAGGCACCCGTCTTTAAATGGCTCCTTATGACCAAGTAATTTGCTTCACAATTTAGTCACGTAGTGTTCTCGGATCCATTGAAATCATCTGGGGAGAACTTAACCTAAAAAATATGTAAGCCTGCCCCACTTCCACCAGTTAAATTAGAATCTCTGAAGAATAGCCCTTTAAAAGCTATCGCGGTCATACCAAGAAGCTGCCGTGGTTGCGAATCTCGGCACTGGTGAGGCTAATACATTCAGTGTGTGAAACACGCCGGAGTAGATGAAACTGACAAGAAGCATTGCTGTTATTTCCTGTTGAATACGGGACTTTGGTGTGCAGGACTTTTTTTATTTTTTTAAACAGGCATATCAGTTTTGTATGCTAGAAAGACCTATGGAATTCTTGAAGAGATGTTAAAATATTTTATTTTCACACGTAAATACTCATTCTTTAATCTTATACTGTTACCAGTCTTAATATAACCTTTCTCCACTGACACCTTAAAGATATTTAAATCCAGTACATTTCTGAACATAACCACTTAATGGATCTTGACTCAACAAGATCTTGTTTTAAATGGGCAGTTAAATTTTAGAAAGAAAACAATGGCCCTTTGACCAAGATCAGATTAATATGAATGTTTTTTCCGCTCGCACAAAACACCTCGCCTGGTTAATTTTACATCTGTATTTTCCCCCTTTTATTCATATCCTTTCCCCTCCCCCGCCCCCCGCCAAATCCTGTGATTGTCCAATCACAGCTAATCACAAACTAATATTTAGTTTATTAAGAACTGATTTAAAGTCTGGAGTCTGAACAATGAACTGTTGCCTTATCTAGCAAGGGCTATGGCTGCCAAGTTTGCTGTATAACTAGTTCTCAGAAGACGAGACTGGGGTCTGCTGCTGAGCACTGAGAGGCGGTAGGACTGAAACAGGGGTCACCTCACCTAACATGCTCACGTAGAAGGAAGCCACCGACTAGGTGTATAGAGAAGACTGCTAAAATGGGACAGAGAGAACAAGATTTGAATTAGGTGCTTGCCTTACCAGATACAGGTCCCAGATGTGTTAACATGATTTTTTTTGTTTGGTTTTGATTTCCTCTCATTGGTCCTTTTTTGTTGTTGTGACCTTTTGGTTTTCAACCTGAACTGGCAAAACTTTAATTTCCCCAGCCAGCTCTCTTCCGTGTTCTCTACAGAAAATGACTCTTCTGGACTTTGACAATTGTCATCAGCTTTAAGTTGCAGAGCTTCATCCCCTGGAGAGAAACTCATGGCCATCATTGGCCAGCGTTTTCAGTCCCTATCTCCGATCTCGCTATTACTCAACTCCCCGATTTTCTCTCCCTTACATCCCACTCAGTCACTGTGGGTTCTTTTCCCTCTCCTCTAAAGTTGTCCTAACTTCTGACTTGCCAAGTTCAATACCCTATTTCCAGTGGAAACTCTCTTTTACATAGCGTAATATATCTAATTTATAACTCTTCTCATTTGTAATTCTTATCCATTGCCTTGAGCTAAAAGTTTCCCTCAACCAATCTACAAAAAAAAAGGTTTGGTGAGCAAATTGGTAGTAGAAATACCACGTCTGAAGACATTTTAAACCTACTTAATTACCACAAACTATTCTAATGACTTTAATATATAGCTTTTTAAATTAAGATCATGCTGCCAGCAGGTCTCTCTGCCCATGGGTCCTGTCCCCATGCTTTAATAAAATCACCTTTCGGGCACACAAAAAACTTTCAATTAAGTAATTAAGATGATGCTGCTGATTATACCTCAAAACACCAAAACAATTTTCTAGAGGGATCCTTCTGTAGGAGGAGATTATTAGCATGATTACAAATTACTGTAAGTACTTAAAAGTTAGAGCCCTGCTTTTCTTCTAAGTATTTCTGTAATTTATTATGGGCCTTGTCATCCATGTCAGTGACGCTTAACTGCATTTACGAACGCTAAGCTTTTAAATAGAACCACTTAGTTTTTAAAGAAGTATTCCAAATAGGAATACATTTATTTTATGTTTCTTCTCTCCTCTTCCTGCAGATCGGCCATGTCGCGTATAGTCCTCAAATGTGTGTGGATTTCTTGTGTCAGTTACATCGCCTTGAGCAGGAGGGATACCACCAACTTTTTTTTCCCCGACTGACAAGTCTGAAT
Source organism: Eumetopias jubatus (assembly GCF_037043125.1). Classification (NCBI taxonomy): domain Eukaryota; kingdom Metazoa; phylum Chordata; class Mammalia; order Carnivora; family Otariidae; genus Eumetopias; species Eumetopias jubatus. The sequence continues at coordinate 125,973,955 of NW_028274808.1, read as the reverse complement.
CACCTCCCAAACTTGAATATACTTGAGAGAAGGGGAAAAAAAAGAGAGAAAAACACCAGGTGAGCCAGGATGTTTTGAGGGTTTTTTGTTTGTTTGTTTGCCAGGTTTGTGAGAATAGGGTGAGGTCCTGTAACGTCAACAGAGTCTATGTTAAGGCAACAAGAAAGGATGTTTTGTGCCTTCCTTCCATTGTGAGTTTACACTCTCACACCATTCTGTTCTCTAAGCCCAGAGTAGCTTGGAGGAAAGCTGTGGGTGTGTGGGACTTCTCTACAACAGCTGTGAATGCTTGGCGAGACTGCAGGACACCAAGGCATTTTGGCTTTCTTCCTACCCACCCTTGTCGTCATGTGTGCTTATGATCACCCCTGCCCTCCAGACTCTATTCATGCATATGTTCAGGGGATTGTCCTTTGCTAGAAGCAGATTTCTGCATTCACCTCATTCTTGATAATGAAGTCCATGAGGATGTGCAAACCTGGGAGACACCTGATATGAGATGCTGCATTCTGGAAACCAAGAAAACCAAGACTAGGAGTATATAGGTGTTCAGAACGATTGTAAAAATTAAGTTGGCTTTATGGTTTTAGCAGATCACATACACAGGAGAGTGTTACATCTCTTTCATGGCTTTTTGATGTCAGGAATAGTATGACTGCAAATTGACACTTAGGTTTGCTTTATTCCCCCCCCATGTGGTTTTAGTTGTTTTATTTTGGTTTGCTTTGGTTTAAGTATTAACTACAAATTAAGCTACATTAAAGAAGGAAGCTTAAAATATCATCACCTAGGAGCTCCTGGGGGGTTCAGTTGGGTTAAGGCATCTGACTCTTGGTTTCTGGTCAGGTCATGATCTCAGGGTCTTGAGATCCAGCCCCGGGTGGGGCTCTGTGATCAACCCAGAGTCTGCTTTTCCCTCTCCCTCCCCCTCTTCCCTTCCCTCTGCCCTCCCTTGCGTGTGCGCGCTCTCTCTAAAATAAATAAATAAAATCTTAAAAAAATATATCATCACCTAGGTCAGAGTTCCCCAATACTACTGACATTTTGAACTGAGTCCTGAATGTCTCCTGAGGACAAAATTGCCTCAGTTGAGAACCACTGATCTAAGGCATAGAGAAATCAATAGTATTGAAGAATAATCACTTTTTACCCCCACAATCCTTCAAAATCAAAGTTGCCTGTGAAAACTATTTAGGAAGGTAATTCAATATATGCAATACATACATTTTATTTTGCACGCATTATATCACCATTACAAACGAAATCGAACTTTTCTCTTTATGTCAGTAGGGACAACTTGAATAACATCCCTCCACCAAAGACAGGAGGCACTTATGATTTCACTTTGCATTCACAGCCAGAGCACTCTGAGATGTGGCACACGAATATGACTGCCACTGTTGATAGTGATGGTAGTGATCATTTTAGCAAATTCAGGATAGAATAGTCTGTATGATTAAAACTGTATCATTATTTATACCCACTGCGGGGCCTGCCATTTTATGTTTTGACGTTACAACTTTAAAATCAATTGTGAATACTCTAGGACTAGGTCCATATCAGTGAAGGTGCTTAATTTTCTGTGGCTTAATTTTCATGTAATTATTATTTTGAGTTTCTATAAAGGTGGGAATTTAGCTCAGAGCTTTGGCCTCCACGAAGCACTGCATTACTAGTAACACTAGCTAATTTGACAAATAATGTCCAAAATGTACAATGATTAAAACACAATAAAAGAGGTTTATTTGCTCATATAAAATCCAAAATGGATATTCCTCATAGGTAAGTGAGCCCCTTCATGTGGTGTTTCAGTTCCTTTTATCATGTGGCTCTGTCATTTTTTTATATATGGCTTCTAAAGTCATCTGTCGTTTTGTATCAAGCAAGCACAAGAGGAAAATCACAAGAGGTTAGTTTTATGGACCAGCCGTATAAAAGGAAGGAATGGCAGTTGGAGTCCAGTTAGGTGCCAGCCTAAGGAACATGCCTTCTGGGTTTTGGATCCTGTCCTCCCAGATGCCAACATGCACTAAACCAATGGCTGGTAAGTAATGCTGTATTCCCAGTAGCTGGAAGACAGAAATCTGAAAAATCAAGATGTAGAATGAGGATTCACCCTTGAGATTTCCATGCCCAAAGGCTGCTGTAAGTGGGCAGCTGCAGACTCCTCATGCCAGAAGCCAGCAAGCAGAACCTGGGATAACCAAACTTGATTACCAGGAGGAACCCCGAGGAGGCTCTGTGGGCTCTCTTCATACTTCCATGACCAGATCAACTGCAAATGGGCAATACCAGAAATCCTGGTCCTTAAGAAAAGGTGACCAAGGGCTCAAACCACTTGAGGACAGAAGTCTGGGACACTCCACTGCAAGCAATCCAGGCTACTGAAGTGTTATTGGAAAAGAGAAATCTAGAATAGGTGGTGCAGGAAGAGGCTATCAAGTAGTAATTACAACTCTGAGATGAACTGCAAGAGATGAGCTGTAGCTTGATTTGCTAATATTCTGAGGGAATGGCAACTGGCCACTAGCTTGAAGAATGGGACTTGCATTTTTGCTCTCAGGAAAGGGATGGAGTGTACTAGTTCCGTTTAATGACTACTCTGGATTCACTCATTTGCCTTGTTTTCCCATCAGAATGGCTCTAGCTGTGGTTTGTGTGTCACTGAGCCCATTAGCTGCTGTTGCTATAGCCACTGCTTCGGATTGAGGTGAGGGCCAGCTAACAGAGAGAGATGGCCACATCTCTGGGGCCTTAGCTTCCCTAGCAAGTGCCTGCCAAAGCCAGGCAAGGCAACTGGATGCACAGGGTAGTCGATGCCCGGGGGGACCTTGCCCGGTGGGAGACGGGGGACAGGAAGGGGTTCTTCCTCCCTCTGAACAGAGAGTTCAGCCTTGCAACAGTTTACACAGCTCTCTGACAGTGTCCTGTGGGACAAGCAATCATTGGGCTAAAAAATGCTGGAGCGGGACGCCTGGGTGGCTCAGTCAGTTAAGTGTCTGCCTTCAGCTCAGGTCATGATCCCAGGGTCCTGGGCTCGAGCCCCGCATCGGGCTCCTTGCTCGGCGGGGAGCCTGCTTCTCCCTCTCCCACTCCCCCTGCTTGTGCTCTCTCCGACAAATAAATTAATAAAATCTTTAAAAGAAAATGCCGGAGCATCCAGCTTCCTCTTTTCCTCTTTCCCTATGTTTTCTGTTCCCACCTTTCACTCTTCTCCCTTTCTTTCCCATTTCCCCTCCTGTTCCCTTTCCTCTCTCTTTCTTCTCTTCCTAAACAATTCCATCCAAAATCCTTTCACTGGGGCTGAGCAAGATAGGCCTCTACACTGGGAAGGATGGGGGCGAGGCTGAGGAGGAGGAGGGGGACCTGTGCGGGGCCCGAGTAGAGTGTTGGAGCGAGCAATGAGGAGAGCGCATGGCACGGTGCGGGGGAGGGCAAAGGGGGACAGTAACATAAGATGGCTTACAGACAAGAAGATTGCTCAAGCATATATATTAAGATGATGGGAGCCAGGTTTCTCACTGTCAGAGACGGGAGTTATAAACATAGAAAACTGGATTAACCTCTGTGGTGTTGGATTAAATTTGAAATATGGGGATGAAATCACGGCTTTGAAGCTTTATACGGAGATACAGATGTGTATGCATGTGCATGTGTGTGTGTGTATGTGCATGTGTGTGTTTTCAAGCTCTAGCCACTGAGAGAGCCTAGGATCTACAGCCCTCCAATAGCAAAACATACGCCTAGGGCCCAGATACTGCTTCTTAGATATGATTCTTCACTATAAGAAGACAGCCCTCCTTGGAAGAATGGCTAATGCACAGGCGGGGGCCAAGAAAGTGCAAGACGAACCTAGAACATCTTATTGTGCCGAAAAATAAAGTTCTTTAAAGGGGAAGATGTTTCACCAAACCACATAAACCAGCTTGAAGGCATGTAACACTGCCTAAATCTGGCACAAATTTAGCAACAAAATAAATAACAGTAACAAATTTTAACCCTCTGAATAAAACAAACCCAGAGTCTAGGCTGATAGAACACATAAATGAAAACATTTTTAATTTGACGAGGAACAGAATAATTACATTATCTCAAAGTAACTGATAACATACTTATGAATTATGGAGTGTAAAAGTGTAAACTTTACATCTGGAGAAGATTGACAGGCACCACCTAAATCAGGTGATCAAAATTAACCTCACCAATAAAGTTGCGCACCATTTTAAAAATAAATAAATAAATGATAAAATAAGATGCATTATACCAAAAAAAAAAACACAAACAAACCAAAAAAACCCCACAACCAACAAATGAATGAAAATGGACACCATTTGATAAGATGCAATAAAAAGAACACTGTGTCACTTCTGCGATATTCCTATAGAAGATGCCTAATCTGAATCAAATCATGAGGAAATATCAGACACAGATTAAGGAACATTCTACAAGATAAGTGGCCGGTAGTCTTTAAAAATGTTATGGCCATGAAAATCAGGGAAAGACTGGGGAACTACTCCGAACTGAAGGAGGACAGAAACATGGCGACCTAATGGCAATAGGAGACGACAGACGGGATCCTCTGGCTCTAAAGGGTGTAGCAGCTGGACCTGCTGGCGTCATGGAACGGCGTCTCGGGATTAGATGGCAGCCATGTACCTGGAGTGAATCTTTCCTGGTTTTGATGGTTGTGTCATGGCTCTGTAGGACTGCGTGTTGGTTGGAAGTACACACTAGCCTTTAAGTGTAACAGACATTATGCTGGCAATTTCCTTGCAGCTAACTCAGGGAGAAGAAAAGTCCCTGTTCTGGTCTTGTAATTTTTCTGTAACTTTGAAGTTGATTCAGAATGTAGACAATGCAGAACAGCAGGAACAGCAGAAGCAGAAGCGGCGGCTGGTCTGATAATACTCCCTTTGCGTTTGTTCTCCCTTCCTTGCTGATTCATTTTCCCTTTTTCCTGTTTCCCCCAGGCTCTGTCTTCCAGGGAATCTGTTCTAAGTTACTAGGTGATTCACAGGATCGACACCAGTTATGAGACCGATGGAGTGTGAACTCTTATAATAGAAAGTCCAGTTGGAAGCCTCTATATTTACATATTTGTGCCAAAATTTATCCCTGGCAAATTGCAAGCAGTAGTGTCACCGTCAAAAAAACCTGACAAATGTCAGAATGATGATTCTTATCACTTCCTCCATTTAACTTTCCTGCTTGGCCTGTGCAGAAGACATAGGGATTTTGGAGAATGAAAATTGATTGTTATTGATCTAATAATAATTTGGAAATTGTGTTTTTTCTGTTCTCCAATAACTGAGATAACCAAAAGCAATTTGCTTTCACCTGATACAGAAGCCAGTGTATTTTAGTTATCTAACGTTGGCCTTTACCCACTCTTCAGATCTTTGTCAAAAAGAGAACTTGATCATCTGATTGTCGCATTGAGTACTACTGAGTCACAACGTGATGATGTCATGCTGACATGGTAGGTCAGAAGCAGCTTGCAGCCTCTGCCTTGGTCTATAGGAAGCCAGCCACCGCTCCAACCACCCTGAGACTTCCATGCTGCTGTGAAGGAAACAATACATACACTATTATAGCAAAAATATTTACTACAAATACTATCTATACCAAATATCTGTCTGTTCTATCACATTCCCCAGCTAGCTGTCTGCTCATGGGGCTATATGACTACTTTTGGCCAATGAGCTGGGAGTGGAATTAATGCTTGCCTATTCTGAGCGAAAGCATTCTGAGTCACTGCATGGCCCTCAATCTCATTCTTTCCTTGCATCGCAAACCCGGAACATTTGTGTTCCAGATGCCATAGTTCTATGATGGAAGTCTTGATCTATGCATCACTGCTGGGAGGCACAGTTGTGCACAGGAAAGGATATACTTTTATATGTGAAACCAAGGAGACTTGGGTGGTTGTTTGTTAGCCACAGAATAAGATGGTCAACCTGCCATGCATATATTTTTTTTATATATATATACACACATATATATATATGAAAAAATAGTCAAAGCCAAACAATATAATTTTTCCATTTACATAGGAATTTCAGTGAAAGTGACTTGTAAGAAAACACAGTAAGGCTCATTATATTTTACTGAAAATGAGGATAAAGTGGCATGGAAGAACTTCTGTCTTTTCTGCATCATTTGAATGCATTTTGACAATTTAATATGTTTAAATAATACTTGTGTAATTTACTTTTAAAGAACAATGTGAATGAATAAATAGTACTAGAAGTAATGTGCTAACAGGGGGCATATTTGGAGGTGTTGAGCCATACTGCTGAAGGTTTTTGCCAATTCACATTTCCATAAGTGGTGTGAGAGTATATGTCTTACCCCATTCTTGCTAATATTGTTTATTCTTTATTTTTTATAATTCATAATCAAATAAATAATATAATCAAAGAAAAAAGTATCTGGTTTAATTCGTGTACCTTTCATTTTTGGTAAAATCAAATGCTTCTTCATATATTCGTTAGCCATTTTAATATATTATTTGATGAGTTACATTGACATCTCTTTGCTCATTTACATGTTAGGTTTCTGGTACATCTATTACTTCATTACAAATGTTTTTTCTATTTTGTACTTTGTCTCTATTTTTTGATATTATTTTCAAATTCAAAGGTTTTTAATTATTGCAGTAAAATTACTTTTCTGCCTTCATAAAGTCTTCTTTTCCTTTGGGCTTTAGGAAGGCCTTGCCAATCCAGGGATCCTATAGGTACATCTACTCTCGTTTGGGGGGGTGGTATTTTTGACATATTTTACAGTTAACATTTGATTGATCTGAAATGAATTGCATAATTAAGAAAGTTAATATGGTGCTTTCCAATCATCTCAGTTCCGTTTTTTTTTTTTCCCTGCTGATTCAGAGTCCTATGGCTATATAAATTATTGGGCAATCTATTCTGTTCCATTGACCCATCATTTGATTCTTGAGCCAGCCCAACACATAAATTACTTTAACTTGATAATATGTCATATAGCTAATGGAGTAAGCCCTTCCTCCCTGCTTCCCATACTCACACATAACTCCAGTTAATCTTCTTTTCCAAAGTTTCATAGCTACCACCACCCAACTCTTTTCTCAGATAAATTTTGGAATCCCATTGTTAAAATCCAAAAACAAACTTCCATGGAAATTTTGAGATTTTGTTAACTTTTTTTCTATTTTTTGTTCATTTCATCTTTATTTTCATGTCTCTCAATTATTGGCTGGAAGTTTCTTTTGTTCTTTTTCTTCTTTCAACAGAAGTTCATGAATACATTTTCATATCTGGACTCTGCCTTTTTTCAATTCATTCAGTCATTCATTCAACCACATTTTTAAAGCCCCTGGTTTAGGTGTGGGAAAATACTGAAATGACAAAGCCTCTGCCTTATGAAGGTCATATGCTAGTGAGATGAGATAGACAATAATAAATAGATGAATAAAATGTATCAAATTATTTAAAGTAATAACAAACTATTTCATCAGATGGTAGTCTACAATGTATCACCTTCCCTCTATTGATAATTGTTATTTCAAAATATTCTGTTTTATTAAAGTCTGCAGTCAAGATTCTTTAGCATAAATCTTTTTTGAACTTGCACAATTATCACCTTTATATAAATTTCTAGAAGTCAGATGCTAGCTTAAATGATATACACAATTTATGTTTTGGTATATGTTACCTAATTTCCCTCCATATTGTTTATGGTAATTTATACATCCAACAACAGACCTATTTTTCTCTCTCTTGCAAAATCTGGGGGTAGCATTTTAATGTTGGTCAGTCTGGTAGTCAAAAGAAGGATTTCTCATTGTTTCTATTGCACTTCTTTATGCTTTAGGGAGGTAGAAAATATTTATTTCCCTGTGTCTCTTTTCTCCATTGTAAAAGAGCTATTCACGGTGTTCATCCACTTTGCTATTAAAAGTCTTTGACTAAATATTTTCAGCTGTAAGCAGCAACCCCCTCGGCCCCAGCTTAAACACAGAAAAGACTTCGAAGGAAGGATTCCAGTTGGTTTGTGGGACCCCAGGGCGGGAAGGGTGTCCTGGTTTCCCAAGAATCTTGAACAAGTATCTCCCATCTCTCTCTGACAGCTGCCTTCTTTCCTCTGGGTAGAAAAAAGGAAGATTATTTGCCTGGTAACATGGATGTTTTCTACTTTTTCTCAAAGATCATTCATAATAGTTCTGGAATCTGGGAAGAAATCTGTCTGGGCCAGCAAGAGTTAAGTGCATTCAGAACATTATGTTTCTCTATGACAGCCTCTCATCTAGCATGACCTTATTGTTCCCTTCTTCACCCTCCCTCTTGTTGAGATACACATACAAAATAGGAGGCAAACAGAATCAGAAAATCATAAAGCTGAGTGGAATTTAAAGATCAGGTAGCCCGTTTCCCAAATGTCCACAATAAAGAAATTTAGGCTTCGGGAGGCAAAATAATTGGCTCAAGGTTTAATGCAAAGAGAGTGAACAGATCCCAAACCTCAGTGCCTCTGATTTCAAGACCTGTGCTCTTTTCCACACACACCAGGCCTTCTGACTATATGTCTATCAATCTATTCAAATTTCTTGTTTCACAGATTATATTTGATAAGACTGGCACAATTATCTGAACTTCTGTAACTCTTCATTATATAGAATTATATGCTTAGTATCACGTTCTATTTATATTAACAAGTAGCTACCTGCATAACTTAAAATTAGAGCTTATTTACCAGCCTAAGATCTAAAAAAAATATATATTATCTCTGGAAGACTGTGGATTTTTATGTTTCTTAACCTGATTTCAAAATTACCATCATTCAATGACTTATATAGCTGGAATTAAAATTCACCATACAATTATTTAATTGAAATAATATAAAATTTCTTGAGTGATATTTATCGCACATAAATCACTTGTCTGAATTATTCAGTTTTACTTCATCCCACAACTTTTTGTATGTACTTGTTAATAGTTCTGCTAGCCATATGGAATGCCTACAAAGTTGCTGCAGGGTATGACACAGACAGCATCTGTGGTTTGATAGTACAAAGCATGCCTGTGATTTGGGCTCTTCAATTTCAGCAATTAAATCTCACAGCAACAAAGATGAGTTTCTTCTGAATAATTGTCATACCCTGGTAATATTTAGCTCTGTGACATAGGCAGTTAAACGGAACAGCAAGTTAACATCATAGTTGAAATGAATATATCTGCAGTTTAGGAGAAACCATTCTCACAAGACTAAGATTATACCATTTTGATTAAAGAAATATACTGAAATTTTGTAATACATTTATTAAAATAAAGGCACACATTCTCATGGATTTAGATTTAAATCATTTATTTGAATGAAAGATGAGCATTTTAGACTTCCAGAAGCCATCTTTTTTTCAGTAAATCAAGTGGCTGCCACAGAAAAACCCTCCAAATTGTCCCATATGTCAGAACGTTTAACAAACATCTACACTGAACACTCTTACTATCAAGTATAAATTAACTTTGTATAGTGTATTCCAATACGCAACTAACCGATGGGTTTCCAGACACCCTATTTATATTTTGTGTTACCTACATTTTCTATCACCTAAATAAAGAGTTGTATTTTGAAAGAATCACTTGTTATAATTTATGAGGTTTTACTGTAGCTTCTCTACACTTTGAGCGTTGGAATGCTAGTTTGAGTCTCTCACTTAAATATAAATTTAGCAACTTAGCATATATGTGGGCATTTTAAAAAATAACCAGTTGGAAATCAGGCTTCTAGTTTCTTTCACAAAAGCAGTAGGGGTTTTTGTGTGTGTGTGTGTGTTTCTTTGAGTGTGTTTATTTTCCAGGTGTGCAAAATTGGACTCGTTCCCAGTAGGTTCCTAGGCTTTTACTTGATAGTCTGGGGATACTGCCACTGGTTTAGTTGCCCGTGGACTGGGGTCAAACAGCAGCAGAGACTTGATACCCCTGGTAATTCAGCTTAACATCTTGCCATTGTGGAATTTCTCTGACATGCTTCATGGCAGTAGGCCAATCCTTCATGTAATCTCTCTTACTGTGTGCATTTTTACCAGATGGATTTACCAAGCTCTGATCTCTGAGGGCTAAACTGAGTCCTGTAGAATCAAGTATTGTTCACTGTTAGAGAGTACAGATATCTTCACTGGACTGGCTAAGAGATTTCATCCCCCAGCTTATGGTGTCTACACTGAATCAGCGAGGATGTTCATATATTATACATATATACAAGGCATATATTGTCTTTCACAGCACCACAAACAAATTTAAAATATACATTAGATGATACTAGTTGTCTTTCTCTTCACTGTGTATAAATGTGCAAGCCTGTAACTGAGAAGGATTTCATTACAACAGTGCTGCACATTCAAATTACAAAAAAAAAAAAAAAAAAATTGTATGCCTGTTTTAAAAGTGAAAAAACAGTAACTAGTCAGAGACCTTCAACATTTCTAGTATTTGGGGGAATATGCTTATGGAAAATGAAGTAGTAAGGATGAAATAGACTTTACCAAGAGAGGAACTGAAATTTACACTTTCAAGATATATTTTTCACGAACTGGAATACAATAGTTTTGTTTTTGACTATTTAAAATATATTTTCAGACTTCATTTGCTTCACAGCCATGCTTTTTTTCATCAGAGATTTAAATTTAACCATAGTTTTTTTGTTTACACGCAAACAGATATTTTAGGACAGATTATGCCGTGCCGTAATGAGCAGATGAAAAAAGTAGCTGAACCCTGGTACACTCTCTCTGTGGCATTTGACACTGATGTGGTATTTTTGTTCATATAATACTTGTCTAGAGATTTACTGGTTTAGAAACCTAATTCAAATGGTTACAAAATGTCTGAAAGACAAAATGCTAATTAAATGCTTGGACAAATGGGGTCGCCTGGGTGGCTCAGTCGTTAGGCATCTGCCTTCGGCTCAGGTCATGATCCCAGGGTCCTGGGATCGAGCTCCACATCGGGCTCCCTGCTCAGCGGGAAGCCTGCTTCTCCCTCTCCCACTCCCCCTGCTCGTGTTCCCTCTCTCGCTGTGTCTCTCTCTGTCAAATAAATAAATAAAGTCTTCTAAAAAAAACGTTTGGACAAATGTTTCAGGCCTTGCCACACCTGAGCGAAGAGGGAGTTTTTGGAAAAGGGTGTTCCCCTTCTCTAGGTAAAGACTGCTAATGTGCATAATGACTCACTCATTAGCAAATTGTTAGCAACTTATTTATAGGAATTGACAGGCAGAGAATTTTGTAGAATTGCCTAGAAGATTCCTAGAGCAAGTAGTAAGCATTATTCTCATATTTGCTTACAAGATGGACTTAGTTATCTCCTGGCAAGAAGAGTATTTGTCTCTTAGTAATCATTCCAGCATATCAAGCTTAACCATTTGCTCTCTTTGCCACTGTCTAATTAATGGCCTAAAACAGCAAAGGAATGAAGCGTAGGTAATATAGGAACCTTGATTTTTCTACACAGATTTCTATATTAAAATGATTCAAATTCTTAAGGTGGTAAAAAATCCTACAACTGTAACCAGTTATTTCTCCATCATCCATTCCGATCACCCAGAACACCTGTTGTTCATCTGTTTATGCATCACTCTCTGTGCTACACATCATGTTAAGTGCTTTGCAAATGCTAATGTATCTAATCTTTAGAACACCTCTATAAGATAAACTCTCTTTTAATCCGCCTTCAGATGGAGACACAATAAGGTAAAGTAACTTTCCCAAGATACCTGGCTATTAATGGCAAAGTCTGATATTACTCAGGCCATCTGGCTACAGAGGGTGGGCTCCAAACCCTTTTCCATGCTTCTCAGGTCCCCTACTTTTCCCTTTATTGCTCTTCTCTGCATTTGAGAACTTCAAATTCGTTTATGAACACATGAGAACGTCTATGTCAGAGCATGGAAAAAAAATAGGGGAAGGACACAAGATTGAACGTCTCTGATAGAGCCAGGCCGGCATGCAAGGACTCTCCTCATCATTGAATGCTAAAGAATAAAATCCCACTCGGGGTACTTTCAACCACAGCCTGTTGCTAATATTTACTTGAGGCAATAAATGTGCACTATAACTTCACACCTAGAAGACCTGCAGAGATCATCATCATGCCTATGGAGATAAGTATGGTTCAGAGGAGGCTGCTATTGTCAAATATGGGACAAAGTGCCTGGGTTACATCACAGGAATGTGGGAAAGTTGCAGACACTTTTTGCCAGAATGTATATTGCCCTAAACTGGAGACCAGAGATAAGCATAAAATAGATTAAATGTAGTAACCATAAAATTAAGATAACAATACCAACCTATATCTCAGAGATACTGTCCACAGTAACTAATAAAATGATTATAAGCAAAGGAAAGAAGTTCTCTAGTAAATCCGAAAGTAGATGGATGTCTCCCGATAATAATAAAATCTGTGAGCAAAATTAATGCTTTTTCATTTTAATGAGGAGCCAAAGCAAAATTTTTAAAAATATATAACTGTAACTTCTGTTTTTTTCTATATGCATCTCAAATGATATGAAGAATATTGATAAATGTATTACATTACGCTGATATAGCCATGTTCGTAAACTGAGAAGAATAAAGTTTGTGATTATAACAAATGAAAATTTGGGCCTTAATCCAAAAGAAGAAATTCTTGGTAAAACTTTGACAGTCCCTGGGCTAAATGAATCCTAGAGATCTGAAAATATGTGTGTACCTCCAGAAATATTTACTGCAAGGAGAGGCATAGGAATGAGGGTCTGAAGTCCACTGTCTTCTACTACTTACTACAATAGGTTTAAAACCCTGCATCCTTGTCAGATGGAATCCTCAACTGAATACTTTGGTGACCCATTAAATTTCAGAGTCACTTATGGCATTTAGATGCTTGTATAAGAGATATAAACTGATTAGCAACATGACAATAGGGAAAGTATCCTTTACAACTGATTCTGTCAAAGCTCTTTCTTGAAGAACAGGCCCTCTGATTTTTTTCACTAAAATCTCAAGCCAGTTGGGACAAGAACATTTATTCTAACAGCTATTAATCATTTGTGGGTGAGTATGATTTCTAAACCCCAAGATCTAGCACAGCTGATTTTGTAAAAAGAAAGAAAGAAAGAAAGAAAGAAAGAAAGAAAGAAAGAAAGAAAGAAAGACAGACAGACAGACAGAAAGAAAGAAAGAAAGAAAGAAAGAAAGAAAGAAAGAAAGAAAAAGAAAGAAAGAAAAAAGTAATTTAATTTGCAAGTTTCATGTATTTGGTTATGTGAACTGCGCTACCAACTGAGCTACCCAGGTGCCCCTAAAGTTCTGATTTTAAAATCTCTTGTTAAAAAGCAGTTAAAGCTAGGTTGCTCGAGGGGCGCCTGGGTGGCTGTCATTAAGCATCTGCCTTTGGCTCAGGTCATGATCCCAGAGTCCTGGGATCGAGCCCTGTGTGGGGCTCCCTGCTCAGCGGGAAGCCTGCTTCTCCCTCTCCCACTCCCCCTGCTTGTGTTCCCTCTCTTGCTCTCTCTCTCTCTGTCAATAAATAAATAATATGTTTAAAAACAAACAAACAAAAAAAAGCTGGGTTACTCGGTCAGTTAAGCAGCCGAATCTTGATTTCAGGGTCATGAGATCGAGCCCCAAGTTGGCCTCAGCACTGGACATGGAGCCAGCTTAAGATTCTCTCTCTCCCTTGCATGCTCACATGCCCTCTCTCTCTCTCTCTCAAAAACAAACAGAAAACCAGAAAATTAGGTAGCAGTCTTTGACAAATTTAGTTAATTTATTCAAATATTTTTAATCACTTATTATGTAAATGATACACAGGTGCTATGGGGGATGTGGAGAAGATAGATTCTTTGTCAGATTTAAAATTTAATGAGACATATTATTAAAATCAAAAGCTAAGTAATAACATAATATGTGTATATTAAAATACCAGCGGACCAAACATAGAGATTCCAACTGCAGGTAATTTGTGCATAAAGTTTGAGAATCATTTTTCTAAAGCAATGCAATATCATGATATTTCCAGATTATATCAGATCATTGATGTGGCTTTCTGATAGTTAAAACACTTTCCTAAATAAGTAAAGATTTATTGCCATTAATAAGATGTATTTTCCCAGTGGTAGAATTTTTCCCAATGGTAGAATTTCTAACAGGCTTGATTGGGACACAAGCCAGACTAGAATTCAACATTACGCACAGATGATCTTCATGCTAGTAGTATCTGATTCAGGGTCAGATAAATGGTCCAACAAAGAATTCAACAAAGGGGGTGCCTGGGTGGCTCAGTCAGTTAAAGCGTCTGCCTTCAGCTCAGGTCATGATCCCAGGGTCCTGGGATCGAGCCCCACATCAGGCTCCCTGCTCAGTGAGGAGCCTGCTTCTCCCTCTCCCTCTCCCTCTGCTGCTGTCTCACTCTCTCTGTCTCTCAAATAAATGAATAAAAAATCTTTAAAAAAAAAGAATTCAACAAAGAATTGAGCGAAGAAAGATGACTTCATGAATGTGCAATGAGGGAAGGCATCATGATAGATATGTACTATAAAGACTGATCTCACAGAAAGGGAAGGAGAGGACATTCCAGGTGGGATGGAGTGTAGGCCAAACCTTGAAGATGGGACTACCCAGGGGAAATAGGTGGAAGTATGCCATGGGGACATGGGATGGAGGTTTGGGAGGGATTAGGAAGTAGAATTCCAGATTTGAGGAACTGCATGACATTTACAATACATAAAGCATATACGCACACATGCATATACATATGGATAATGTCTTCATTTATTTATGTCTGTAATGAAGAAACTAGACTAAATCATTGACTTGCCAATACATCCGGAGTAAGTAGGGAACTTGTTAAAATAATAGATTTCTAGGCTCTACTTTGTAAGTGATAACGGCCGGGATGGAGTCTGGAATCTTATTTGGAAATTGTTAGAACTTAGTGAGTTCTTCGATATTTTCAGATTTTATGTTTGGGGAACCATAAGCAGAATGCTGGAACTGAAAATTTGGCACAATTTTGATGAGATTAAAAAAGGAGGTTGAGGCAGGTTTATTAAAAAAAGCAAGCTAAAGAGCATGTGACTCTTGATCTTGGGGTCATGAATTCAAGCCTCACGTTGGGTATAGAGCTTACTAAAAAATAAATAAATAAACTAAAAAAAATATAAGCCGAAGAGGTTGTATGCATTTTGGATCCGGTAGAAAGCCTAATTCTGATAGAAATTTTATCATTCCTAACATACATTTTTATATAAATATATAAAGTCAGACTGACTACTGTTTAAGACATGGGGGAAAATAATATAAAATTATGTTGTTTGTTTATTTTGATTATTGGAGTGAATTAATTAATATTATCTGTCCAACTTGTGCATTTATATATATCAATCAATGGTATTTTATTACATGCTATCTGAAACTGTTTTTAAAGTTTTATTTCAGCACATTGGGTTGTAAGTTTTTTTGAAGCCACTTAGCACATATCATCTGCATAATATTGTGTCTGTATATTTCCTACGGACTTTCTGAGAGAAAACATATATAACAACTATATCGAGTGCTTCATAAACCATATTTTCCAAAGCTAGACATGATTTTGTCAGTGAAAATGTGATTTAATGAGTGCTGTCTTCAAATGGCATTCTCAAGTGGATGTCATGGAGATATGCAAATGAAGTTAAAGACATTGTCCTCATTCTCAGGAAATTTACAATATAATAGAGGAACAAAATGCAGATGAAAAGCTATAACAACACATGCAAAGATGACATGAAAACAGGTACAAATTAATGTAACACAGAACGTCAGCCCTAAGAGAAACGGAATAATGGAATGATCAGTGTGGACTAGAACTATTCAAGTGGACTTGATGAAGAAGATTTATTTTAACTGGATGTTTGATAGAGGCACAAATATGGATCAAGAAATGAATAGTAGGAAGGATATTCTATTCAGAGAGCATGGCCAAGACCTCTGGAGAACAAAGGGTTAGAAGAAAGAGCAAGTAATTTAATGAGTGCTTAAAGATACAAAACTTGAGCCCAAATAAAATGTGATAAGTAACTCCCTTTTATTCTGTTTAGAGCAGACCCTTATTCATCAAATCACCTATTTTCCATTTTATGTAGGACAAGGAGGCCTGTTACCAAGGATTCCATGGAATTTTAGCTGTTTTCAGCACTCACTGAAAACAAGTGGGTAAAGGATATGAAAACATTGATAATGTTTTGGAAAAAAAACAAGAAATGGAGCTTGACCAAAGATGAATACTTTTGAAAGTTTAATGTCTATTTACGATATCTTAAAAATACAGATGCTTTGCTCTTCCTCTGATAATTGGATCAGCACTGCAGTGATCGGTTCTGAAAGCATAGATAGCAGTTTTCAGTTAAAAAAGATTATTTCAAGAAAATTCCTGGAAATTCAATGCAAAGTAGGAATATCCTTGTATAAAATTAATTTTTATTTTATTATGGAAATCTACACTCATTGTTTAAAAATAAAATAGCATTGGAGACAGTTGAAGATTTAGTAATCTCACAGACACATATCCCATCCTACCCTCTCCTTTCCAATATATTTACAATATAATTTTTCAGTGAAATTAGTAGAGTTTACAGTATTGTGACTTTATAAATATTGTTTGTTGCCAAGTATACTATAATTACATTGGTGTTTCATATAATTCTTTTCCCTGGTTAATAGTTATTTATTTTTTTTTTTAAGTTGGTCTGTTATGTGCCTATCTCCAATTTTCCCCAAAGATTCAAACAGACCTAGCAAAAAATTTTTTCCAAATTTTCTAGCACTTCAGAGAATCTGTCCTGGAGATGTCAGTCCAGCTCCTCCATTCTCCTGCTCCAATGCAGCCTGGCTGCTCTCGAGATCTGGTACACAGCCATCATCCTGACCATGCCATTCACAATGTCTTGCCCTCTTTTCAGGATTCTGTCTCTTCCTTTTTCTTGGTCTACTCCCTCATTTTATGGAGTATTGGAACATATACTCCAATCAATTTCCGGGGGGTGGGAGGGACAATGAATGGGAGGTCACTTTTTGAGATCCTGAAAGTTTGCAAATACCTTTATCCTCACACTTAGCTGAGTGGGAATTTACTTTTCTTTAATTGTAAGGGGATGGCCCTATTTTCTTTAAATTTCAGCTTTGCTCTTGAGGTGCCAAATGCCTTTCTTATCTTTTATTTCATGACCTGTTTTACCTTCAGGAAGACCTTAGGACTTTTTTCTTTATTCTTGTTCTGAAAGTTCATGATGATGTGGGTTTTCTTGATGTTAGGCACTTTGCATGGAAAGAAATTCAAATTTCACTACTTCAAGATGTTTTCCTTTTTTTTTTTTAAAGATTGTATTTATTTGAGAGAGAGAATGAGAGAGAGAGAGAGCACATGAGAGGGGGGAGGGTCCGAGGAAGAAGCAGACTTCCTGCTGAGCAGGGAGCCCGATGCGGGACTCGATCCCGGGACTCCAGGATCATGACCTGAGCCAAAGGCAGTCGCTTAACCAACTGAGCCACCCAGGCATCCCACAAGATATTTTCTTTAGGGTCATTCTGAGTTTCCTATACACATTACTTCAGAAAGTCTAGGAATAAAAAAGATGACTAAGGATCCCATAGTTCAGTTTGAACTTTCACTAAATACTATGTTTCAGCCCCACATCTTACCCCTGTACTCTTAAATGACAGGTCTCTTAGTTCTGAACAAAACTCTCATCACCTGAGACATGAGAAAGGGTTTATTCATATCCTCCATAATACCTGGTGCCTTCAATTGATGAAGCTCTTGTAGATTCTGCACGGTGATTAGCTACATCAGTAGGCCCCCAACTATAATTACTTAGATGGTAACTCAGCTAGTTCAGTTACTATTCCTCCACCCAATTCTACCTTCCAAAAATTTATTGAAATGTACCCTGTGCTACTGTCCCATCTCCAATTCTTTTGTTCTTTGTTTTAATATTTTTCTGAACTTTGAACTAATTTGAAGGTTCTGGAAGAAAGAGGAAGAGGGGGCTAATCTCTCAAGAATACAGCAAAACAATGTAAATGGCAAAAATAGTTAGATAATCTCCAGTACTTATCTATTTCTTCTTGCAGTTTAAAGTTGTAGCTTTTGGGATTTTTGTTTCCTTATTAGTTCCCAAGTATAAAATCATGGAGTTAAAGGACTAGAAGAGGCCTTGGCAATTAATTTTACAGATGAGTGAGTGGCAGAAGCAGAAAGAATATTAGTGTAAGGACTCTCATTAATGACTTTATAGATATTAGCATATAATGTTTTATGGAGTAAACTGAAGGAATGCATGGGTCATGATGCTGATGTGACTGAGAAATTTAATTGCCTAAGCAGAATTTGAAGGCAAGTGAAATTATACACAACAAAGGACTATAAGCTTTAATGTACAAGGAGTAATTTCAAACCCATTTAGCACACACACAAAACAATATAAATTCAGCAAATAACTCAAAATAAAATGAATGTATAAATCAAGGTGAAGGCTAGGCTGCTATAATAAACAGGCCCCAAAATACAGTGGTTTAAAGAACATAGTTCATTTTTCTCTTTCATAACAGTCATGGGTGAGCACGCCCAAGTGGGCCCCGTGGTTTTGTTTCACACTATCACTCAGGAACCCCATTTCCTTCCACGTTGTAGTTCGGTCATTCCCAAATACATCGTCACAAGCTTATTCCTGCTCTAGCTCAAAGACAGAAATAAAATATGGGAAAGCAGGCACTCAATATTTTAAGGCCAAAATCCATAAGTGGCCCATGTCCTGCTCATGATGCTGAGAATCTAGCCCCAGAGGGAAACCTAGCTGCCAGGGGGTCGGGGTAATGAGGCCTGTAGCTGAACAGCTATGTGTCTAAGAGGGAAGTATGGATTCCTGCTGTGGAAGAAAGGAGGAAGGGATTTGGGTGGCCGCTGACTTCCTCTGACTCAGTGAGATACGATTTTTCATAATTCAAACAAATATCCCAAAATGATAGTGTTCAATGTTAGCAAATGTGAGCTGAAATGAGCACATGCACATGTTCATGGTGGAAGGTTATGTGGTACAATCTTTCTGAAAAACAGCCTGGCAATACTTATCAAAATCTTCAAAAATAATCGTGTCAATTGAGACAGTAATATTAATCCTAGAAATTTAGAGCAATGGGGAAAAAATCACCTCAAAGATATTCATTTAAGAGTTGTTTATAATAGTGAAAAATCTGGGAAACTATCAAGAAGTTTGCTAGTTAGCTTCATCTAAAATTACAAGCTCATGCTTCATATAAATGTTTCTGGTCATAATTTAGCAAATGCTTTTGTGACTTCCACTTGCCAATCTGACTACCCTTTTGCTTTGAAGAAAAACTTCCAATGTAAATTCAAATCTACATCAGTCATTGAGATTTACTTACCTAATAATGTAGATTTAAAATATAGAAAACAAACAAAAGAACCCATAGAATCTCACAGAGAAATTGCTGAGTCCACAATTATGGCAGAAAATTTGGCTACCTCTCTTTCAAAAATCAATTGGACTATAAAAATTGGTGATCTTTTTTGCACCCAAAAAAGGGTGATTTTATTTTTATTTATTTTTTTTAAAGATTTTATTTATTTATTTGAGAGAGAGAGAGAATGAGAGATAGAAAGCACGAGAGGGAAGAGGGTCAGAGGGAGAAGCAGACTCCCCGCTGAGCAGGAAGCCCGATGTGGGACTCGATCCCGGGACTCCAGGATCATGACCTGAGCCGAAGGTAGTCGCTTAACCAACTGAGCCACCCAGGCGCCCAAAAAAGGGTGATTTTAATAAGATAATTACTAAGCTTAATCTAATGTATATATAGTATTTTTTCAAACTCTAGTAGAACATTTGTAAAGATTGTCCATGTGCTAGACTAGAAAATTTAAACCAACTAAAATCATGCTTCACTATCCTTAGAAAACTTAGTTTAACACTTATTTTCTTTTGATTAAATAGTAATCACATGGTTAATGTTGAAAATTTGGAAAAGAGAGAAAAGGCATAAAAGAGAAGATGAATCACTCACACATTCTAGCTTTCTAAAATGTACACATACATGATCCAAAGAATACGAAAGTACTAATTCAAAGGGATACATGCACCTTGGTGTTTATAGCAGCATTATCTACAATAGCTAAATTAGGGAAACAGCCCAAATGTCCAACTGATAAATGGATAAAGAAGATATGGTGTATACACACACACACACACACACACACACACACACACACACACACACAAAGGAATATTACTCAGCCATAAAAAGAGTGAAATCTTGCCATTTGCAATGACGTGGATGGAGCTAGAGTGTATAATGCTAAGAAAAATAAGTCAGTCAGAGAAAGACAAAGACCATATGATTTTACTCATATGTGGAATTTAAGAAACAAAACAAATGAGCAAAGGGGGAAAAAAGAGAGAAAGAGGCATACCGAGAAGCAGACTCTTAACTGTAGAGAACAAACTGGTGGTTACCAGAAGGGAAGTGGGCAGGGGGATGGGTTAAATAAGTGATGGGGATTAAGGAGAGCACTTGTGATGAGAACTAGCTCATGTATGGAAGTTGAATCACTATATTGTATACCTGAATCTATATTACACTGTATGTTAACTAATTGGCATTTAAATAAAAACTTAAAGAAATAAAATGTACACATGCATATTGATGTATTCTCTCCTGTAAATTAGAATCATACTGTAAGTTGACAGTTCTCTAAATGACAACATGGTATCTGTCAGTAAATATTTTTTTGAAATTGTGGGGCACCTGGGTGGCTCAGTTGGTTAAGCGACTGCCTTCGGCTCAGGTCATGATCCCAGGGTCCTGGGATCGAGCCCCACATCGGGCTCCCTGCTCAGTGGGAAGCCTGCTTCTCCCTCTCCCACTCCGCCTGCTTGTGTTCCCTCTCTCTCTGTCTCTCTCTCTCTCTCTGTCAATTAAATAAATAAAATCTTTAAAAAAATTTTTTTTGAAGTTGTGATTTCTTCTAAATATCTGCATAATAGTCCATCATATGGATATATGGTAGCATATATTAACCATTTCTTTCTGTAGACATGAAAATATTTCTAATGTTTGTACTTTATAAATAACAACATAACCTTAAAAAGAAAAAAAAGCTCAGCAAATCCAAAAACTAATACAATTAGAAATAAAAGCAAAACCTGGATGGCTCAGTGGGTTATGCTGCCGGCTCTTGATTTCCGCTCAGGCCACGATCTCAGGGTTTTGAGATCAAGCCCCACATCAGGCTGCACGCTCAGTGTGGCAGAGAGTCTGCTTGAGATCCTCTTTCTCCATTTCCCTCTCCCCCTGCCCCAGCAAAATAAATAAATAAATAAATAAATAAATAAATCTATTTTTTTAAAGAAAGGTAGCCTCCCTTCACAAGCCAACATACACACATACCCCAAAAAAGGATCCTTTACATTTGGAAATTTTAAAAACTCACTTCTAAAAATCAACACACTAAACAGAATATCAAAATGAAATTCTTAACAGAGTTATAACCAAACTAGAATCAAAGCACTTCATATTAAATGGATTGGAAGGGATTCCTGTTTGAAGATAGCAGCATAATTTTGTCATTCCTTCCTCTCCTATACATCGTTCAAAAGTAACAAGAAGGATGTGAAAGAGAAAATCCATCTTTATGAGCTTAACAAACAGTGGGAACTCCAAATCACAAAACTGATAGAAAGGTTGCCAGAAGCAGTGACAATCAAAGAGGGGAGGGGCTTTGGAGGCGAGCAGCCTGTGGTATGTTCTGAGCAGGCTTGGTCCTGAAGAACTTTCTCAAAGCTGGAATGCATACTCCAAGATCCAAAATCAGATCCCTTTTTCTAATGGTGGGAAGAGAGAGTACGGACTGGTGACAGGAACATCCTTGGGCCTGATTTAATGCCAGAAGCAGAAGAGGAACAGCTGAATGAGAGATCAATTAGGTAAGGCAGTTTATCAGAAAGCAGTCTCTGCATAGCGTTACCTTTCCCACCTCTGCATAGCGTTACCTTTCCCACCTCTTCTATTGTAGAAGGAAGTGGCTGTGAGAACTCAAATCTATAACCTTTGCTTATAATGAAAATCTCTTCCAGTCTGTAATATAGCCCTATATTTTCCAATACACAAATTTTCTACAAACAGTAATCCAAGAGAAACCCATATAAAAATATTTTAAAGGATAATGTAATATTACTGAAGTATAACCCCCAAATGCCTGTCATATTAATAAAAGTCTAAACTAACCTATTAAAAGAAGAAAAATGTTTCAAATTTTTTTTTGCCCCTGAATTTGTATTTTTCACTTTGGGTCATTCTTCATTTACACATTTTTTAAAAAGTCTTACAAAGGTAGCATGGACATACCATGCTAAGAGCTATATAACATAGCGAGTGAAAGTATGTGTAGGTGCTTGTGTTTGTGTGTCTTTCTGTGGATACAAAAGGTCATGCTATGTGTGTGATATGACCTTTTTTATATTTTTTTTTGGACACTTTAGAGCCATATGTATCTTTATGCTTGAGGGAGGAGACTTAGTTGGTTTGGCCTGGAAAGTGTCTGAATCCATTTTAAAATGAGCCATTTTGTATACTCCACATTTTTATCAAATTATTTAAGTCAATGAACTACATATTTCAAAAGCCAGTAGAATTAATTGTTAGTCATGGGTAAAACTTTGGCAAACTGTTTTGGGAAGTGGTAATATAGGTCTGGCATCCACCAAAGTGCCTGAAGCCATGTTGAACTTGTATGGTATCATGACACTGATTTTCGTCATGGGAATCATCTTGGCCGATCCTTCCTAATATTCTTTATCAAATCTTGAAGATTAATTCTCATGGGTAACTGAGCTAAGTGAAATAGCCCTGACTTCTGCCTTTTAAGGAATCCCGGGTTATTAATGTGAAATATCAATTAAAACAAAAATTCCAGGTATTTCCTTTTTTTAAGTTTTTATTTAAATACCAGTTAGTTAACTTACAGTGTAATATTAGGTTCAGGGGTACAATATAGTGATTCAACACTTCCATACAACACCAGGTGCTCCCTTTACAAGTGCACTCCTTAAACCCCATCACCTATTTAACCCATGCCCCCACACACCTCCCCTCTGATACCATCAGTTTGTTCTCTATAGTTGAGAGTGTGTTTCTTGGTTTGCCTCTCTCTATCATCCTGATCACACCAGATCTCATCTGATCTCAGAAGCTAAGCAGGGTCAGACCTGGTTGGAAGATCAAGCTCTTCTAAAGAGGTTTAGCTACATGAAGAAATCTTGGAGAAGCTCTGAGTTAATTTGCTCTGAACATTTATTTCTTTTCTATTAAAAAGGTTGTGACAACACCATGTGGGTGGTAAAATCTGTTTTTTGCTTAATGGATCACTGATCCCTCATGGTCTTTGCAAATCCACTGCACCAGTCTACTTTTCAAAAACAGGTTCTCAAAATATCTGCATACAAATGCAAATGTGAACTTTCAAAGGAAAAAAGACAACATTTACAGAATTTCATGCCCCACATGGGCATAAGACTGCGGGAATGCAAGCTACAAATTGGAATTTGTGTCCAGGAGCTTTTTTTATCCAGAGTTCTGTTTTTTATCCATCATGTAACAATTATTTTATCCAGAGCTCTGTTTCATGTAACAATTATTTTCTCAGGAAAAGAAGTCATAAAGGTTCCTAGTGTTAACATTCTAACCCATGTTTGTCATGTTAAAGAGCAGTATTTTATGATTTTCTTAAAGAATGTATAAATAGCTAGGTCATCAGTATGAACAATTTAGCCATGTCATGAGATTTTTTCCTGTCATTGATAAAATTATGAGCATACTAATGAAAAACGTAAATTGATTTTTAAATTAGACCAGCAGTAACTTTTTAACCTTGAAACTTACACAGTTTTCCACCCTGTATTCATATTTTATATTTGTACTTTCTGGACTTATCAAATAATGATCTTTTATCTCATTTATTTCTCACACAGTCTTGTGAAGCCCACAGAGTCAATGCTATTTTCTGCTGTTACCAGGGAGCTGGGGACATCTCTCAGCGCTCCAGAGATAAAAGCAAGCTCCCTGAGTCCTCCCGCAAGTCTGGGAGCTTTTCCCTAAGTGCTGTCTCTCTCAAAGCTCATGGACTTGCTACAGTCTATCCAGAAAGTTAATACATAGTACAAGTTTGAAACAATTCTTTGGTCCCTCGGGAAAAAGTAGAAGCAAAGAAAAGCAAAATAAAGTATTGTTCCTGATCAAGAAGGAAATTCAGTACCCAAGAATCTTTGAAACACAGACTCTCACAAACAGAATCATTTGTACCCTTGCCATCAATGGTATCCAGGCTACTTCTTGCTAAAAACCCACAGAGGGTGAATCATTGCGACTCACCAAGGGCTGTAGCATTCCTTGGCTGTTCGCCTTGTACAGAAGGTTAAATGAAAGATCTAACCAGCAACAAACCTGTATCTACACATGAATATATAGGTGGTTGCTGAAATTTTCTTGTAGGTATCTGAATACATATATTAAGACAGGTATATGGATTGCACTTACAGCCTACCAAAGATTTGTTATCAATTTGCTTATTTTCAATTCCAAGTTCAACTTCAAAATGGGGAAGTAAGGTTTGTCTGTCAAATTATTATATTTAACTAACAATTCTGTATTTCTTCACTTTTACTTCCTATATTGACTTCCTATAAAAAAAATGGTTTCAAGTTCATCATAGTGTTCAAATCAGGGTAACAGGGTATCTATTAAGGTGAAGATTATATTAAGTGCTAGTTGAGGGAAAATTTTTAAATTTAGGGCAGCCTTTCCTATGCCTAAGGATAAGAATTATGGGTCACATTTGACCAGACCTTCTTTGTTTTGGGTTGAGTCATTTGAATGGCACCACTGAGTACAATGTGACCCCTACCTTTTGTCCTCCAGGACTGTTGTAACCAGACTATTTGTTTGTTCACTTGGTGTTTTAAGCCAAAGCTACCTCAGTAGAGCTGGTTACTAGGAAGAGGTAAATGAATTTGTGTGAAGAGGTTTCAGCTTCCTGGGAGGAAAAAAAAAAACATGGAAGTTTCAACCCCTACTGTCCCTACTTCTCAAAATTCAGAGTTGAGGAGTCTTGCTGGTATAGGGTACATCACAGTGGCATGGAGTATGGCCCAGCTGTAGGACTGATGAGTGAATCAGGTAAAATAAATTTATGCTGTGAAAAGCAGGATTCTGGGCCAAAGACTGGAGTTCTACAAAGTGGCCAAAGACTTTGTCAGGAAAAACTGTCATGGGAAGAGCTTCTGGATGACATTGGCAGCTCCACCGGACATCGTTAATCTAGCACAGTTTCTGGGCAGCAGAGAGCAATGGCTGAGGTTGAGAATGTGAAATGGGAAGAGCTGTAATGTTGAAGTTCAATGCGACAACCATGGCCTAGGACGATATGTATCAGCAAGGACCACCCCACAGCAGTGGACCCACAACTGTTCAAACCCATCTTTAACAGTGACCATTCTATGGCAGGAAGAAGTAAAAGCAAGAGAAGACTGATCAG
This sequence comes from Eumetopias jubatus, assembly GCF_037043125.1. Lineage (NCBI taxonomy): Eukaryota > Metazoa > Chordata > Mammalia > Carnivora > Otariidae > Eumetopias > Eumetopias jubatus. The sequence goes on along the minus strand of NW_028274808.1, from coordinate 125,948,363 downwards.
AAACCAGTTATTTTTTTTCCTCCTTAACAGCATTTGGAAGAAGACTGAGCCCTGATTGAGAAAAAGGCCTGGGAATTCTTGGACAATTCAAGAATAGAAGGAGTTGTGAGAGAAACTCTTGAATTGGTGTACAGAGACCAGTTCGTTACTAACATTTAAAAATAAGAATTTTCACATAGGGCGCCTGGGTGGCTCAGTTGGTTAAGCGACTGCCTTTGGCTCAGGTCATGATCCTGGAGTCCCGGGATCGAGTCCCGCATCGGGCTCCCTGCTCCGCGGGGAGTCTCCTTCTCCCTCTGACCCTCCCCCCTTCATGTGCTCTCTCTCTCTCTCATTCTCGTTCTCTCAAATAAAAAAAATCTTTTAAAAAAAGAATTTTCACATAAAATTCTCTTGGAAAAAAAAAATACTCTTGAAAAAACATCTGAGATCCTGCAACACTGAGCTCACATTCTGGTTATAAATAACAAGTGGAGGTAAATACCAGCTACCTTCTTTCAATGTGGTATGTATACTGTAGGTCCCCACACCATGTTTCATTCTTGACTTTAAGCCAGAGGGACACTTGCCATTTTCACCACAAACTGTGATTTTGATCATCACACAAGTTCTGTTTTTTGTACCCACTCCACTTATTTATACTTGTCTAGCACTGGGGCTAATGAGATCTGCCCTCATCTCTGTCCTTTGGGTGGTATTCGCAATCTCAATTCTTAACACATATTTTCTAGTTCTCAGCAGCAGAATGTCCCACTGAATGAAGCCCATCTGGCTTCTTCTCTATTCTACTCCTGTTCTCTCTTCTACTCTAGTTCACAATTGCTGCAACTGGTTAACTAAGAAGTAAGCAGTCCAGTGATTTTGAATGGTCCCCCCAAATTCTGCAGAAACTACAAAGCTGAACGATATGAAGTAATTATTGGAGAAACCCAGGAAAAAGAGCTGCAAGTCTTCTCTTCAATTAAACACAGACTCTTATTTCCTTTTCTTGGCCACACGTTGAAAGTGGGGGAGGACCCAAGAAATACCGATTATAGCAGTTGAAAATTTAACTTTTCACATTTTATTCTAATGAAGAGTAAAAATTTTCTCTTCTTTAAGAAGTTGTGACTTCAGGTCGGAGGAGACTAAGGAGATGTGAGAACTAAATACAATGTGGAATCCTAGAATAGGTAATTGGAACAGAAAAAGAGTATTGGTAGAGAAAGTGGGGAAATTTGAATAAGGCTTTTAGTTTAGTTAACATTAGTGTATTGTCACTTCCTGGTTTAGATCACTGTACTGTGTTTTTGTAAGATGTTACCATTGAGGGAAGCTGAACAAAGGTTATATAGGAACTCTGTACTGCTTTTGCAACTTCATCTAAAATTATGTCAAGGAAAAATATTAAAAAAAAAATTTTTTTTAATTTTATTAGGTTATGTTAGTCACCATACAATACATCATTACTTTTTGATGTGGTGATCCACGATCCATTGTTTGCGTATAACACCCAGTGCTCCGTGCAGTAAGTACCCTCCTTAATACCCATCACCGGGCTAACCCATCCCCCCACCCCCTCCCCTCTAGAACCCTCAGTTTGTTTCTCTGAGTCCACAGTCTCTCGTGGTTCATCTCTCCCTCCGATTTCTCCCCCTTCATTTTTCCCTTCCTTCTCCTAATGTCCTCCGTGCTATTCCTCATGTTCCACAAATAAGTGAAACCATATGATAATTGACTTTCTCCATTTGACTCATTTCACTTAGCATCATCTCCTCCAGTCCCATCCATGTTGATGTAAAAGTTGAGTATTCATCCTTTCTGATGGCTGAGTAATATTCCATTGTATATATGGACCACATCTTCTTTATCCGTTTGTCTGTTGAAGGGCCTCTCGGCTCTTTCCACAGTTTGGCTATTGCAGACATTGCTGCTATGAACATTGGGGTGAATATGGCCCTTCTTTTCACTACATCTGTATCTTTGGGGTAAATACCCAGTAGTGCAATTGCTGGGTCATAGGGTAGCTCTATTTTTAAAATTTTTGAGGAACCTCCACACTGTTTTCTAAAGTGGCTGTACCAACTTGCATTCCCACCAACAGTGTAAGAGGGTTCCCCTTTCTCCACAACCTCTCCAACATTTGTTGTTTCTTTCCCTGTCCATTTTTGCCATTCTAACTGGTGTAAGGTGGTATCTCAATGTGGTTTTGATTTGAATTTCCCTGATGGCTAATGATGATGAACATTTTTTCATGTGTCTGTTAGCCATTTGTATGTCTTCTTCAGAGAAGTGTCTGTTCATATCTTCTGCCCACTTTTTGACTTGATTATTTGTTTTTTGGGTGTTGAATTTGAAAAGCTCTTTATAGATCTTGGATACCAGCCCTTTATCTGTAGTGTCATTTGCAAATATCTTCTCCCAATCTGTGGGTTGCCTCTTTGTTTTGTTGACTGTTTCCTTTGCTGTGCAGAAGCTTTTTATCTTGATGAAGTCCCAATAGTTCATTTTTGCTTTTGTTTCACTAGCTTTTGGAAATGTATCTTGAAAGAAGTTGCTGTGGGCGATTTCAAAATGGTTACTGCCTATGTTCTCCTCTAGGACTTTGATGGATTCCTGTCTCACATTGAGGTCTTTCATCCACTTTGAGTTTATCTTTGTGAATGGTGTTAGAGAATGGTCGAGTGTCATTCTTCTGCATGTGGCTGTCCAATATTCCCAGCACCATTTATTGAATAGACTGTCTTTTTTCCATTGCATGTTTTTTCCTGCTTTGTCAAAGATTATTTGACCATAGAGTTGAGGGTCCATATCTGGGTTCTCTATTCTGTTCCATTGGTCTATATGTCTGTTTTTGTGCCAGTACCATGCTGTCTTGGTGATCACAGCTTTGTAATATAGCTTGAAATTGGGCAACGTGATGCCCCCAGCTTTTTCTTTTTCAACATTTCCTTGGCGATTCGGGGTCTTTTCTGATTCCATACAAATTTTAGGATTGTTTGTTTCAGCACTTTGAAAAATGTCATTGGAATTTTGATCGGGATGGCATTGAAGGTACAGATTGCTCTGGGTAGCATAGACATTTTAACAATGTTTATTCTTCCGATCCATGAGAATGGAATATTTTTCCATCTTTTTGTGTCTTCTTCAATTTCTTTCATGAGTGTTTTGTAGTTCCTAGAGTATAGATCCTTTACCTCTTTGGTTAGGTTTATTCCGAGGTATTTTATGGTTTTTGGTGTTATTGTAAGTGGAATCGTTTCTCTAATTTCTCTTTCTACAGTTGCATTGTTAGTGTATAAGAAAGCAACTGATTTCTGTGCATTGATTTTGTATCCTGCCACATTACTGAATTGCTGTATGAGTTCTAGTAATTTGGCGGTGGAGTCTCTTGGATTTTCCACATAAGGTATCATGTAGTCTGCAAAAAGAGAGAGTTTGGCTTCTTCTTTGCAAATTTGAATACCTTTTATTTATTTTTGTTGTCTGATTGCTGTAGCGAGGACTTCTAGTACTATGTTGAACAATACTGGTGAGAGTGGGCATCCTTGATGTGTTCCTGATCTTGAGGGAAAGGCTCTCAGCTTTTCCCCATTGAGGATGATATTTGCTGTGGGTTTTTCACAGATGGATTTTATGATCTTGAGGAATATTCCCTCTATCCCTATACTCTGAAGAGTTTTAATCAGGAAAGGATGTTGTATTTTGTCAAATGCTTTTTCTGCATCAATTGAGAGGACCATATGGTTCTTCTCCCTCCTCTTATTAATGTGTTCTATCACATTGATTGATTTGCGAATGTTGAGCCACCCTTGCATCCCGGGGATAAATCCCACTTGGTCGTGGTGGATGATCCTTTTAATGTATTGTTGGATCCTATTAGCTAGGATTTTGTTGAGGATTTTGGAATCCATATTCATAAGGGATATCAGTCTGAAATTCTCCTTTTTGATGGGGTCTTTGCCTGGTTTGGGGATTAAGGTAATGCTCATAAGGTAATGCCTCATAGAATGAGTTTGGAAGTTTTCCTTCTGTTTCTATTTTTGAAACAGCTTCAGTAGAATAGGTATTATTTCTTCTTTGAATGTTTGGTAGAATTGCCCAGGGAATCCATCAGGCCCTGGACTCTTGTTTTTGGGGAGGTTTTTGATCACTGCTTCAATCTCGTTAGTGGTTATTGGTCTATTCAAGTTGTCAATTTCTTCCTGTTTCAGTCTTGGCAGCTTATAGGTTTCCAGGAAGACCTCCATTTCATCCAGATTGCTCAGTTTATTGGCATATGGTTGTTGATAATAATTTCTAAAAATTGTTTCTATTTCCTTGGTGTTAGTCGTGATCTCTCCCCTTTCACTCATAATTTTATTAATTTGGGTCCTTTCTCTTTTCTTTTGGATATGTCTGGCCAGTGGTTTATCAATCTTATTAATTCTTTCAAAGAACCAACTTCTAGTTTCGTTGATCTGATCTACTGTGTTTCTGGTTTCTAATTCATTGATTTCTGCTCTAATTTTAATTATTTCTCTTCTAATGCATGGCTTAGGCATCGTTTGTTGCTTTTTCTCTAGTTCTTTAAGGTGTAGAGTTAGTTGGTGAATTCGGGATTTTTCTGTTTTTTTGAGTGAGGCTTGGATGTCTATGTATTTCCCCCTTAGGACCACCTTTGCAGTATCCCATAGGTTTTGGACCAATGTGTTTTTGTTCTCATTGATTTCCACGAATTGTTTAAGTTCTTCTTTGATTTCCTGGTTGACCCAAACATTCTTGAGCAGAATGGCCTTTAGCTTCCAAGTGTTTGAATTTCTGCCAAATTTTTTTCTTGTGATTGAGTTCCAGTTTTAAAGCATTGTGGTCTGAGAATAAGCAGGGAATAATCTCAATCTTTCGGTATTGGTTGAGACCTGATTTGTGACCCAGTATGTGGTCTATTCTGGAGAAAGTTCCATGTGTGCTCAAGAAGAATGAGTATTCTGTTGTTTTAGGGTGGAATGTTCTGTAAATATCTATGAGGTCCATCTGGTCCAGTGCATCATTCAAAGCTCTTGTTTCCTTGTTGATTTTCTGCTTAGATGATCTGTCCATTGTTGAGAGTGGAGTATTGAGGTCTCCTACAATTAACGTATTGCTATCAATATGACTCTTTATTTTGGTTAACAATTGGCTTATGTAGATGGCTGCTCCCATGTTGGGGGTATAGATATTTACAATTGTTAGATCTTCTTGTTGGATAGACCCTTTAAGAATGATATAGTGTCCTTCTGAGTCTCTAATTGCAGACTTCAGTTTAAAATCTAATTTGTCTGATATAAGAATTGCTGCCCCAGCTTTCTTTTGAGTTCCACTGGCATGGAAGATGGATCTTCATCCCTTCAGTTTCAGTCTGGATGTATGTTTAGGTTCATAATGAGTCTCTTGCAGGCAGCATATGAATGGGCCCTGTGTTTTTATCCAATCTGCAACCCTGTACCGTTTTATGGGAGCATTTAGGCCATTCACGTTGAGAGTGATTATTGAAAGATATGAATTAATTGTCATCATGTTGCCTGTGAAGACGTTGTTTTTATATTGTCCCCGTAAATTTCTGTTGTATATCACTTTTGGAGTCTTTCTCCTTTTATAGAACCCCCCTTAATATTTCTTGCAGGGCCGGCTTAGTGGTCACATATACTTTCAGTTCTGCCGGTCGTGGAAGCTCTGCATCTCTCCATCCATTCTAAATAACAGCCTTGACAGATAAAGTATTCTTGGTTGCATGTTCTTCTCATTTAGTACCTTGAATATGTCTTGCCAGGCCTTTCTGGCTTGCCAGGTCTCTGTGGATAGGTCTGACGTTATTCTGATGTTCCTCCCTCTGTACGTAAGGAATCTCTTCCCCCTAACTGCCCTTAAGATGGTTTCTTTGGTTCTAAGATTTGCAAGTTTTACTCTTACATGCCGGGGTGTTGGCCTGTTTTCCTTGATCTTGGGAGGGGTCCTCTCTGTCTCTAGGACACGAATGTTTGTTTCATTCCCCAGATTAGTGAAGTTCTCAGCTACGATTTGCTCAAATACATCTTCTAGTCCTCTCTCTCTCTCCACTCCCTCCAGGATTCCAATTATTCTGACATTGGAATGCTTCATGGTGTCACTTATTTCTCTGATTCTATTTTCATGGATTCTGAGTTGTTTTTCCCTGGCCTCCTCTTTTCCCTTTTTATCTATTATATTGTCTTCCAGGTCTCTTATTCGTTCTGCCTCACTTACCCTAGCTGTTAGATTATCTAGATTGGATTGGATCTCATTGATAGCATTTTTAAGTTCTGCCAATTCAGCTTTCATTTCTGCCCCTAGAGACTCTATGTTGACATTAATTGATTTCTCCATTCTAGCCATTGTCTTTACAATTGGTAGCCTCAATTCCATCTCTGACATCTTGGTTATATCTGCATCCATTTGTAAATCTGCAGCATAAGGCATAATCTCTGAGTCTTTCCTATTTTGGGGGTTCCTCCTCCTAGTCATTCTGTTGATGGGTGTTTGAGGGAATGTATAGAGTCCAAATTATTGACCAGAACCCAAGCAAGATGCACCTGTTTTCTTGGGACCTTAGGGTTGCTGGCCTCTTGTTTTCCCAGCCTGTCTTCTGTGGGAGGGGCCTGCTGCGCTGTAACTCAGGAAACCCTATTTGCGAGGAGTTGCCCTGCTCCCCTGTGGTGGGGGATGGGCTCAGCGGGAATCAGTTTTGGGGGCTTTTGTTCATTGGCGGCTTTCCCTGGTGGCTTTCCACGTTTCTTCCGCGAGCCAGAGCAGAAGAGACCGTTTCCAACCCTCTGCCTCAGAGCAGAGAGACCGCAGTCTGTTCTTCAGTGAGCTCTCCAGGCCACACCATCTCCATTTCTGTCCGTGCTGCTATAAACTGCAGCGTCCTGGGTTGTGCACCCCTCTGCAGCGCCCCCAGTCCTGCCTCCAGCTCGGGGCACATCTCTGCCCTTTGTGCTTCTAAAACCGCCAGCCACTCCCAGTGCCCACGCGCAACCCCACTGCTCCGGGTTTCCGCCCTGGGGGCTGCCCTAAATTCCTTTCCCCCACTGCTACCGGTCTGGGAGTCTGTGCCCCGTCCCCAGCGCGAGGCTGTCGCTCACCAGCGGTGTAGGATCCCCACGACCAGGCTCCCTTCCACTGCTGTTTATTTTCCAATATCTGCCCATGGAATCAGGGCTCCCTGCTTTGTACCTCGAAACCAACCGCCTGCGATACTCTCTTTGTAGAGATCCAGATGTTCTTACATCTCAGGCTAGTTTCATGGGTGCTCAGAGTGGTCTCATAGATATCCAGCTCAATTCCGGGGACCAGTTGAAATAGGGTCCCCTATTCCTCCGCCATCTTTCCTTCTCCCCTATTTTAAAAATTTTAAAGAAATTGTGTAGCTTTTCTTTTGATGCATCTATTAAAATATATATATTTATGGTCTGGAAAAGAGTGAATATGTCAAATACGAACCCCTATATAGCACTGCAATAGTTAGAAAAAGACACCTGTACTTTTGTTAGAAATCCTCCCATGACTGAATATACCATTTCTGTGGCATGCATTTTGTTAGTAGTTGTTAGATCACCCATGGATTGACTGTCTGCCTGGATTTCCAAGTAGCCCTATGGCCTAAACACATGTTCGATAGTTGTATTACTCCATTTTAGTCTCCTATTATTGACTGTTGCCAAGTCCTAAGATGGCCAATAGCTCTTAAACACGGTGCATTGTGTGTTCTATTGTAACTCCTTCAGTGGGTCAGTTGCCCAAGCACCTGTGTCACCCTAATAGGAGGATCTAGCTCAGTCTGGCTGGTTTCACGTGCATGACACTCTGGGGGATACTACTTTCTTTCTTGGAGTCCTCACACCACGGTTGGCCAAATTTCTTTGCTACCAACATTACTATCTGTTCCCCCTATGTCTTCATTCACTCAATAAATACTTACTGAGCACCTATCATGTGTGATGCACTAGGCTAAGCAATGAGAATACAAAAAGAAAGTATGATAGATATTGATCTTATTCTCATGGAGCACACATACACCAAGTATGTGTGTGTGCTCCATGAATAAGGAGTTGGCTATTTTTTCTCTCTTTGTTCCTTCTTTCTTTCTTTTCTTTTTTCCTTTCATTTCCGATCTTAAATGATAATTTCTGTTTCCTAAAAATATTTTTAGACATTTATTTCAGATCACCAAGTTATTATGTGAAAGAATCCTGATTGTATATAAGGTCCAACTCTGCTATATCAACATCTATAACTTTTGTTCTTAAAAAATATTGCATGATCAACAAGTGCTATTTTATATATTTTGTTGTCTAAAACTAAGATTTGTATATTTATGAGTATGGGTATAAACATGCAAAGACTTGAAGGCCTTGAGTCTTGCTCTTTTCAACAGCCTGCTTCCATGACAACAGAACCTTTTAGAAGCAACCTTGTCACCACAACTGTAAGTCCAAATAATTTCACAGAAAAGATAAAAAGGTATGTGGCAACACTATCTTGCACCATTTTTTACATAAAGTAATTTCTCAGAAATATGATCAGCATTTGATACAGGTGATTAAAAATTAAAAGGCCCTGAGAGAGAAAAAAAGTTTATTCATAACAAGGATTTTGAAAGCTTAATGAAAGGTGGAAGAAAACATTTTTTGCAGAGTGAACAATTGATCCAAAGATTAAAATGTGAAGATTTAGATCATCACTGGGAGATTAAAATGTTCATCCATAAGATTTGTACTTTGAGGCCCATGACAAGCAAAAAAGTTGATCTGTTCAAGTTGAAGAAATCCTGTATTTATAGTGTCATTTATTACTTGGACCAGAAAATCAAACATGAGTGTAAATACTTCATTATGTTTCTTGAACTTTGAATGTCAGAACACTTTTTCCAAAATTATTGTACTAACTTACTGACAGCAAACAAAGGCAAATTATTTGGTCAATGTGCCCCCTTCAGAGATAAGGATAGAATAATTTCTGTAAAGAAGAAGAGACACAGTCTTATCACTTGATATTCCATTTTTTAAATTTACTTATAGTTAAAATAGAAATTAAATATGTAGGAAATCAACATCGAATATTGTCTGATGTCTACAGCAATATACATACACATATGCAAATTTGTAAATTGTTTCTTATTCTGAAAAATTTGTATTCATTTTATGGAGACTTTAAGACTCTCTATTTTTATTTTGTGACTTTCAAAATACATGAACAAATTTTAAGGAATTTAAGTAAGTCTATAATAAACAAATAATTTTTAACTTTTATTGTGTACTAGGTGCAAAGCAGGGGAAGATGCAAAGACAGAAGAGAAAACTAATCTCATCTTACTAGCCTGTTTGGAGAGATGCCCTTGTAACATAAAAATGAGGAAGTAAATAAGGGATAATGAATGTAGAGTGAATTGGTAGACTTAGGATTTAAAATTAGAGAATTAGAACTTAAATTTACAACATTAGAACTAAAATTGCAGTACTTTTATATTCTGCCCCAGCAGCCTAGTTCATGGTAAAGAGCTTTTAGTGGCAGAAAAATCTGTTTGTATTCTCATATTTTTTTTAAACAAATGTCTTCTCCCATCAGAATGCACACGCCAGAAGCAGAGAGACTGTGTCTGCATCTAATTTACCATAATAACTGGAGGAGAGTAAACATTCCATAAATAATTGTAGACTGGCTGAGGAGAACAAGCCAAGTGCAAGACCTACTTTTCTGTTAAATTTCTGTTAAATTGTAATTTGAGATTTTTTAAAACTATCACTTTGAAATAATACTAGATTTACAAAAAAGTTGCAAAATTAGGACAAAGAATTCCCACCTTTTACCCATATTTCATAAATGTTATCTTATATAACATTATCATCTTATATAACACCACTATCATCAAAATCAAGAAATTAATGTTAAAAATTAGCTTTAATATTAGGTAAGACTATTATCTTTAATTTATAGAACTCATTCAAATATTGTCAATTTACCCACAAGTGTTCTTTTTCTCCTTGAAGATCTAATCTACCGTTACATGATGCACCTAGTTGTCATGTCACTTTATTCTCCCATAATCTGGAATAGTTCCTTAGTTTTTGTCTTTCATGACCTTGACACTTTTAAGAATGTTAGCCAATTGTTTCTTAGAACATTGCTCAATTGGGATTTCCCTGATGTTTTCTCATGACTAAATTCAGATTATTCATTGTTGGTAAGACTACCACAGGAGTGATGTTGGGTCCTTCTCAGTGCATCATATCAGGAGGCACATGATACCAACTTGTCCCATCATGGATGACATTAATTTTAATTGTGTGCTAAAGAGAGAGAACAGCTACTTTCAAATCTTATTCTACCAGCATTGGAGAGTCTTACCTAGGTCTACAGACATGGTCTACTTAAGTTTTCAGATCCCTCCACAAACCTTCGAAGTCCTGTGTTTGGTGTCAGGGAATATCAGAATTTTTAAAAAGGCATGGTGCTTGCCATTGGATGATAGACTCATAAGTATTTACAATAAGTTGTGAAAAGTACAATGCCAAATATCTAGGATGATAGAGGAGTAAAGAAAGTATTTGTGCCTTGATAGGAAAAATGACCAAGGAACACATCACAAAAGTGATGACAATTTAAGAAGGGGCTTGAAGGACAAATAAGCTTTTCCCTGGTGGAGGAGAGAATAAGAGTTGGTGGACTTTGGTAAGCAAGAATGAAGCAAAGTAATCATGAAAATATCTGTGGTAATCAAAGACTAACGAGAGGTTTGATGTAGCAAGTGCATGTGAGTGACTAAAAGTAGGTAGGGTGAAGCCAGGAGGTCTTTCATGCTCTAATTACAAGTTTAGAGCTTACCACATAGATGTTTGGTGAACTTTGGAAAAAGTTTTCATGGCAGAAGAGTAAAGTTTTGATGGTGGTCGTTGCTGTTTTTAAGAACAACCACGTTGGCAATGGAGAAAGTCTACAGTGGAGACAATCAGGTGTTTGAGAATTTTCGAAATGTGGACCAATTGTAGTCATCCGGTAAACAACAAGGAGGTCCTGACCTGGCAAAGAGGCACCCCAGAATGAGAAGCAAACCATAAATCCATCAATTTTCAAGGGGGAATTGCTGCTCCATTCAGAATCATCTCAGTCCCTGAAACTGGATTAATTGGATAAATTGGTGCCAAGAACTAACATAGTCTGATGGAAGTTGAAAATGTAAGAAAGAATAAGAAGCAACAAAATTGGATTTGAGTTGCCGTTAGTGAGAACCATTCAAAGATAGGCTCCCTTAGGTAGAGCTGAATTTTTTTTCACTGACATAGTGATGGCAATCGACTCCGTGCATCAACTACATTATGTATAAAGGTGAGCAAGTGGAGTCCTTCGTTATAAATGATCAGGAGTCATGTAACTGGTGATAATATCCAGGAGCATCTATTACTTTCTAACGGATTTCTTCTATTGAATAAACTATTACCAACTGAAATAATTCATTTAACATAATTGTAGTTATTCTTGTCATTATTTATTAATAAATAGGAAATTCCATGTTTTAATTGCATATTCATTTTCTAAGAGTTAATGGTTGTATATCCATTTTAGTTATTCAAAAGGTAAATTAGTAGCAAAAAGAAAGCAATCCATTCTGTTTTATGATATTCTGGTACTGCCTGTGTTAGTTTCACCCAAATAAGGGGAAAAATAATATTATTTGAGAAAGAGTAGAGAGACTGTCCTGCTAGCCTTGAGAAGTAAACTATCCTGTTGTGAGGGGGCCTAAAGAAAGGGCGGGAAGGCCAAGGATGTGGGCAGCCTCTAGGAACTGAAAGCAGCCCGAGCCAACGGTAGGAAAACAGGGAAGTCTGTCCCACAGGCACAAGGACAAGAATCCTGCCAACAACCTGAGGGAGCTTGGAATGGATCTTCGCTTAGTCAAGCTTCTGGTAAGACTGCAGCTCTGGTCAACAGATGGATTCCAGCTTGGTGAGACCCCGGGGCAGAGGGTCCAGCTGTGCTGTACCTGGACTCCTAACCCATGAAAACTATGAAATAATAGATATGTATTTTTTTAAGCTATCAACCTGTCATAGTTTGTTATGCAGTATAGAAAATTAATACCTGGAAGTACAATGCTGCTGTAACAAATACCTAAAACAGCAGAGAGCCTTTGGAACTGGGCAGCCATGTCCTTGCAAACTGGAGAAAGGGAGAATCTGTGTTATGTAGTGGTTAGATATTTAGTGATAATATCTCTGCAGTTATATGGTAAACAGGACTTACAAGTAATAAATTTGGTTATATAGTGAGGGAGACTTTCCAACAGAGTGTCGAAAATGCTAGCTGGTTTCTTCTTACTGCTTGTAGTAAAATGCAAGAGGAAAGAGATAGATTGAAGAAAGAAGTGTGAACAAAAAGGAGCCAGGTCTGGATGATTTGGGAAATTTTCAACCCCTCTGGATTGCAAAAGATGCTAAAATTTTCACTGTCAGGAAAGCATGTTCTAGAAAAAAAAGCTAAGGTTCTGACTCCACAACCTTTTGCTAAAAACCTCAGATCAAAAAATCAGAGTATTCAGTCATGCTAAAGGCTGTTTCAAGAAATCAGGTGTCCCATAGAGACCCTCTCCATCTGACCATATGTTCTCTAAGAAGCTTAAGGCCCTTGTCCCTTAGCCATAGACATAGAGAAAAGATTATCTGAAAAAGATCTGTAGATATGACCTGTGTTTAATGGAGAGAACCCTTTTAAGATCTAGAGAAGACCCACTAAGTTCTTGAAAAAATTATTTCAGCAGAAATACTTCGAGCTAGACCAACAGGGACGGAGAGTACAAAACAAAAGGAGGCTGTTAGACTCCCTGAATCCTACTGCCACAAAGTAGGATGATAAAACAACTCAGCTACAAACATGTGTGATCTGTCATGAAAAAAAAAAAAGAATTATTAAAAGGGCAGGACCAAGAAACCAGAAGATGGAGCCAAGAACCAAGGAAGTCTGGAAACCCAAGCCTTGAAGCCTAATGAAGGAACTCTGGCTGGAGTTTGGCTGGCTGGATTTCAGTCCTGCTTCGACCAAAGACTCCTTTTTACCTCCACTTCCCTTTTTTTGAACTAGAATGTCTTCAGCTGTTAACCTATGTTCCTGCCACCATTGTATGTTTGGAGTGTCCAAGGCAGATAACTTGATTGTGTCTTTAGTTTCACAGTCCCACAATTGGAGAGGAATCATGCCCCAGGAACTGTACTTAATGGATCACATTTGGGAACCTCAGCCATGCCTGCACCCAATTTCTCTGGACTTTGAGCTAAAGACATAATGGGATGAGATTCTTGAGAAACTTGGAAGAGAGATAATGTATTTTCAATATGAGAGGGACATGATTTATTGGAAGTCAGGGGGCCAATTATAGCAGAGAGACCCAAGGGGACCCCATGTTGGCATCCTGTAAATCACCTTTCCTTGAATGTGAGTGCTTGCTTCTAACCAATAGGATATGACAGAGGTGATGGGGAAAAAGAGAGAAGTCACTTTCAGATTTCTTCTATGTGCTTGATAAAGCAAATCTAAGAAAAAAAAGAATAACTTCTGAAAACTCCCCTATTCATTTGCTACTTATTTTGCCTTCATTTAAACCCTCTAATTTTCTCTCACTAAACAATAGAGGTTATGTTCTTTATTTTTTAATATTCTTATCCTCACTTTCAATGGTAGCCCCAAACTCTCTTTAATAGAAACAGGGTTGTGTAATCTTTTGTTAACATATATATCTCAACCTAGGAAAATTCCTATTTGTAAAGGTATGTATAGACTCAATTCAATAAAGAAGGCCATGTAGGGCACCTGGGTGGCTCAGTTGGTTAAGCGACTGCCTTCGGCTCAGGTCATGATCCTGGAGTCCCGGGATCGAGTCCCGCATCGGGCTCCCTGCTCAGCAGTGAGTCTGCTTCTCCCTCGGACCCTCCCCCCTCTCACGGTCTCTCTCTATCTCATTCTCTCTCTCAAATAAATAAATAAAATCTTTAAAAATAAATAAATAAATAAAGAAGGCCATGTAGCTATTGCTCTGCATAGAGTTATGCCAAGCCAGAGAGCATCAAAATCTGCTACCTGATTCCATCTCACCTCATCTTTTTTCCCTAAGCTAATAGAAAATCAGCTCAAAGATCTTCTTTGTGTTTTTAACTGAACCTGTGTTCAGCTATACTTTTCATCTTATTGTTTATTTTCTGTTTTATATTCAAATACAGTCCATCAATGTTACATCTTTTTTCCCCTGACTTCCTTACAAGCGTTCAGGCCCAGGCCCTGGGCAGACTTGAACTCACCAATAATCTGAAAAAGAGAAAAACTGACCTTCTTCAAAAGAGACATATCTAGGAGACACAAAGACCCTACATATCTGTACAAAGCAAATCCCTGGATTAATTATGTAATAAACTAATTATAGCAAGGAGAACACATTTTCCTTTTGGTGTATTCCAAAAATCCCATTCTAGAGTTTCTTTCATTGGGATAAGATGTTAGAAAAAGCAACCTTTGATTGACCCATGTTTTGTGTTTCTCTTGTGCTATTTTTAATCTTCTTTATCTTTTGTCTTCTTCCTCTTCGAGCAGTTGCATACATCCTTCTTTATTCCTCATTCAAAGATTTATTTGCAAAATGCAAATAATAGCAACTTGATACACCTAATTCACCCAACTTTCCTATTCCAGAACCCAAATCTGTTCCTGCTTTTCAAACAGGCCTAAATTCCTTATGTGAAATAAAGCACAGTCCCCAGATGCAACATTCTGGAACTCCCACAACAGTTTAGTAATCTTATGCAGACTCGATTTCCACCACTATTTTAGGAGCAAACCAAAAACCTAAAGCAAAAAATAATTATTATTACTAAACACCACTATGGGAAGATCTTTATTTATATAATTTGCATACCTGAAGCATTTGTAGTGAACATCCATATTTAAGTAATAAATGACAAAAAAACCTAAATCTATCAAAATTAGGTATATCAGCAAACCCAGATATTTTGATATTCTATTACTGTTATTTCAGATATCTCAAAATAGCATTTATACTCAACATTACTTTGAAAAAATGGTAGTTATTAGATCTACCAATAGATCTGATTATTTAGGGTGTTAATAAGGAAGCACGTAAAATATTGTAACAAATATTTTGACAATTGTATTTCAATTTAATAATTTTCCACTGTAATCTTGTATATTTTTTCTTTATGCATAAATGCATTCTTATGCATTATTCTGAAAAGGGTCACTTCTCTTCACTGCCAAAGAAGGTGCTATCATCTGAACATTTGTGTCCCACCAAAATTCATTTGTTGAAATCCCATTGCCCAGTGTAGTAGGTATCAGGAGGTAGGACCTTTGGCAGGCAATTAAGTTATGTGGGTAGAGCCCTTATGAATGGGATTAGTGCCTTTATAAAAGAGACCCCAGAGAGAGATCCTTTGCCTTTTCCACAATGTGAGGAAACAATGGGAAGTATGCAACCCAAAAGAGAGTCCTCACCAAAATCACATTGGCACCCTGACTTTTTTTAAAGATTTATTTATTTATTTGAGTGGGGGCACCAGAGGGAGAGAAAAATCTCAAACAGACTCCCTGCTGAGTGTAGAGCCCCACGCAGGGCTGCCAATATGGTTTAGTTGAGAATATATATAGCTTTTCATGAAAAAGCAGTCTTTTTTTTCCCCTCCCTTTTAAGTAGGCTCCACACCCAGTGCAGA
Organism: Eumetopias jubatus; assembly: GCF_037043125.1. Lineage (NCBI taxonomy): Eukaryota > Metazoa > Chordata > Mammalia > Carnivora > Otariidae > Eumetopias > Eumetopias jubatus. The sequence goes on along the minus strand of NW_028274808.1, from coordinate 125,932,641 downwards.
GCCTGAACACGGGGCTCCATCTCACGACCCTGAGATCATGACCTGAGCCAAAATCAAGCGCCAGCCGCTTAACCGACTGTGCCGCCCAAGTGTCCGGGCACCCTGATCTTTTACTTCCAACCTCCGGAACTGTGAGGACTAAATTTCTGTTGTTTATAGGCTACCCAGGAGGTGGTATTTTGTTCTAGCAGCCCGAACAGACAGAAGGGGCCATGGCACACACAAATACATTAAGACTTTCTGATAAAATATTAGGTATAAAATTAAAAGAGGAAAAATGTTATTTTTATAATCAATTGGTAAGTCCAAAAAATGTAGAGCTCTTCAGATTTTCCATTTTATCTTGTGTAAGTTTTGGTAAGCTGTATTTTTCAAAAAATTTATCCATTTCATCTAAGTTGTTACATGAATTGTCATAAAGTTGTCCATATATTCTCTTATTTTCCTTTTAATGTCTTTATAAGATCTGTAGTGATATTCCCTCTTTATTCCTGATATAAATATAATTTATGTTCCCTCTCTTCATGTCTTGATTTCTCTTGGTAGGAGCTTATCTATTTTGTTGATCTTTTAACATTGTTACATCTCTCGATTATTTCTCTACTTTCATTGATATTAAGCCTTTCTTCATATGAACACTTTCAATCTATAAATTTCCCTCTAAGCACCGTTAGCTGCATTGCACAATTTTTGTAACTTTGTGTTTCCATTATTGAAGTATTTCCTAAATTCACTGGTGAGTTCTTCTTTCACCCATGGCTATCTGTCAAAAAGACAAGAAATAACAAGTGTTAGCAAGGATGTGGAGAAAAGGGAATGAACTCTTGTGCACTGTTGGTGGAAATGTGAATTGGTGTAGCCACCATGGAAAACATTATGAAGGTTCCCCAAAAAATTAAAAATAGAACACCATATGATCCAGCATTTCTACTTCTGGGTATTTAATCCCTAAAATGAAAACACTAACTTAAGAAAATGTCTGTACTCCAGCTTCATTGCAACATTATTTACAATAGCCAAGATATGGAAACAAGTGTTCACTAATGGATGAATGGGAAAGAAATTATGATATAGATGTATTTTTTTCTAACTAGTTTAATGAAAAAGAATTATTAGGAATTAACATTTTGCTTCATGTTAAACAATGTGTATGAATTATGATGAATTTTAAAATCATTATTTGATCTCTAATATCATTTCTACTTTATTGCTTTGAAGTTGTTGCATGCATGGCGTCTGATGAACGAAATATAAATAATAGTAACACATTTATTACTTAATGTTTCAAATATTCCTCTAAGTGCTTTATATATATTATCTGTGAATTTTCACACTAACATACAACTTAGGCAGTAGTTTTATACATGAGTAATTCTCATTTTACTAATGAGTAAACTGAGACCTAAGGAGCTTAAGTAACGTATACAAGTTACACAGGTAGTTTATGGTGGAACGAAAGAGCCCATACATATAACTATTATGCTGTACCGCTTCTTAAAAATGCCAGTCTTTGTCTCCGGCACTAGCTTGGATCATTACCACGGAAAAAGCATTATTTACCTACTTACATTTGTCTAAGTTTGCCTAATTTTTAATGTACTGTGTGAAGTTAATAGTAAGTAAATAGAAGTAAATAACCATTGTAATTATAGAATTTTATTAAATAGAATAGCTTAATTTCACAACCAAAGTTTATTTCATAATTTTTGATCTTTTCAGTATGCATGATTGACATATCAGAAATTCTTTAATGCTTAAAGAACTTGTACATTCTCCTTTCTTGTTTCTTATCTGCAAGGCAAGAAAGCAAGAAATTAGATTCAATCTGATTAGCGCATACTCTGCAGATAGTTACATTATTTTTTATGTTATAACTTTAACTTTTATCATTGAAAAAAAAATCCCTTTTCTCCCCCCTCCCCACCGTGTCTCTATCTCAGCTGTTTGCTCTTATCATAAACACGACATGCTGTAAGACATGGACAAGTGTGTACTTAAGCAAAATAGTTATTTCCTTAACTTGACTCACCAAGGCACCCTAGAGATTAATACTCTTAGTGCTTTCACAGGTCACTTGTGCATGTGAATTTCCACGAGATTCTATTCAACTGGGGTAACTAAGAAGAAAGAACAATGTTCCTCTATATGAGGTGGGTTTTGCATTGTCCCACACATAGCCTGCTGATGGCCGTGGGATGGCAAAGTCATCTTCATTAGACGGAATTTAATAGTGAATCAAAGTTTTTGTGGAGAATAGACTGATCTAAACTTTAGCCTCCCTTGGGTCCTGCTGAAAGATTAGAGGGAAAGAGTAGGGCCTTAGTAAGTTGAATGTATCAGATTGTTTTTCACTAATAGTTCTCTTGTAAAACTCTGAAAACCACCCAGTTTAACCCTTAAAAAAAGGAGAAAGCAAAAGAAGCAGGGGAGGGGAGGGGAAAAACTCAGCAAGCATACCACACGTATTGATTTCATTGATTTTTGAGAGGTTCTGTTATCCCAGTAGCAAGCTCCACAGTTTGGAGTACGGGCGAATGGCCTGTACCATTGTCCCTCAAAAGTAAAGCAGTTTTCTTGCTACATGTAATAGCCCACGCCAAATGTCACAAAGCTATAATTTAATAAAGAGTTTACAAAATTTAATTGCCTTTTAGTTTTGTTCTGAAATTGGAGATTCTAAGTCTCAATTCAAGAATGTAGTTCTTTGATAAAACCTTTTTCATAAATATTCTGACTCCAGGAAGAGTTAAAGGTAGAAGAAAAAAGAGAAGCAGCATGGGTAAAATGTATCAACCCAGCACCTGTACGGCAGGATCAGACATAGTTAACAAGAAAAAAGGAAGGAGAAACAAATGTGTTAGGTGATCTTTAGTTTAAAGAAATCTCTGTTGGGCAACTGGGCATTTTGCTCCTTGCCTTTTATTTCCAACTTCCTTTCAAAGAATTCGTTAAGTGAAAAGAGAGATGATGGCAGCTCAGTATATCAAAGCTCAGTTATCAGTTGCCTTACTCTAGTATCTTTAGTCTTTTGTGGATGCCTTATGATGTGTTGTGTGGTGACACTGGAAAGTCAATCTTATACCAGTGATTGCCACATAAACATTAAGGAGGCTGAAAAAAAATCACAAAATAGAAATTGTTGCTCTCTCGGGTATAAAATGGCACTGATAAGAATTAATGTACCCAAAAAGATTTGGGTAAGTTTCTTTTTTCTTTTTTTGGAGTGGGGAGGCGCAAAAGAGATTGCCTTCTTTTGCAGTAGGGTGAGAAGGAAGGTCTAACAGAAAGAAAAAGGCATGGTGGAGACTGTTCCATTGTCAACTCTTTCAGTATTGGCCGTGAGCAGGTTGTCCTGATTATTGACCAGAGTAATTAAAAAGCTTACTACAACTACAAAGAAATCTATTTCCTTTTATGTAATATCTTTATTTTTAAAAATTCACAGGAACTATTAAAATTAAACTTTAAAATCAAAGTACACCTTCTGGGAGATAAATGTATTTTTGCTGATTCCATAATAGGAAGGCTTTAAAAACTCTTGAAAGATGGCGTACTAGTCAGCAGGAGACACTCTCACTGGGATCATGAAGAGAATTGAATAAAGGTACTATTCTCAGAGTCACATGCAGGATTAAAGGAACCAGTAATAGATGGTGAGTCAGCCCAGAACTACCAACAGCAGAAATCCATTACCACCATAAGGCTATTGGGCAAGTGGAAGAAGCAGTGTTTCCAGACCAAGGGAGAATTCATCTGTGTGAGAGGGACACAGCCACAGAGCCAAAGCCAGAGGGGAGAGAAGAAATAACCTGACCTTCTCCTCCTGTCCATTTATTTTCTGCTGTGCCTCTGGTAGCCAAACCCCTCCAGAAGCCGGAATGAGCTTAGTGCCACCATCTTCGAGAACAAGAACCTCCTCTTTCACTGGCCTAGGGCACAGATCAAAGCAAAGACAAAAAGAAAATTGATGATGGGGTTTGCAGATGCATGACCAACTGAGATATTGAAAGAAAAATCACTATAGGAAGAGCAAGAAAGTCAAGAGAGCCTGAATTGCAGTCTTCAATGCATGAGAAGTCAATTCCCTGTGGCTAAGACTTTATTCCTGACTATACCTTCATTAATGATCTTTCAGCTGTGATGGATTACAGGATTAATGCAATACACCTTTAGGAAAAATATTTTAGAAAGAAAACGTGAAAAAAAAAAACCCCAAAATCCCAAACAGGTTGTGTGAGAAGATTTTCTTTAGGATGACTTTATCTGTAACAATGATGAGTATAATCTGTTTTCTTCTAGTTAACCATACTACTTCTTATTTTCTTTTGGTTTATCTACACAGTAGTATCTTTATTTTCGTATACTTGTATGAAGTAGTATTTTCTTCAAGATCACTTTGATTGACTCGGAATATTTTAACAATGAGCAGCGTTGTATATTGATTTTAGTCTGAAAATCTCTAATGGGGAAGAACACCACAATGAAATTAACATTAATGAGAGAGGTTCCTCAGGAGATAGAAAACACATCATGCATTATAACATTCTGGAGCTGAAAAGAACTTTTAAAGATCAAATCTAAACCTTCTATTTTACAGGTGAGGACAAAAGTCTAGACATAGTTGTAGTCTCCCCTTAGCAACACATTGATAGTTTTCAGCAAGTTAAGATGAGAACCCAGGCTTCCGACTGCCCCCCCATCTGTTTTACCCACCTTCCCATGGTATAGTTCCCATTTGTACTCCTATTATGTAGTAGAACCAATCTTGTTTCAAGGAAATAGAAGTACTTCCTAAAACTGCCTGTTCAAAAAAGCACTGAAAAGATGTACCTACCACCTTAATATTTCTCAACCAAGATTTGGAGACACCATAAGGAGTAAGAAGGCGTGTCCTTGTGGATTGCCATAAGTTCTGAGAGTTGCCTGCCCTCATTGTCTCTCTGTGGACCTTGGTTCTATCACAACCCCATAAGCCAACTGTCCATTCAGAAGCTAAACCTCCACTGCCCTCAAGTTTTCTCCAACAAATTGAGTTCATTATTGCAAGACCTATAAATGAAAGAGTTATACCTTGCTGTGTTTCAGCTTCATGAAAGAAACTGTCAGAGCCCACAGAGAATTTCCTGGATATAAATCAATTTATTTGACCTTTGCTTCTGTCTTATCCTTTCTCTATCACACTATTATTACTTAATCTGATCATTTGTTATTCCTATTTCCTCTTTAATGCCTGTAATTTTTAATCTATGCTGTCTTGCTTTATTATACTTCCCTGTAGTAAGTAAAAAAGAGGGCCCAGCCTTTCAGGCAGGTGTGTGCTTGCTGTGTGCTTACAGATAGGTCACTAAAAGTCCATGCAAATTAGGGTACGTCATGGAGCAGCAGAATTTCATCAGGAGTAGCAGGTGTGTTGTAGAAGAGAACTATAAATGACTCGGTTTGAGTGATGGCTGTTTGATGTTCTTCTAGGCTTTATTCTTGCAGTTCACTTAAGTCATGTTCTGACATCTGAACTCTACAAAAAATGGTCGTGGAAGCCTCTTGTCTGATGTTGTACTAGATGCGGCATTGAAATTTTTTTTAAATTTATTTTCAGTTTCTTAATTTTTAAAAAGATTTTATTTATTTATTTGAGAGAGAGAGAGAGCATGAGAGGGGAGAGGGTCAGAGGGAGAAGCAGGCTCCCCACTGAGCCGGGACCCCGATGTGGGGCTCGATCCTGGGACTCCAAGATCATGACCTGAGCTGAGGGCAGTTGCTTAACCAACTGAACCACCCAGGCACCTGGGACATTGAACTTTTTAAGACAAGAAAATCACCAAGTGTTCCACCCTCATTTCTCCCAAAATAAAGATTTGGGAATTTTATAAATAAAATAATTATTCAAGAAATATAGGAGTTTAAGTTACTTGGCCTTTGGCAATAACAGCTTAGGAAAGTTTTAGTCTTTTACTATAAGAGATTATAAAAGTAAAATAAATTAGTATGTATTAAGGCAGGCAGTATTTGACATGAATTTTTCAAAAAAAATCCCTGCAGTCAGAATAGTATTACATTTTTGGGGGCGCCTGGGTGGCTCAATGGGTCAAGCATCTGACTTCAGCTCTGGTATGATCTCAGGGTCCTGGGATGGAGCCTCCCTTCTCAGGCTCTACACTCAGTGGGGAGTCTGCTTGTCCCTCTGCCCTTCTTCCTGCTCATGCTCTCCTTCCCTCTCAAATAAATAATAAAATCTTTAAAAAAATACTATTATATTTTTTAAATGCCATCATAAATTTTAAGGAGTGACATAGACATCTATCTTTCTAGAATATCTTAACTTCCTGCTTTTTTAAAAGTAGGTTGGACAATCTATAGTTCTCAACTGCTTATCTGTGGAATAGGGCTAATCTATGGCAAAGACTTAGTCAATATTGAAAAGAGAAAATAATATTAAGGACAAAGTAAAGAGTGTGTGAGTGAGTGAGAGACAGACACAGAGAGAGATGTTTGTAAAATGCCAACCTTCCTTTCGTGGGGTAAGACCCTACTTTCCTCTGGGATTTTGCCATTCCTAGTCTAGGAGAGTCAAACCATTATGGTAATAGATGGTAGCTGATTTTTAAAATGTCCTTACTTAACAGAAAATACTTAGCAAACTCATGTCCATACCCTTCTCTACTTCCTTTTTGTAAATTGAAAACTGTTTACTGATCTATGAAATGTACACACCTAAGAAGGTTCTTATAAGCCCTAGGATGCTGAAGCTGGTTTTCCGGAAGTGCCAGCCAAATTTAGCTGACCTATTCTTATTCTGATTCATCACAACTGATATTGTCAATTCTAAACGCCACAGACAACTACAAGGTATCTGTCCCTACCAATCTGAAAGTGAATTAGAAATTTTTGAGCCTGTTAAAAAAAATACTCATATGTAGTTGGATTTTCATTGTTGTTCTCACTCTGATTTCATTACCTTTATTAACTTTCTCCTTACTACTCAACATGCCCTCTCAGCTGTCTTTTCTATCAAATATTGGCATTGGAATTTTCCAAATGATTCCAAGTCAGCACACACTGCTTATATTTATCTTACCCAGTGGACCAATCCTTAAAAATTTTGAACAATCATCTGTAAACCTATTGCATTGGAGAACTGAAATCACTGACAAAGTCTAACAACTCAGGGAAGCTGGTGGTATGAGATAAGAAAGTAGCTTTATTAATCATTAGGGGGAAAGAGGACTGAGGCTCCTACATAAAGAATTATCTCCAATTTTCCTACTGTGCTGGGACAAAACACCCTTGAGTCTTTTCACACAGAGATTTATTTCTAGAAAATTACTGATAGCTGAAGAGAAGAGTAAGTAGCTCCAGGCATGATTTGCCTCTGCTCTACCCATCAGTGACAGACCCTGAGTGTCTGTCTCCTGGGGCCTGAACAGAGGAGTGAAAGCTTTGGATTGCCTTAATTCTTTGGGATAAAAGCTCCTACAAGTAACTTCTGTACCCCCTCTGCGTCCTTGGATAGCCTACACAGTGCCAGGACTAGGGTGAGGCAAATGAGGAGGCACTCACTCTTAAGCCCCTGCAAGTTTGGGGGTGGGGGAGATGCCCTCTGAACCTGCCCCCTTAAGCTTTGCCCTTCATATGTACCTCATCCTGGTCCTGGGCATCAGTCCACACGTTAATGGACTTGAGATTTGATAGCAAAAACCCCAAACAGCATGGGGTGGGGGTGGGGTGTGAGTTTTGTCTCTGCTATACCTAAAGGGAAGGAAAGAATGAATTTAGGGGTGCTGCCTGGTGAAGAACGAAAAGGTCTTTCCCACTTGTCAATGATGGGGACTATTAAAAAAAAAAAAAAGGCCACACACTTCTCATACCTCTTAGGGATGTTTCACAATATCTTTTCTTATACCATCTTTTCTTCATAGTCTTAATAATTGTCAATATGTATAGAAGCAACCTTTTTAAAAAATGATTCCAAAGGTGCCATTTTTGAAAAACGTGCTTTCTTCAGCCCCTTTCTCTCTGCCACTGAGGACTGTTCGGCCGTCAGCAGCAAACTCCCTTTGGCCTTAATCTCTTTGCAAGCTCCGCAGGTCTTTGCTTGAACTGACAAACCTCCTCCTGGATTCTGTTCTTGCGTCTGTCTTCTGAGAAGCAGACCTACAGTGGAATTGAAGATGTGATTTTCCCAGGGACCATGCCCAGGTAAGAGAAACTGAGGAAGGAGCCAGAAAAGGCTGGGAGAGTCATGGGACTACGACGTAGGTCTGACGTGAGTGAAGGTGGGGGAGAGGGAATCGTACTCGACTGTTGCACAGCCTAAGGATGGGTGAGCACCATCCAGGAGTCCCTGAGGCAAAAGCAGCCCTCAAAGTGGACCCATGTCTCCCGAGAGCTGTCTTGCCTTCGCATTCCTGCCTCCCTCGGGAAGTGCTGGGGCAGCACGTGGGAAGCATGGCCGAAGTGCCAGAGCTAGAAGCCGGGGCCCTTGGTTAATGAACCTCCCTGGAGTCCTAGGTCTGCAAGGCACATCCTCACGGCCACCACAACTAGTTGTGGCTTTTTAATCTTTCACACCTCCTATACTTGAGAATTAGGACTGATATCTCTTCTTCCTCTGATAAAACTTTTGGACCATTCCTCCTCTACTTTCTTTTTAAAAACAAAATAAAACTCTAACAAGGCCAGCAGTTTTCAGTCTCGCACCATTCAGCTAGTCCGTCTTCTGAGCAGTCCCCCTCAGTCACTAGACTCTGCTCTCTGGTATGGTGTTCCTCACTCTCATCCGTGCCAATATATCAGGTAAATTCAGGGGACACCTGGATGGCTCAGTCGGTTAAGTGTCTGCCTTCGGCTCAGGTCATGATCCCAGGGTCCTGGGATCGAGTCCCACATCGGGCTCCCCGCTCAGCAGGAAGCCTGCTTCTCCCTCTCCCTCTGCCTGCCGTTCCCCCTGCTTGTGTTCTCTCTCTCTCTCTCTCTCTCTCTCTCTCTCACACACACACACACACACACACGCACACACAAATAAATAAACAAAATCTTTTAAAAAATAAAATAAATTCAATACCTGGGCCTCTCAGTTCCTCATCTTCTCTAGCATCCATGATGTCCTCCTTTCCCCTCTTCTTTTTTCTTTTAATTTTTAAAAGATTTTATTTATTTATTTGACACAGAGAGAGCAGGAGAGCACAGGCAGGGTGAGTGGCAGAGGGAGAAGGAGATTTTGTTGGCTGTTATCGTTAAACCACTTTTCTTACAGGGCACAACCAGAATGCAGCCTGGATGCGGCCCCATGTACAACCCCAACTTAAGACTGAGGCCCTGGGCTCCGAAAAGCACCTGTGAGGTGGCTGAGTTGCTTGAATATCAATGGATATTGGACAAGGCCCTTCCACTCAATCAGGGTGAGGCACTTATTTCCCTTTTCCCTCGCTAGCTAGCATATTGGTGGGAGTAGGAACCTAAGCGGCAACTCTGCATCAGCAAGGCCTCCATCTTCCAGAGGCAGCCTCACTTTCCTCCCTTTAAGTGCCGTGTCTCCCTTCAGCTGGAGCTGGAGCCCCAGTAAAGACTTGCCTGTGCCTTGCACTTTGGGGTCTGGCCTCTGTTCCATCCTTGTTGGGCTGGAGTCCCTGACTCCAGTAACAATAGCATCTGTGCTGCTCATTCAAAGCTCAGGGTCGGTTTGAATGTACCTGTTTATCTCTGTTATTTGATTATCTCTTCTTTATCTTTATTATCTTTACCATAGACTCTAAGTTCCCTGAGGGCAGTTAGATCTATTTTGTTCATCCCTTTATTCTCAGCACCTGCAAGATACTTGGCACATAGTATTCAGCAGATATTCCTTATATCACTAAATGATTAATTGACTATAAAAATAAATGAATAGATTTGAATTGCGATGCATTAAATTGAATAGATATGTCAATGGATGTGGTTGCCAAGGCTTATGTTTGCCTACATTTGAAACATATGTAGTTATCAATGTAATTAAAAACTTCGGAACAATTTAAAACTTCTCTCGTTATTTTATATCCTATGACAAATTTTATCATTTAAAAAAAATTACACTTAATTTTATCATTGGATTTTTTTTTTTACTTTAAATATCTTGACCGCAGTGTCCTTTACAATTCATCCAAGGCTTCCTGGAAGATCATAACACAGGGTCTTGTACATAATAGAATTTATTATATATGGCATTAATTTGCAATGCAATAATTCAGCTTCTTTAAATTCTGAAATTTTGTTCTGTCTAATGAAACTAGCCATCTGTCTGATTTCTCTTCTTCATTTATTTTCACCGAGGGACATGGTTAACTTGACTTTTACTTATATTTGGGGATTTATTTTTTTTTTTTAAAGATTTTATTTATTTATTTGACAGAGAGAAACACAACGAGAGAGGGAACACAAGCAGAGGGAGTGGGAGAGGGAGAAGCAGGCTTCCCGCAGAGCAGGGAGCCCGATGCGGGGCTCGATCCCAGGACCCTGGGATCATGACCTGAGCCGAAGGCAGACGCTTAACGACTGAGCCACCCAGGGGCCCCTGGGGATTTATTTTAATCATAAGACCTTTTTAAAGAATGCAACCAGGAGTGCCTGGGTGGCTCAGTCGGTTAAGCATGTGACTCTTGATTTTGGTTCAGGTTATGATCTCAGGGTGTGGAATCCAGCCCCGAATCCAACTCCCCACTCAGGACAGAATCCATTTGGGATTCTCTCTCTCCCTATCCCTCTGCCCCTCCCCACTGGGTGTGCACACCCCCACGTGCATGTGCACGCACTCCCTCTCTCTCTCTAAAATAACTAACTAACTAAATAAATAAATAAAATATTTTTTAAAAAGAATGCAAACATTTCTAATTTTTTTTTGCTTGTTTTTATTTTTGAGTTACTAGGCTTTGACTCCTCTTCCGTGTTTATTTTGTTCTTTCAGAATTTAATAAAAATTAAGTTTTGGGGCAGCTGGGTGACTCAGTCAGCTGAGCCACAGACACCTGATTTTGGCTCAGGTGGTGATCTCAGGGTCATGAGATCAAGCCCCACCTCCAGCTCCCCGCTCGGGCTGGAGTCTATTTGAGATTTTCTACCTCTGCCCCTCCCCCTGCACACACACACTCTCTCTTTCTAAAACAAAAAAATAATTATTATCATTATAATTAAGTCTAAAGACTTAAAAGTAGGTTTTCTATAATTGCCTCAGGAAATTTTTTAAACATGGGTGGAACAGAGAACTATTTAAAGTATACTATGTCAAAAATTCAGAAATAACAGAAGTAAAACCAGTGAATCAACCAAAGTAGTATTAGTAGAAATTGTGCACACACTGAAAAGAGAGTTTACAGGGCGCCTGGGTGGCTCAGTCGGTTAAGCGACTGCCTTCGGCTCAGGTCATGATCCTGGAGTCCCGGGATCATGTCCCACATCAGGCTCCCTACTCAGCAGGGAGTCTGCTTCTCCCTCTGACCCCCTCTCCTCTCGTGCTCTCTCTCTCTCATTCTCTCTCTCAAATAAATAAATAAAAATCTTAAAAAAAAAAAAAAGAAAAGACAGTTTACGAAGTGGTAGTACTCAAACCAAGACATGGAATGAAGCTCAGGTATAGTAGTTATAAGCAACTTACATAGTGAGAAAGCAGTGATTGTTTATTCTTCACAATGATTGATTATGGTAGGATTTCTTAAATAATAGGGAATGATCGTGGTTACCTCATATCAACCTTGGAAAACAGTTTGTTTTGCTTATGATTTTCAGAAGCATAAGCAAGAAATGACCCACATCAGGTTAGCCTGGCAGAATAAACTAAATTAAGCTTTGTTTCTATGATTAAACTGGTTTTGTCTGCTCAGGGAATTTTCAAGGCTGGTCTCTGTTTTATATTTTAACAGTACTTTAGTTTTCCGTATTTAATTTACATTTTCTGTTTGAAGTTATCTTTTTCAGCAGTTTAATTTACATATTAAATCAAAATCCTTAACTTTCGATGTCATGTCAAAAATTAGGCCTTTCAAGTAAAAGTGTGCTGATATTTCTTATTCTTAGGGTTCCCCCCATGTTTAATGGTAAAATTATTGTTTTATCCTTCTATCTTATTTTAATCTATTTTCTCCTTTAATTTAGTCCAGCATTTCACAATGTTTTTGGTCTTAGGACCTTTTTATACTCTCAAAAAGCATTGATGATCCCAAAGATCTTTTGATTATGTGAGCTATATCTATCCATATTTACAATATTAGAAATTAAAACAGAGAAACATTTATTTATTCATTCATTTAAACATAACAATAATAATTATAATAAAATAATAAACTATTTTAACAAAAATGAGTTATATTTGGGGCACCTGGGTGGCTCAGTGGTTAAGCATCCAACTCTTGATTTCAGCTTAGGTCATGATCTCATGGTCATGGGATTGAGCCCTGCTCAGTGTATCACAATGCATATAATATTATATTATAGGCTTGAGATTCTCCCTCTCTCCTCTCTCTCTGCCCCTCCCCCCTACCCATGCTCTCTTGCTCTTTCTCTCTCAAATAATCTTTTTTAAAAAATGAGTTATATTTTCCAAAACAACAACAACAAAATAGTGAGAACAGTAGCATTGATTTACATATTTAAAAATGTAAAAATAGAAAACATCTGCCTCAAGAGACTAGCCTCATGGTTATGAGGTACTTAGAGGTAAGGGGAAATGAGAAATATTGGTCAAAGAGTACAAACGTCAAGTTATAAGATGAATAAGTTCTGGGAATATAATGTACAGCACAGTAATCATAGTTAATAATATTGTATTATATACTTGAAAGTTGCTAAAAGAGCAGATTATAAATGTTCTCACCACAAAAAAGAAATGATAATTATGTGTCATGATGAGAGTATTAGCTAAATTTATGGTGGTAACCATTCTGCAATATGTAAATGTATAAATCAACACACCTTAAACTTGCACAATGTTAGATGTCAATTATATCTCAATTAAACCAGGAAAAACAAAAAATAAATTTTTAAAAGGCACTAATGTTAAAAAAATAAGCATGCAGCTATTTCAAATCATGCTAAAGGACAAGCAAAATGTGGAATAAGCATTAACCATTGAATTTAGCAATGTGATCCTGGGTCACACTGGTAATTCCTCATTCCTCCCTTCCAAACAATTAAATTTTCAGTTAGGCACATCAAAAATATAGGAGATGTTTTGATCCAACATAATCCATATGCCATAATAATCTTGAGGGTGGTCTGCCCTCACTTCTATCTTATCTCATACAGAAACACTAAGTCAGAAGAAGAAAAGTCACAAGTCGTCTAATTACCAAACATCCAGATGGTTCTACATTTCTTACAACATTATTCCTATTCTTGCACAACTCACCTAGTGAGGTTATTCCTAAACTCTTAGTTCCTTTTCTCCTACATATAACTATTAGTGCAATCCCTGTTTTTCTTGAGGCATGAAGATGAATGGACTTTTGATTTAAGACTTTCAGGTTATCAACCTTATGAATGAAAAAAATGATTTTTTACAGATCGTCATAAAACATAATTAAAGATTACATTAACCTTACATTTGTTCAATAACAAGATCCCTCTACAATTATTTTAAGTACTCAGTTGATATATTTTTTAAAGTAAACAAAAATAAGAAAAGTTTTAAACCCACTTTCATTATCACTTTTAAGAAAATGTTTTCACCAATTTACTGATAGGCATCCAATTTACCAGTAAGTTGTAAATAATTTAAAGCTCATCCAGGTTATTACATACAAAATATAACTGTATGAATTATTTTAACCTCTTAATTATTTTATTTATAAGATTATTTTACAGCCCTGGGGCACCTGACTGACTCCGTCAGTAGAGCATGCCACTCTTGATCTCATGATCGTGAATTCAAGCCCCACATTGGGCGTGGAGCCTACTTAAAAAAATAATAAAATAAAATAAAATAAAATCATTTTATAATCCTTTTATATTGACATAGAAAGATGTCCATGATATATTATTGAGTGAAAAAAAAGCAGGTTATAGAACAGTATGATTAGGGTTATCCCATTCAGGACCATATATATATATATATATGTATGTTTATAAATATATGGGAGAAAACTGGGAAAATATATGTCAAATTATTGACATTATTTATAGTCCAAGAAAAGGGACTGGGTTTTATACACTTCTAATTGTTTGAGATTTGCCATGAATAAATACTACTTTATATTTTGTAAAAATACATTTGATTGTCAGAAATAGTTCCTGCTTTTACTTTGGGAAAATATTTATATTAGTATATACATGTGTATAAATTAAACTATATATAATTTTTACATATTAGAATATATATTAGCAAACATTCTTGTTTTGGTAAGGAGAAGACTTTTATTTTTAACAAATTAGAATCAAATTTTAGGACTTTGATTCTCTGGATTTTAAACGATTACAGTGGCGGACGTGCAAAAGCCACAACACTATGAATCAAGACTGATCACTAGAGACAGCCTGCATATTTCTCTTAATATAAAATTCTATTATGTAATAATACGCTGTGGCTCTCTGAAAATTGAAAGAAAATCTAGTTGCAACAATTTTCACCACAAACTCAGATGCATATAGGGGCTAGCAGTATTGCAAATGAAGCAGCCCACGTGGGGACTTCAGCCAACAAAAGAATAATACACAGGCACCTCAGATGACATCCCTGGTGAAACTGTTGGCCCAGGATTATCAGAGCTTCCAGTTGTTCAAAAGAAGGTGAAAATCCATATTCTAAGGTAAAACTCCTATTTTAAAATGTTAGCACCTAATTAAAAAAAAAAAAGAAACCCCCAAATAAAAACAAAACTAAAGCCATGTGTGAATCAAACACATCTATAGCCCGTATATGGCCCAATGGCCAGCTATTTGCAACCTCTAGGAGATGCTTTTAAGGTCCCATCCAAGCATTTCTGGTTTCAATAGAGAACCCCATTCTTATTGAATAATACATATTTATCTTTTAAAATTATGCCTGCTAAGCATTACCTCAGAAATTTTCTTCCTATGAATTGTGTGTCCTTAATTCTCTTCATAAAGAGCTATAGAGCTCTTAAGACTTTCATTTGCAAGAGGCCTAGAGTGAAGAGAAGTGACAAGGGGAAAACAGAAAGAAGAGAGAGCATCAGAAATGCCAAGGCTGTAGACGTTTACCAGTGCAACCAGTCTTTATCCATCTCAGAGATTGAAGACAACTGTTTTCATTTCTTTTTACCAACAAGGAAAGGATAATGAAAAATATTTGTAGTCAAGGAAATGTTGACTTTCTGGAGTAATAATTATTAGCTACCTTAGCAAATAATATACCCAATGCATATAGTTATTTAATATCCAGTCTACTGTAATGTACAAAATACCCCCTTACATTCGTGGCTATTTTTTTATTTTCTCAAAATGGCTTATCCACTAATTATTTCTCAACAACTGTGTGGTCATATCCTTTAACACGACAGGAAAAAGGATAATGAAAACAGGGTACAAGACAAGAAGTAAAATGAATGCCTAAAAAGTAGCCTCAGTGCTATCTTGCTCTACAAGCAGTTTGAAACTAAGTTGAATGCTGAACAACTGAAAAATATTGGATGTAATTTTCGCAAGAAATTTAACAAAAGAAGTAAATAATAACGCAAGCCACTACATAAAGAAAGTTTCACCTTTCAATCAAATAGGCCAATGTTAATATTGAATGATTTATGTTAATACCTCTGATCACATGTCTTATGCATGCGATCTGCCACCAGGGGAAATCACATTCATCCATGTCAAGGTAGGATAGGGCTCCTCAGGAGAATCTCCTTTAATAGGGCCGTTATGTACCCTTAGAAAACTAGAAAACTAGTTTCAAACTAGAAACCTGGATAGCTATTTGAACTGAGCTTTTCCCAATAGTGGTGCTTTTTCAATAACACAGTAGAGTACCTAATGGAACATAATGAAAAAGATCAACAATGAAATTGACAATTTCAGAAACAGAAAAAAACCCACTGGACAATGTTCTCTTTGCTTATGAGTTACCGCTTCGGAGAGCAAGCTCTATAGAGTGTACGTAAGCACACACAGTTTTGGGCTTCAGAATAAAGAATAAAAGTCTAAAAAGGTAAAAATGAAAATGTGCGCTGCTCTGCCACCATGTAGCTGAGAGTTATAAGGGCCCCGTGAACAATATTGAGTTTGCGGTGGCACAATCACATCACAAAAGATTTACCTTCACTCTGCAAACTCAATATAGGGCAATAACAGTCTATTACAAGCAGAGCAATACAACATCAAAGGAATGTTTAAAAGAACTAGACAGAACCTTTAAATCAACACAATTGAGTTATCTTCCCCCAAAGGAAGCACCACGGGAGAGATCATAGCAGAGTTTTTCAAGAGGTATTACTAATTTACCATAAGTTGTATTTAATACACTTTTCCAACGTGGTTTGTAATCTCTCTCCACTTTTTAGAACACAGAGCAATAAATTAAAAGAGAAACGGTCCCCAAAGAGCAAGAGACTGGGAGGGAAAAAAAAATGACAATAGTTTTCTTTCAGGGAGGAGGGTTAACATTTCAAATAATTCTTCCATAGCTGAAAAATCTGTATTGGATCTGTCCTTCCCCAATTTCAATGAGATTCTTCAGATCCAAACCTAGAGGAAAAAAAAAAACAGAAAAAATTTATTATTTATATTTATAAAATTAATCAATATTCAAATTCTGTTAAAAACAGGAACATTCATTATAAGATTTTAGAAGAGTGGTGAGGAATTCTCTTTAACATCTCCAATAGAGAAGTAAGCAATTGTTTTCCGCCTTCTTATGGCTCACAAGGAACATTTGAGAAGGTGAATTTCTTGTCCAGGTCATGTAAGAAAGGGTAGTAGGATTTATTGTGAAGTAGTACTGTTCATTGTTGGCAGGTCTTAGACATTTTCTTAGCATTTCACTATTTCCCCCATAGGTTTCTATTTTTAATTTATATAATAGTGTGCTTAGTTTAATGAAGTTTTGATATATTACTTTTTTACATATAAAAAGATATTACTTCTCTTCATGTATTGGAAGGCTTATTGTTATAAATTTTCACCTAAATCCATGCATTTGTATTTCCCATGAAGGTAAATGGAACAATTGGGTTTTATCAAAACTTTTCATCATCTATTAATGTCTGAGATTTGCATACATAAAATCGTAAGTTTCTATATGATGCTAATAAAACTGTTCCTCTGATTCTTTCAAAGGTTATAACCTTTTTTGCCTTTTGTTTAGCATTCTTGTTTTGGCTTAAGTTATCTTGATTTATACCAGTCGTATGTATTCAAAAAAGCTTTAAATTAGGGATAATTTGTATCTATAATGACTTTTCAATACACTAATTTTTTTTTAGTGCTGAAAACACACCCACAACAGGTGCATGAAACTGCCTGTAACACATGCCATATGGGGAAAGTACTAGGGTTTGTCCCTTTTGATACAGAATGGTTTTATTGGTGTCATACTGTAAGCTTTTATAATAAATCAGATCATATATGGATTTATACTTATGTATCTGGCATTAGAAAATATTTAATTCGTGTTTACAGTGCTTTTAATTTTATAGCCAGCTTCCTAAATTTCGTTACAGTTAACCTTTATGTCAAGATTATTTTATTTGAAATTGCCCATTACCAGATAATCTTGTTCAGATATTTGAATTGTACTGCTGTTTTTCTTTTTTGGAGCATGTTCTTTTTTCCAAGTCCATCCAACTTCTTCATAATAATATTGTTAACTTAAAGGCAAAATTCTGATTCATTAGTTATTACTTATTCTTGGTGAGTTTTTGTGGCGTTCCACTATTTGAAACAATTGTTGTAAATGTGGTAACATTTTCATATCTTATAGTGATATGATTAGAATAGGTGATCCCAACATGTGTGTGCAGGGTCTATCAAGGTTAGCTTGTTTATAGATTCAAATCACAACTAGGAATTCTCATCTTTTCCCCTATCCATTCAACCTACATTAATTGTATCACTAAGATCCAATATCCAACAAGAAGCTTCATATCATATGTAGTTTTAATGTCATAAAAAACACCACACTGATGCTTGTCCACTGGTTGATGTCAACACAGCGGTTAAAATAGGTACTCTGGAGCCAAACCTGACTTTGAAATTCTGCTCATCTAGTTAATAGTTGTGTGACTGTGCCTCAGTTTCTCTTCTATAAAACAGAGATAACAATAATGTTTATAAGTTGCTATAAAGATTAAATCAGATACCACTTATAAATGCCTAGCACCATGACATACAGTATGTGCCCAAGAAATGTTAGCTATTCTTATTGGAAATGTTTGTTCAGAAATGCCCTAATGTTTTCCAATTAGTATCATGAATATTATAAAGTTTTACCCAACCAAGGAACCCACTGGCTGTGATAAAACCAAATAAGAATGTTTACTCTTGTGCAGAGATTAGAGAACTAACACCTGTTGCCTAACAGTAGTGGGATTCATACCAGAAATCAATGAATGAGTAACCACCCTAAACAGCTATCAGAGTCATAAGGCAGTTGGTTCTACAGTCTATACCTGCTTAAGAATTGAACAAAGTCACCTGCTGACTATAATAGCCATTCATAGGAGTGAAATAAAATGTAATGTTAGTGATTATCTGTTATGATATGACATGTGTATACTGCCTTCCAAATCTTGCTTGAAGGGCATTTTAGCAATGATACCTCGTAGTGTTCCAATATTAGCAGTTAAGTACCATCAATTTTTATTAAATCTTGGCCTGTAAAAAAAACTAAAATTCGATGGTACCTATGTCGTTAGTACTGTTAAGTAAGGCAGAGGAGAGAATATGACTATTGTCAGAAAGAGACAATTCAGAGGAAAGATAGCTTGCCAGAAATTGCTTACAAATAGGAGGATCATAGTCTTTCAACAGTGAAGCTTGAAACAAAAATTTACAATAAATGCCTTATCAAAGTTTTATTAACTTTCTTTCAACATTTGGTATTAATTGGCCAACAATTGTGCTTGAGTTTTATTTGGAAATATTGGTGCTTCTGGCCTGGTATCTCTCTTTTTGTCCTTAACCACTTCCTATAAAGTGGCAGAAGTAGACAATCCTTTCACTATTTCCAGGTGGACTGCCATAACTATCTTAAAAGACATTCCTCCCTCCTAAGACACTCCTGTGGGTGGCACAGGAATAGCTGAAAGTTAACGCATTCTTGGTAGATGCATTTGTAGGTCATTTAATGTGTATTTATTTATTTCACTCATGATTACATGCATTTAGTTGGGCTTACACTGAGTCTACTATTTTCTTTTAAATTTGCTGTAGACAGAATTCATGTTTTCCACTTTTTTTTTTCCTATTTCCTCAGTACTTGGTACAGTGCTTTTCCAAAACATTAAATATGGCATACTATGTTCTCAGGAACATAACAAAGGATAAGCTTGTCTAAGATCCATTAAAAGGTCAAGAGGTCTTTGCGGCACCTGGGTGACTCAGTTGGCTAAATGTCTGACTCTTGATTTCGGCTCAGGTCAAGATCTCAGGGTCATGGGATCGAGCCCTGTGTGGGGCTCGCGCTGAGTGTGGAGACTGCTTGTGATTCTCTCTCTCCCTCTCCTTCTGCCCCTCACCTCCCCACACCTGCTCACGTTCTCTCTCTCTCTCTCTAAAAAAAATGATCAAGAGGTCTTTAATGGCCTAAGTAATTTAATTTCCTACTTTATTTATTTGTTATTATTATTACTTTTACTATTGTTGTTGTTGTTATTATAGGGATTGAAGACTTTACCTAAAGAATTGATAATATTTTGCCATGTTTTCAGATATTGCACAGCAAATATGAATAAGTAATGAATTAATGCATGAGGACAGATAGGAGAGCTCCAATTTCTACAAGTTATAGCCAACGAATGCAAACTAAGAATTTCTAGTCATTAAAATTTCCTGGCCTTCCCAAATACAAACTGAAATGTAAATATTACATTACCTTATATCTCAATGGAAGTTGATAAGCAAGGTGAAGTTTCCACTTATTCCCAGCCTAGAGACTATGCTGATCATAAAACAAGTCCAAGGACCTTACACTTCAGTGAAATGTGGCCAGTTGCTTCAAAGAACCTATTCTGGGTCTAGAATTCTTGGGTCTGAGAGATTTATGGGATTCTGGATGTGTTAGAGGAATACCTCAGTCTGGGAATTAATTCCACCGAAACCCCTGATATTCCTTAAGATTAGACTGATCTCTTGATGTAACTGTGGGTGGTATGCCAAGATTTTTCAAATTAGGGCCTGACTAATGAATACCAGGTTGTTCTCACTGCTCCCACAGCCTAAGTTGCCAGCCAAACAGTGGCACACGATGGTAAATTGTAGACTAGTTACCACCCATATCCTATCTACTGTTTTCTGCTACCCCTACTAACAAAATTCTAGGCATCCTTCAAGATATGGCTAAAATATTATCTCTTTTCTCAATTCTTTCAGGAGTCATTTCCAAACCTTACCATTCACATGCCCATCACCTCCTTCATGAGTTTAGCCATTTGTTTATTCAACAACTATTTTTTGAGCATCTATTATGTACCAGACACCTTTGTATTTGGTCTGAGCCAAGCAAATAAAGAATCCTGCCATTGTGGTGCCTGCTGCTGATGGAAGATGAATTAATTATTCCTCCTATACTCTCTTATTACTTTACTATTGCTTTGTCACCTTTATTGTAGGTAATTGTTTTTGTGTATCTCTTACTGGATAGCAAGGGCCAGATAACATTCATCTTTTCAATTTTTATTACCAGCACCCAGAACATTGCCTTGCACATGACAGGAAAAAGGCAAAACAAACTTTATAGTTGGGAGGCTCCCTTAATAAATTTAAATTTACTCAGTATTTATGTTTTGGTTATCTACTGTTGCCTAAGAAGTTAACTGAAAACAGTCATTTAAAACAATGTTTTTGTTTTGCTCACAATTTTGGCGGTCAGAAATTTGGAAAAGCCTTGGCAGGGTAGTTTACCTCTGCTTCACATGGCTTCAGCTACAGCTATGGTGGCTGGGGCTGGAGGATCCTCTTCCAAGAATACCTTCTTCATTCATATTTTTGGTACCTTGCAGCAACTTGCACCCACCCACCCTTCCTTCCTTCTTTATTTCTTTCTCTTCTTCCCTTCTCTCTCTCTCTCTGTCTTTGTCTGTCTGTCTGTCTGTCTCCTTCCACATAAATTCTCATCCTTCAGGGCCGTTCCATGAAGCAGGGTGGGTTTCCACACCATGGTGTCTTACATTTCTTACATGATGAATGGTTTTCTAAGAAGCAGGAAGCAGAAACTTCCAGGCAGTTAAGGGTTACACCAGGAACTGGAACTGTGTCATTCTACCATGTTCTAATGGCCAAAACAGCCATGAAGACTGCCCAGATTTAAGGAATTAGAAAAATAGATACCACCTCTTGATAGTGGAATGGCAGGTAGTACAGAAGGGCAGTTGATATTTTTGTGGCCATCTTTGGAAAATGTCATAATTTGTGACAGCCATCTAATATGTCTAATCAGTCATGATGTGTTTAGGGGAAACAGATTAGCACTGAAGTACAACTTAAATTGTTATTGAACAACAACAACAACAAAAAACCTCTATTCCTATGACAAAAACGTTATTTTAAAATGTTAAGTTAGTGGTGATTAAAAACATTCAGCAGGCAAGAATTCTAAAAACTTCTGATGTCAATATATTTTTAAAAATACATCAGTTATTAATGGGGATTTACTAAGTTTTTGAGATTCAAAATCTTTGATATCCAAATCGTGTTTCTTCTAAAACTTGCACAATTTTATTTCTCAGATAGGTATATTTCATGAATGTTTAATACAACTTTACAGTTTTTAGTTAAGATAACCCTTGATTCGTGGGCTAATGTCAGAAGGTTCCCCAAATCAATCCCAATACCATTACAAAACCCAAGCACATGTCACTTCATTTTCTAGACTCCTGTCATGGTGTAGCACATTATGTGCTCTGATTTTTTTTTCCAGTGATTTACAGCCCATTGGAGAGCTCAACTATTCATTGAAGGAAAATTGTCCACATGATAGAAGGCTAAATAATTGTGTTTTCTGAGAAATTATGGGTGTGTATATCCATCGTGGTTTTGTGTATGTATTCATATTTGAGTTTAAATCATCGATTTTGCATTATGTTTGTACAGCAAATTGTTCCTTGCTCTTTGTACTCTATCCATGTTATAGTATTTATAAATTAACACTTCATATTAAAATCAATATCTATTTGGTTTTAGTATTCCAGAATGGCGTTTATAATTTTGTTGTAATCTGAATTAGTATGAATTTACTTTAATGATCAACAGTGTTAACACAAAGCAAGGCATTGCCATAATGCAGATATAAAAACTCCGGTTTATTACTTGAGGTAGAAAGGCCCTTTATTTATCATTCTCTTTAATAAAACATTCAAATTGAAAATAAGCCAAGTTCTCTTAGGAAGCTACTGAAATGTCTCTCCAGAGAAGAAAATCTACTACTGAAGCAGACTTTTCTGAGAATCAAATTAAGACCTTTGGCCAGAAAAAAGGCAGTATGTATTTGAAAGTCAAATTAGACCAAGGAGGGCGCCTGGGTGGCTCAGTCGTTAAGCATCTGCCTTCAGCTCAGGTCATGATCCCAGGGTCTTGGGATCGAGTCCCCACATCGGGCTCCCTGCTCAGCAGGAAGCCTGCTTCTCCCTCTCCCACTCCCCCTGCTTGTGTTCCCTCTCTCTCTGTTGAAAAATAAATAAAATCTTTAAAAAAAAATTAGACCAAGGAGTTGGTGAAGTAAGCCTGAGATAATCCTGTTCACCCTCTGTGCGTTTGCAACACTGTAGGATGGACTGCAGGAGTCCTGCCCTGCTGATAGACCGCTCCTGTGCACCATGCAAGGCAGAATCCTGTGGGTCATTGTTTCCGAAGGTGGTTGTGTTTTCTGTGGGCCAGACGTAAATGGACACTATCACAAACCAACTCAACAATTTTACAATGCCAGTTGAAAAGTGAGCTTCCCAATTATGGCTGTACCACTACAGTAAATCAAATCTAGGGTGTCATTACTGAACTCTTACCCTGCTTTATAAGGTGTTAAAGAAAATATTCAAAAACTATTTTAAATTAGCTGTACATTTATTTCCACATCAGTGTTTTGAAATCTAAGCTTTAAGTCTTTTTTTGAACATTTAGGATAATTAAGTTGAAATGATTTAATGATATCACAGCTCAACTAAGTGAAATCTCACAATTATCTTCCACCTAATGAATCTTTTAAAAATAGTTCTCTTGGGGGGTGCCTGAGTGGCACAGGTGGTTAAGCATCCAACTCCTGGTTTCAGCTCAGGTCATGATCCCAGGGTCATGAGCTTGAGCCCCTTTTCAGGGTCCATGCTCAGCGCAGAGTCTGCTTGAGATTCTTTCTCCCTCTCCCTCTGCCCCTCCAGCTCATGTTCCCTCCACCACCAAATAAATAAATAAATCTTTTTAAAAAAAATAGCCCTCTTGGTATGCCTAGTGTCCAGATCCTGATATCTAATACTGTTTCCCATTAAAAGGAATCAAGACTCCTTGGAGAAATGGCTGAATCCAGAAATAGGACAGGAAATGTGCAAGATGAGCCCAGAACGTTTTGTTGGGCTAGAAGTGAGGAGGTGCTCAAAATAAACAAACAAATAATGAAGCATGTTACAAGATTAAATAAATAGGAGAGAAAGGAGATTATATTAGATTATATTAAAATGTTAAATGCCAACTGGCAAATGAGGAGGGAGTACAAAAGTTGGAAAATCAGCATTTGTAATCATCATACTAAAGATTGGATCAGACAAGAATCATCAATGGACAATGTATCTGGGGAAACGTTTGATTCATTTGCATGCTCTTAAAGTGTCTCTCCATAGATTGCGTATTAGCTGCAAAGGAAAAGTGATACTTATAGAGTGGAGAAATCAAATTATACATTGACTGGGTGATCTAAATTAACATCATCAAGAGGAGTATATGGACATTGTGTGTATTTAGATGAGATATACTGAGAAAGCCATAATATCACCTATGTAGTATTCTGAACAAAAATGTATAATGAAAATCTAAGCATAAGTTGATATCAGATAAATGCCAAATGAGGAACAAACATTCCTTAAAAAAAAAAAAAAGGATGGGAGATTGTAGTCTTCAAAAATGTCAATGTTGGGACGCCTGGGGGGCTCAGTCAGTAAAGCATCTGCCTTCGGCTCAGGTCATGATCCCAGCGTCCTGGGATCAAGTCCTGCATCAGGCTGTCTGCTCTACGGGGAGCCTGCTTCTCCCTCTGCCTCTCATGAAGGAAGGAAGGAAGGAAGGAAGGAAGGAAGGAAGGAAGGAAGGAAGGAAGGAAGGAAGGAAGAAAGAAAGAAAGAAAGAAAGAAAGGAAGGAAGGAAGGAAGGAAGGAAGGAAGGAAGGAAGGAAGGAAGGAAGAAAGAAAAAGGAAGGAAGGAAGAAAGAAAGAAAGAAAGAAAGAGAAAAAGGAAGGAAGGAAGGAAGAAAGAAAGGAAGAAAGAAAGAAATGCAACAGATTTAAAAAAAATGTCAATGTTGTAGAAGACAAAGAAAGATTATGTAAATGTTCTGGATTTAAAAAGACTACAAAGACATGACAACTAAATATGATACCATACTCTAGAGTGGCCCCTTACCTAGAGAGGGAAAAGCTATTGGAGCAGCTCCAAAAATTGAAATTATAAGGATAATAGATCTGACAAAGGTATTTTCTCAATCTTAACTTACTAAAGTTGTTAACTGAACTGCCGTTATATAAGAGAATATCCTATTATTAAGAAATATCCAGGGCACCTGGGTGGCTTGGTTGGTTGAATGGCCAACTCTTGATTTCAGCCAGGATCATAATCTTGGGGTCATGGAATCAAGCCCCGAGTAGGGCTCCATGCTCGGCTGAGTCTGTTTGTCCCTCTCCCTCCCTCTCTACCCCTCCCCGCCTCAAAAATAAACAAATCCTAAAAAAAAAAAAAAAAAAAAAAAAATCCACCGAAGTATTAAGGGGTAAAGGACCACAATATATGTAGCTTACCCTGAAGTGATTCCAGATATATATGTATGCATGTGCAGAGACAGAGAGAAAGAGAATTTGAGCCAATGATAAATCAAATGAGGTAAAAACAGAGATAATAAGTGAATCTGGGTAATGAATATCAGGACATTATTTGAGCTATACTTATTCTTACAACTTTTCTAAAATTCTGAAATTATTTCCAAATAAAAAGTTAAAAATAAAAGCAGCTCTGTGAGTGAAGCAGCATGTACAAGAAGAAAAACATTGCTGTTTCCCACTGGCAGGCACTCCAGCGTGTAATGGAGTATGCCCAAAGCCATTATGCAGAAAACTAGGAATTATTGTGTGCCCACATCTCAGGTGAACTTGATTCCGATTCATGTAGTAGGCAGTCTTGGTAGTTAACTAAACTGCCTTCAAATCAAAGGCAGTGTAGTACAGGTCATGGGATTGGGTTAACTGTAAAAAGCCTCGTTCTTAAGTCCCTAGGTGATACCTGACACACTCAAGCACTAACTTTGTAGGCTTGGGTACAGAAGATAAGCAAAAAGTCACACAGTGGTTCCTTTGCATTTGGCCCAGTAGCCAAGTTTAAAAGGACAAACAGGCTGTACTGCATAGAAGGGAAATGCTTAAATGTCAGAGAAGCATTGTTAGGACCTATCTGTATGCACAGCAACTATCATGTGTTCCAAAAAGAAGAGACTACATTTCACGAAGGGAAATGAGAATAAAAGACTGTATCCTGTTTTACCATTCCCAGAAGACTCAGAAAAAAAAATCTTTTAACAATTTAAATGTTGTTGACTCTCCTGACCTATGTATTGTATCAGTCTCAAAACCAAGGGAAAATATACAAAGTGTTTACCTATTTCTCATCTGGGGGCACAATAAGGAAGCCAATCAGCTTTAGTCTTCACTTGTGAAGGGGACATCTACTTTCAAATAGATTTCAGTGCCTCACTAAGAGCTATAAATCTTGACTGATTCTTTTGCGTTATGTGTTCTCCACTAAAGGCTTTTATGAAAGGCTGGTGACAGATTTGTTTTGTCTAAAAGTCATGCCAAACAAAGCTTTGGTTTGTTTTTTGTTTGTTTGTTTGTGGGTTTTTTGCTGCCTGACAAGATTATTTTTTTCTTTATTTTTTTGTTTCATCTTTTAAAAGTATATTTCCTATTCAAATGGAATTATTTAGCTAAAATTATTGGTCAAGTAAATTGATTATTTGTTATACAGTGATGAATAACACATTCTTTCACGCTTCCTAACAAATTGAGACTCTGAATGAGATTGAGAAGCTCTTCAAACTGCAGTAGAATTAGCAAGGAGAAGTTTTAAATGACTGAGTTGAAGTCCTACAAGAAATGAAGAATGCTGTCACTCAGGGGAGGGGAGTTCTCAGGCTTGCTTGTATCAGGCAGCTCAGCACTGCCACACGATCTTAGGTGCCCCGTGTCTGAGTTCCAAAGCATTCCCCCACTTTATAAAGTGCTTTATCTGAAACGGCAGGTTCTTTCTGTATCATCTTCTGATTTTTGTTTTGTTTTGTTTTGCTATGAGTAAGAGGATGGCAGTTTGGTTCGCTGAGTGAAGCAGAGAAGGAACGGAGATGGCAGAAAAGCCGGGGTCTTAAATTGCAATCCTTAAATTATAACGGAGGGAAGGGGGGCATGCCCTAGGGCAAATCATTTCATTTCTTTAGGATCATTATCTCTTACTTAAAATTTGTGAAACATAAAGAATTAAATTGTTGGGAGAGTTGAAAACATTGTACATGAGTTCTAATAGTTTTGTCATTAATAATTTAATTAATAAGTGATAATTATATAATAAATTTATATAAATAATTGGTTAATAATTAACAATTTAATAAATTTATTGTTAATAAGATTAATAATAAGTAAATCCTGAGAAATACAGATCTCTGAGTCAGAACCCCTACCTTTGTAATTAAATTTCCTTCCTTCATTAAGTCCCAGTTTCTTAGTTTGTAAAATGATGATAATACAAATACCTGCTTCATATGTTTCTGAAAAGACAAATCAAGGTAATGAACAGGGCCTGATAAGCACTAAGTGTTAGTTATTGGCATTTTCATTACAATTATATAAAGATCATTCTGTTGACTGCCCCTCAGTCACAGTGATAGATCTTCTCACTCTACTTGAACTGTCCTTTCAAGACCCTTTGTCCCATTATTATGTCCTCATCTTCCCCAGCTGCTATTATAGATCTCTAATACCTTTGGGGATTTTAAGTTTACATGTCTGACTCTTCCTACTGGGATAACAAGCTCCTTCAGTGAAGAGATGACATCTGTTTCAACTCTGAACCTTACAACAGAGCCCAGCCTGCACTCAGCCCAGAACTTGTTAACATTTATTAGACACTAACCAGTGCCAGGCCCCGCTGTAAGCACCTAACCTGTATTGTCTCATTCTCACGTGACAGTATCTCCCTGAGGTAGGGAGGATTACAGCATGATCTGAATTTCACAGATGGGGAAACCAAGAAATTGAAAACTTCATGAAGGTCACCCAATAAACGTTAGAGCTGGTGATTTGACACCAGGCTATCTTTCCAGAGAAACTGCATCCTTATCCATCTTGCATACTGCTTCTTAGGGAATGTACAATATATATATAAACACACAGACATGCTCTATTCTTCTTAGGCAAATGATAAGATCAAGGACATATGTTATAACCAGTAAACCAAGTGAAACTAGCTGGGGCATATGTTTGTACCTTGTTCAAAGAAGAGTAAAACAAAAGGATGCTCTTCCCAGTAGATTAAGTATGGAGTAATTCTTAATTCTAAGAGAGAAAACTGGTACCCAAGGGTGAAGCTACTTATCTAAGATCACTCACTTGATTCAAGCTAACCATTCCCTGGTCCAGGGGTTCTCAAAACTCTAACATGCAATGGGATTTCAAAGAGGACTTGTTAAAACACAGATATGGAAACCCCATTCTCATAGTTTCTTATTCAGTATATCTAGGATATTTGCATTTCTAGTAAGTTCCTCATAATGTTGGTCTGGAGACCACGGTGAGAATCACTGTTCTAGTCAGAACTCAACTTTGTGCCTCCGTGATTCCTTGGATCCTTACCTGAAGTCACAACATTTGTAAATTGTAAATTGTTTCTTAATGCACAATCATGCAGCCTGGTGTCACAGATACCTAATCATAATTTCCATTCACAAATTTAAGAAATGACATTTCAGCATCATCTCCAGCTATACAACAGAAGCATTTGCCATGTGTCCCTCAACATTACAGAATGAATTTAGTTCTTCCTGACGTCAAGGAGAATAAAGTCTGATAGGGATATACGAGTTTGCCTTCTTGAATTCCTAGATTTTGTGTGAGAAAATAGATAAAATTGCTCCATGAACATTATATGGATTCTACATTATATGGGTGAGCTTTATTCTGAGTCAAAAGCAGTGTAGCACTGATGGCAGAAAAATATTTTTGAGCTATAAATCACTTTTGGCCCCACTTACTTGTTCCCCTTTTTCCTTTCCCCCCTCCAGGCAGATGGTCTGCTCTCAGTTCTCTTCTATTCCCAAAGAGAGATTGGGTTGTGATGAAAAAATAGTTACTAATCAATCTTACTGCTTTGATTTCCTAAAATCAAATCACTTGAGACAATGTAAGATGTCTCCAAGGCAAAATAAGGAGGACTTTCTCCCAAGACTTTAAAAAGATTCCCCATGAGAGGATGAAACATAAGAGAAGGTTATGAGTGCGTAGGGAATGTAGTCAATGGTATTGTTATATGGTGTTGTATAGCGTTGTATGGTGACAGATGGTAGCTACACTTGTGATGAGCATAGCATAACGAATAGACTTGTTGAATCCATCCCTATGTTGTACACCTGAAACTAATATAACATTGTGTGTGAACTAGACTTCAATTTAAAAGGGAGAGAGAGAGAAAGAAGATTATGAGGGCAGTGGTCCATGGGTGGTGGAGAGAAGTACCTTGCACTCTGTGCCTGGCCAGATCCCTGTGAAGCCAGAGAAGAAATGCTGCACAAAACATTTAAGAAGATAGGTCACAAATAGCTTCATAGATTTCCACTCTCATGCAGCTTAAAGTACCAGAAACATTAAAGTACCATATGGCAGAGCACAGTGGAAAGTGATGGGGAATGTTGCCCAGTTTGACAGGGGCCATGACATGAGAAACAAGGGATGTCTAAGTGGTTATCAACCTATATAGGGGAAGGAGAAGATACCTTCAACACAAATGATTCCTTGGTCAGATGCATACTACTCCAATGCCTTGGACTATGTGACCCCATCCAACTCAAGCACATCCCCCTCAAGACAAGAGGGCACCACAGGTTGACTGAGATCAATTGCCAAGGGCCGTAGAAATTAGTTTGCACAACAGCATATATGAACTGAGAATAAGTCCTATAACAATCTGAACAGGTAAGCCTAAGCCCCTATACTTAATAAGGAGCCCCAGGTAGTATTTACCATTGGGGGTGGGGGAGCAGTTAGGACATTCAGAAAATACTTCAAGGAGCCAGCATATTACTAGAAGCCAAAAGTAGTTTAAATTCTAAAGGAAACCCTACTAGATGGATGGCAATATCAGCATCAGATACAGTTTTTCCTTCTGCATGTCAAAAAGTCTTTCCCATTTATATCAACATTTAAGTCTTAGAAAATGACAGCGACATTCTGAGTGATAATTTTAATAAAAATAGTGTCTTTCTGATGTTATTTCACTACTCTTCTCCATTTTCTTATATTTGTTCCCAGTACAATACCAGAGTGTAATTAGCACTGCACTTAGAGAATAATGTATCCCAAGATTTGCCATAAAATCATATCAAGTTTTTAACATTTTTATTATTAAGGGCATGATCCAGATTCTTTGCTAAAGCACATAGTTTATCCTTGTACAATATAAAATAGTCCATTTAGTCCTTCCATTTTTAAAGGTTGTGAGTTTTATTTATCACAAAATGCCATCAGTATTTAGCTTTTCCTTCTGGGGTACAAATAGGCTTCCTCTCTAACTTTTCAGCAAATTACTATCTTCTCCTTGCTGACTGGAGAACTGAAAAGACAGCTACTGTTGGGGCTCCCTAACATCCAGGTAGACATCTTGGGAACATTGATGAAACTGATAATAGGCCATTTTATAGGGACTTAAAAGCTACTCAAGAAATGAACAAGGTCCATTAGACTTTCTGTCATGTATATGATGGGAAAAAATATACCACCATAAGATCCACTCAATTGTCCTGCTGTGACAGCGGTAGCTATTGTGTGAGAGGTTTGGGGAAGGTGGCTCCATCTTGGTGTTTATGCTCTGCTGGCTAGTGGGAGTCTCAGGTACGGCATCCTAACAGAAGGGGCTTTGTGATAGGCTATCAGTGACAAACAAGAACGACAACGTGCAGCCCAGTGGTTTGACAAGAAGGAGAAGCTCAACAAAGGGAGAATGACCTCCTTCAGTTTCCCATTTCAGTCTGACATTTACTTCCTCACACAAAGCTTAGCCGGGTGTGTTGGTGTCCAAATCACATTTGAACCTTGTACAGAGTGATGAGAGTCAAGCTGAGATATTTTAAGTGGATTTCTTTTCTTTGTAGCCTGGTTTGAACTGCTTTTAAACCTACAGATGTTTGTCAGAGCTGTCCAAACTAAGAAGCTGAGAAAGAAAAACATGGAAAGTATGTTCCTGGATTAATGTTTTGCTTTTACATGTATGGGTGCATGTGTCTGTCTGTGTGTGTGTGTTAAATATGTCCTACAGCCCAGTCTTTGATGTATAGATAAATGAGAGTCTAATAGACAAGCTTCCTTTTTTTTTTTTTTTATAAAAAGGACTGCTTTTTTGGGGCACCTGGGTGGTTCAGTCAGTTGAGCGTCGGACTCTTGATCTCAACTCAGGTCTTGATCTCACAGTCGTGAGTTTGAGCCCCACACTGGACTCCACACTGGGTGTGGAGCTTACTTAAAAAAAAAAAAAGAAAGAAAGAAAAAAGAAAAAAAAAGACTACCTTTCATGAAGAGCTACATATATTCTCAATTCAATAAATATTTATTGAGCACCTACTACTCAATATTACACTGCCTCTTGATGGAAAAGACAAATGCAAAGATAGCCAACACATGGTATGGTAATTTGCCCTCTGTAAGGAAACTGAGACATGTAGCCAAATCATTATAAGGTATGATATATTGTTAACAATGTCATCTTCCCTATCAAGACACTTCCAAGCTTTTCCCATATTTCTTAACTGGCTGATTCTACCTTCTCACCTTCTCACTTCTCACTTATTACCTGAGAAAACCCAATGTGAGAAAAGTCACTTCACCTGTCACTATATAGAAGTTGCTTTAATAAAGATAAAAATGCGTCAAAGAAGTAGCATAGGTGCCTGTTCCAAAGGAACCTAACAGGAGCACCTGGATGACTCAGTTGGTTAAGCATGTGTCTTTGGCTCAAGACCTGAGCCCAGAGTCCTGCGATTGAGCCCCGTTCAGCGGGGAGCTACTTCTCCTTCTCCCTCTGCCCCTCCCCCTCTCATGCTCTCTTTCTCTCTCTCTCTCTCTCTCTCAGTAAATCAATAAAATCCTAAAAAAAAAAAAAAAAAGGAACCTAACAGAACCAAATGGAAACTAGGGCTAGTCCTCAGTTTTAAGGTTAAAACTTGAATTCAGTGCTACACCAACATGTGATCGGTCTTTTGTGTTCTTCTTCATTTCTCCCAACACTTATTCAGACTTTTACTTTATTTTTATATTCTCTTGAAAGGGCAAATAAAGAAAGCTAGCATGTTGTAGTCATACTCTTTACACCAGTCGCTATGCTACCATGTAATAGTGCATCTCATTTCATCCTCACCACACCCTCTGAGGCCAGTGGTATGATTTTCACACAGTGGAGGACATTGAAGCTCAGCGAGATCTCTCAGCTAGGCAGGACTTGGATCCATGTCTGTCTGAATGTGTTGTTCTCTCTGCAGCACACTGACACTCCGACACTCTGCCCATCTGGCGCCTTCCATTGTACATGGGATAGGAAAGGAGTCAGGAGGGAAGGTACCTGCTCGTGAATTATATCAAGTAATTTACACCATTATAATTAACACAGGTTCAAGCATTCCTTTTGGAAAAGCAGTCTTTAAAAATAGTCAATCTACTATTCTACATCAATCCTTACTTTCACTGTCAAATTTTGTTTTTATTTACTTTATAAGATTTTATTTACTTTATTTATTTATAAGAGAGAGAGCACGAGCCGGAGGAGAGAGGCAGAGGAGCAGGAGAAGCAGACTCCCCACTGAGCAGGACTCGAACCCAGAACCTTGGGATCATGACCTGAGCTGAAAGCAGACACTTAACTGACTGAACTACCTAGGTGCCCCCCAAATTTTATTTTTTAATAATGTATAGACTTCTTAAAGTACCATTTTAGATTTATAGAATAATTGAGTACGTAATACATTACATTCCTTATTAGCAACTCCTCATTCCCCAAACCACCCCCCCCACACACACACAGCTTCTTTACATTTAACATCTTGCATTAATGGGGTTGATTTGTTAAAATTGATGAACCGATACTAATACATTATTTTTTTGTTATTAACTATAGTCCCTAATTTATGTTAGTGTTCTCTCTTGGTGTCATATAGTTCTGTGGGTTTTAACAAGTGAATAATGACATGTATCCATCATTATAATACCACAGAGAATAGTGTCTCCACCGTAAAATCCCCTGTGCTTTACCTACTCATTCCTTCCTCCCCTGAGCCTCCTGCCCCCATCCCCCCACAATCACTGATGTTTTCACTGTCTCTATAGTCTGTCTTCTCCAAAATGTTATATAGTTGGAATCACAAAGTAGGTAACCTTTTCAAAGTGGTTTCTTCCACTAAGCAAT
Source organism: Eumetopias jubatus (assembly GCF_037043125.1). Classification (NCBI taxonomy): domain Eukaryota; kingdom Metazoa; phylum Chordata; class Mammalia; order Carnivora; family Otariidae; genus Eumetopias; species Eumetopias jubatus. The sequence goes on along the minus strand of NW_028274808.1, from coordinate 125,899,611 downwards.
ATGCTTTTAAGGTTCTTCCATGTCTTTTCATGGTTTGATAGCTCATTCCTTTTCATTCTCTAGATATTATTCTTTTTCAACGCAAAATTGTGGCACCTGTAATTTGTCAGACCCTGTGATGAGCACTGAGGATACAGAGATGAACAGGACGCAACTCCTGCCCTCAAGGACCTTGCTGCTTAGCATTAGGGGAGAGGTACATAAACACAAAAGGTAATAGCATTTTATAGGTGTCATAACAGAACTCTCCAGGGGTACAAAAGAGGGGCAAAGTGGGGAGAATTCCCTACGGGATTTGGAGTTGCCGTGGGACCAGTAAGAGGCAGGCAGAGCTCTGGGGGTCCAAGTCAAAAGCGTTAGGTAGGACAACAGGACATGTCTCAGCAAAGGGAAGCAGCCCAGGCAGAAGCTGGTATATTTGGACATGAAAATGCTAACTTCTGAAGTCCCATCTCGAGCTTGTATTCTCTCTCACTTCCTTCATGTCACTTCTCAAACGTCATGTCACCTCATCAGAGGCCTACCCAGAAGATCCTAGAGAAAAGACACAACCCCCTTCCTACTTCACACCCTTTCTCCTTACCCTCCTTCCTTTTCTCATAGCAATTACCCACGTTAATATGCTAAATATATATTTGGTATTGTCTGCCCCCTCCCACCAAAATGTACAGCCCTAGAGGTAAGGACTTCAGCTTTGTTCATGCCTCGCCCACACAAGGCCTTCTATAAACATTTGCTGAGTGAAGGAATACACAAAGCAGTTATACCTGTGCCTGCAGTCATTCCTTGGGATAAAGCACTGTTATAAGGATGTATTAACTCTTACTGGTAAACAGGGGAACAGTCTATTTTTTTTAAAGATTTTATTTATTTATTTGACAGAGACACAGCGAGAGAGGGAACACAAGCAGGGGGAGTGGGAGAGGGAGAAGCAGGCCTCCCACTGAGCAGGGAGCCCAATGCGGGGCTCGATCCCAGGACTCCGGGACCACAACCTGAGCCGAAGGCAGATGCTTAACTGACTGAGCCACCCAGGCATCCTCAGGGGAATATTCTAAACCTAATTTTTATTTTTTCCAACAACTGCTACTAAATCCACAACATTCTAATTCCCCAGATTCTAATATTGTTTCATTTTTCTACATTATATTGGGAGACAGAAAAAAGAATTTTAAGAGCCTTCGAAAATGTCAGCTAACTTTGACCTTCTCATACTGCAATTTTGACAAATTTTTTTTTTCAATATTGTTCAAGGCCTGCTCTGATAAATGTCCCTTGCTACAAACTACCATAGCCTGGCAGTTACTCAAATGAGAACATGTTCAGTTAAATACTTAAATAATTACCCTAGAGAAAAACTGGAGATTGGCACCCAGTTCTTTATTTTTATACAGCACATCTTGTGACCTTCAGGGTTTGAAATTTTATTAAAGAGGGCACGTATTGAATGGAGCACTGGGTGTTATACGCGAACAATGAATCATGGAACACTACATCAAAACCTAATGATGTAATGTATGGTGATTAACATAACATAACAAAAAATAAATTAAAAAAATAAAATTAAAAAAAATTATCCCTGTTGTGGTTAAGTTTTGAGGGCTATAACAGGTCAACTTTCAATTGGGAGTGCTGTCTTGCAGGGGTGGGTATGAGGAAGCGACACGCTCTGAGCACTACTGTGTGCAATGTGATTCAAATAGCACTGCCGCAAGCCAAGGCTAAAGCCCCAAGCACTGATCTCAATGATAAAAGTCACTTAGGGAAAATGATAGGGAAGAGAAAATTCTGTTGTATGGCCAGAGTGACTGTTTCAGCTTTGGACAGAACTGCCCAATGTATTTTTTTGGGAATAGCAATGCCCTTCCCTTGCTCCTCCCTTTCCCACCTCCAGTGCCAGCAATTCTTCAACTGAGTGGAGAAAATCAAAGGGTTTTCTATTCCCATCATCTCACATCCTCAATTCTTACCTCCCCCGGTCTAGATTCCATGGATGATTATTACCATCCACTTACCTTTAACTCTGTTTTCTCTCTCTCCCTCTGTCCCATTTAATTACACACCATCACTGCTTAAACTCAATCATCCACTTCTCTGCACCTCTGCCACAGAAGCTGAATGTTCCTGGAGAAAATCAACAATCACATAGACTGATCTTTCTCTAAATTTATGAAGAACGCTCCCCAGTGCCCAGGAATCCTACTGCATTTCCCATTTGAGACAAGATTCAGATCTTCTTTCTCCCCAAGCACCCCTCCCCTCCACAGCTCATGAACTTACCTCATTCTTTCCTGAGAAAAGAGCAGCAATCAGATGGGAACTCCTTCAACTTCCCACCACCAACTTTATTAACTTATCTACATCAACAGTCACATTCTCTGCCTTCCTCTTATTACAATAAAAAAAAAAAAGTTCCCCAGTGCCTAAAAATGCCAACCCCTCCTCTTACTTTCTGGATTTCAACCCCCTCCCCTTCCCATGTTCAAGAAATTTAAGCCTGCGATTACTCTGTGATTCTCCACAAACCATTAGACTCTTTCTGTCTATGGGATAATTCCAGCAAACATACAAACCATTAAAAAAACAAAGACAAAAAACCTCCTTTGAACTTCCATTACCTTCCAAATAGTACCTCATTTTTCTAACTCCTGCACAACAAACTTACCTAGAAGGACAAGTCAGATTTACTCAGTTCTTTTTATCATCTCACCTGTATCCTCAACCCACCCCAGGGAAGTTTATCTCCTCTCCAGCCCCTGAAATTGTACTTATCAAGGTAAGAATAATGTCCATGATGTGAAACTAACGGTCATTTCTCTGTCCTCATCTGACATGAGCTTGCAGAAATTTCCTTCCTTCCAGAAATACCTTATTCTCTTTAATTCCATCTCACAACATCGTCCATGTTTTTCTCCATGGAAATGGACTCTCTTCTCAGCCCCTTTTGCTGGCTCGGTGCTGGGCCTCCTTCACTTCTTTATCTAGACTCTCTGCTGAGACCGCATCCAGTTATCTGTGTGTTGTGCTCTTGATGCCCCATCTTGAATCTCTAGCTCTGAGCTCTCCCCCCAAGCTCCTAAACTTGTTTCTCTCCTTGTCTTCCCTAGCTAATAAAGGGCATCCCTTCCAATCATTTGTTCAAGCAAAATTCCTGGAAGACATTCTTGACTTTCTTCTCTCCCTTACCCCTCCTACATCACCTGCACACATCCTTCCTCACCTGGCCAGCTCTACCTCCCTCAAAAAGACCCTCTTTATCTGTCTGCTTCCCTCCAACTCGGCTGCTACCACCAGTGCCCATGTCATTGCCCTCTTTTGCTGATAGTACTTAAGTAGCCTCTAAATATTCTTCTTTTTTTCTCTAGAAGCCCTAAAATCTATTCTTCATACAGCAATCCATGTAATCCTTCTACAATGTAAAATAGATCATGTTAAGTCCCTTAAAACTCACCAGTGGCTTCCCTTTGCATTTAGAACCATTTGCAAACATCTCTTTCTTGCCTAAATGGCCTCTTATAATCTATCCCCGTCTATTTCTCCAACCTCAGCACATCTCCCTCCTCCTATTTGTCTCTGTGATCCAGCCACACAGGCTGGCCTTCTCTGTTCACCAAACTCCTTCCCAATTCAAACCTTTTGAAATTGCTTTCCTTCTGCCCAGCCTTCTCTTCAGGTTTCAGCTCTATATCAAGAAATGTCATCACTAAACACCTTATCTAGCATGAATCTCCTCTCTAGTCGCTACTATCAAATGATTATGTTTTATTTTTCTCATAACATTTATCACTATCCAAAATTATATGATAGCTTTAATTTACTGTCTGCCCTCCTCCCTTCAGAATAGGAGCCTTATAACAACATGGACCTAGAATGCTGTCTCCTTCACTCTCTTTATTTAACTTACTTTAAGAAGATATCCTACCAAACAAAAGGTGGTCAGAATAATTTGTTGAATGAATAAATGAACATCGGTTCTCAGTTTTTATTGCTAAATAAGACACAGTATTTGATATCAAGATTATTAGATCATGTTGTTCTTTCTCTTTTAGGATTAAGGCTTGAAATCCAGTGTTTGGGTTATGACATAAGACTATATTTCAGGATTCACAAGAAGATTCACTGCAACAAAAACATACATTGTAGGGCGCCTGGGCGGCTCAGTTGGTTAAGCAACTGCCTTCAGCTCAGGTCATGATCCTGGAGTCCCTGGTTCGAGTCCCGCATCGGGCTCCCTGTTCAGCAGGGAGTCTGCTTCTCCCTCTGACCCTCTCCGCCCCTCATGCTCTCTCTCATTCTCTCTCTCTCAAATAAATAAATAGAATCCTTTTTAAAAATACATTGTAAATTATTTTTTACATTAAAATAAATATGCACACCATTGTTTTACATATATTAAAAATATGAAATTGCGTTAAGGAGGACACGTGTTGAATGGAGCACTGGGTGTTATATGCAAACAATGAATCATGGAACACTACATCAAAAACTAATGATATAATGTATGGTGACTAACATAACACCATAAAATAAAATTTAAAAAAAAGGAAAAAGTATGAAATTACATATGCAATCATCTACAAAATAATAAAAGCTAAGCCTCAGTACTTGGTAATCTTTCTGTTATTTTTATCCCAACTACTATAAATTCTCCAGAGTTATTGCAGTTTGCAGATAAACTCCAAAACTATAAAATGCCAGAGTTTTCACAGGAAATAAGCCCCAAGACTCATAATATCCTGCCAACATGGTGCTAAAGCTAAAGCAAGATGCTTTGAAGCCTTCATTTTCCCTTAGAGTTTTCATCTATGTCAAGCTGACTTCAAAAATATTTTAATCTTACTGTTTTAGCCCCAGGATCTGCTATATGCTTCATTAACAACATGGCCCCTTTAGTAGTCTCTGCATTCAATAGTCACAAGTATAGCAAAGAATTAGTGTAACATAATAATCTTGATACCAGAAATAGAAAAACTGAAAAAAATCCAGAAGGAATTGCTCACAATTTTTCATGGATTAGTTAAGAAATAACCACAAGCTATCTTTTATTCATTTTAAAATACTATACTTTAGATAATAATGATAATAAACACAAAGTTAAACTAATAATGATTTAATCTGCACAGAAGAAAAATTTGATTTATAAATCTTTAAAAATTTAATTTGATAAAAAATATTGAATAAAGTTTATTACTAAAATTGATATCATTTCTGATGCTTCACAATATTGTGAATGTACTAAATTTCACTGAATTGTACTTTTAAGGTAGTTAAAATGGCAAATTTCACCACAATTTTAAGTACTATATTATGTAAAGCCCAAAGTAAATAGTACAAAATCATACCAAAATTTTAAAATCATAGGGAAATGCTTAGATTAACTAGTCCTCTGCTCCAACTTCATTCCTAACAAATATGGTTTTCAAAAAATTAATATCAGAACTTAAAAAGAAGAAAAAAACCTTCCCTGTAAACTTTACATGGAAAAGACTTATACCTGTGAAATGATTTCAGCATAATAAAGTTAAAATGTAAAATAGAGGACACGCTTCATGTCTCCATTTTTAAAAATGATAAAATAATTAATTTGGCTTATTTGAATTTGCTTCATAAAATACTTACATTGCTAATTTATTAATGTCTTTGTTTTTGACTGAATATAGTCATGCATTTTTAGGGTCAGAATGATAGGGTCAAAACAGAGACCAAATTATCCTATACCCAAATGTAACTTATCCCTCAGGCAAGAGCCAGGAAAGAGCTCACCCCCTTTCACTCGGGTTTTCTTCCCCCTAGCATATTTCTCAATAGAGCAAGAGAAAAGATATTTCTAAAACATAAATTCAGTTGTTTCATATCCATGCTTGCTTTGCAAGGGCTTCTTTTTTCTTTTTTTTCTTAAAGATTTACTTATTTATTTATTTGAGAGAGAGAGACCATGCAAGTGGGGGAAGGGGCAGAATATCCAAGCGGCCTCCTGCTGAACGAGGAGCCCATGGCAGGTCTCGATCCCATGACCCATGAGATCATGACCTGAGCCCAAACCAAGAATCAGATGTTTTAACTGACTGAGCCACCCAGGCACCCCTGCAAGGGCTCCTTTTAAATGTAGAATAAAAGTCAATGGTATTTGGAATAAGAAGAAAAGGGAGCAAATGTTCTTTGTTTTCCCTTCCCTCATCTGCTTCTCCTTAACCTACAGCCATCCTCTTCATCATCACCACCCTAAAGAATTATTGGAAACAAAATAATCAAATTAAATGAAAAGAAGGAGTCTGGCTCCATTCTAGGCGACATAAGCTCACACAAGCAATTAAAAAACCTTGGACAGATGCACGGAGCAGCTAAAGAAATCAGAACTCAAAGTATCACTGAACTAGATCTGAGTTTTCCATTTCTTTTTTCCTCCAGTATCTCCTGTCTTGGATATGTATCCAGAAACGCAGAACTGCACACTGGGGCTGGGGGGGGGGGGGGTGGCATCGGGCTGGCTCAGTGACTCTTGATCTCTGGGTTGTGAATTGAAGCCCCACGTTAGGGATAGAGATTATTTAAATAAATAAAACTTAAAAAAAAATGAACTGCACACTGGGGGGCAAACAGAATTTCAAGAGAAGATTTCAATTTCTGGTCCAAGGAAATAAAAAGGGCATCTCCATTGGTAAAGGAGTGGGAGAAATGCCCTGGTATTTTGTTTTCCCATTCTTTCCTTTGGCCATGGGGACAGACAGGTGTGGAAATATGCAGCAGTGCATGTAACTAAAACCAGTATTCTAGCAAAGTGATCAAGAAAAGTGAACTCTGGAAACTGGATGTGTTGCAGAGCTGGAGAAGAGGAAGGAGCTCAAGAAAGTTACCCAAAAGATTTGTGCATAAACTCCTAGACTTTATCTGGAGCTGCACATGTATGGATCTGACCTTAAGCAGAATACCAGGCTTTGAGAAATGAACTAAAGGGTAGACAACTGCCCACACAACAGACTGCTATTGAAAACAGAAGGGGTAGCATTTCCTAACTGATTTTTTTTTAAGTTTTTATTTAATGGGTGCCTGGCTGGCTCAGTCAGTGGAGCCTGCAACTCTTGGGCTGTCACCACAGCCCCTAAAATATGCAAAAAAATGTGCACTTTTTGCCAAAGAAGCCTCACGACAGCAAATAAGCACACAAGAAGATGTTCAATATCACTAGTCATTAAGGAAATGCAAATTAAATCTGTAATAAAATATCACTACACACATATCAGCACAGCTTAAAAAAAATGACCATACCAAGTGTAAGCAATGATGCCGATTCACTGAAACTCTTATACGTCCCCGATGGCAAGGCAAAATGGTACAGCCACTCTGGAAAGCAGCTGGCAGTGTTTTAAAAACTAAATATACAGGGGCGCCTGGGTGGCTCAGTCGTTAAGCATCTGGCTTTGGCTCAGGTCATGATCCCAGAGTCCTGGGATCGAGTCCCGCATTGGGCTCCCTGCTCAGCGGGGAGCCTGCTTCTCCCTCTGCCTCTCTCTCCCTCTCTCTGTCTCTTGTGAATAAAAAAATAAAATCTTAAAAAAAAAAAAACCTAAGTATACAGTTACCATATGACCCAGAAATGACACTCCTGGGCATTTATCCCAGAGGAATGAAAACATATCCACACAAAAACCTATACATAAATATCCCTAGTGAACTACTAGAAAAACTTAAATTATATTCAATTATATACATGGTTTGCATTATATTGCTATCAGATGGTGCAACTGTAGATTCACATATTCAGCTGCCTGCTGCACACCTCCTGAATGTCCTATGAGCATCTCAAAGTCAATTTGATTCAATACGTCAACATGTCCCAAATTCAACTCACTGTCTTACCCCTAAAGCCCCTTTGTGATTTTTTTCCTTGATTGCTGGCATCATGATACACTTGTTCAGGCAAAAATCTTAGTAGTCATCCCATATTTTTCTACCTCCTTAATCACTCTCAAATCTACATGCCATTCTCCATTTTTACCACTATCTCTTTATTTCATTTCCTACTCTAGTCACTGCATAGTCCCGATCTAGCCCCCTTCCCTTCCCTCACACCTCCCCAATTCCTACCCTGCTCAGTCTCTTATTCCCTTGGATGGCAGACTAATGTTTAGACAATTCAATATCAATCATGTCACTCCCTAACTCAAATTCCTTTCGTAGCTTCTTTGAAACTCTAAAATAAATTCAGACTCCATAGCTTGACCTAGATAGAACTTACGATCTTGTTTCTCGCTTCTGTGCTTTTAGACCGCTTTTTAACTTGGCTGGACTGTAACTCCCCAATTTCATTTTAGCTCACTTCTTAGTTATCTCAAATTTTACCTCCCAGGGAAATACCTTTTAAGTGCCACTCTCCAAACACCTTTATATATCTTCATCTGCTGGCACTTGAACTAGCTGCCTCCTAGTTCCTTTACCAATATGTCCTGCTAGACTAAATTCTCTGAAATCAGGGTCTTTTTTTTTTTTTTGCTGTTACTTTATACACCTCAAACCTGCCACTTAAAGCGTATTCTGTAAATATTTATCGAATTAATGAGGAAGGGGATCTCCCTCTGTCCTTTTTTCCATTCATATCTCTGGGAAATACAATTCATAGTCTGATAAAAAGTGCCAGGCTTGTGAAAATAATTATTAATCAATATAATAAGTGCTAAAGGAAGAGGAAGTGTAGTTTTATAGAAGCTATGGACACATAAAACTTAGAACTGAGCTTTCCTTTTTTAAAGAACTTTAAACATAATTTCCTATAAGAGGAAACTTAAGAATTCAGTTGAAATCACATATTCCTTACCAGATTTTGTTTATAGATGTATACAGAACAAAGTTAGACTTTCTTTCCTCTTTCTTCTTTCTCATAAGCAAAGGCAGTAATTTAAGTGTTGATACTATTAGTTCCTATACTCTTCGGTCTTCATTACTTTTACTATTACATCTGTCATTGCTGCTAGGCTTAGAGGCAAATCTCCAGAAGTTACATTTGAAAACTTTACGTTTCCATTTTGATAATCCACTTTCAACACCAGAGTTCCCTCACCATCCCACTGTGTTCTTATTTAACTTGGGCAGAGTTCTTTGGGGGTGCCAAGGCACACGTTCAACTCCCACATGGTAAAATTCATAATGATCCTATCATGTGCATTGTGATGCCTAATCCACACACAAAAAAAACCTGTGAGGTATGAATTATTATCCCCACTAGACAGATAAGAAAAATGGAGCCAAGACAGACAAGCTGGCTTATTCCAACAAGACCGTACCCGTAGTTAAGTGGCAAACTAGGATCCAAACCAAGATCATGGAATTCCAACGCCAGCATTTTCTCCACTTGATCACAGCTCTTTTTGTGCATTATCAATGCATCTGATCATGGAATGTAATAGCTATTGTATTTGCACTATTAAAATCTGTTACCACAAGGGACGCCTGCGTGGCTCAGGCGGTTAAAGCATCTGCCTTGGACTCAGGTCATGATCCCAACGTCCTGGGATGGAGCCCCGCATCCAGCTCCCTGCTCAGTGGGGAGCTTGCTTCTCCCTCTGCCTGCCACTCTCCTTGCTTATAAATATAAATTAATTAATTAATTAATAAAATCTTAAAAAAAAAGAAAAGGTCACCACAAAAGAACTCAAAGAGTACCCCTGATTGATAATTGAGCTAAATTTCATTCTTGTTGTAAGATATTGTTAAACTTCACCTCAAGGAGGCAAAGACCACTTTTCATAGCTTCGTTGAGGATATTTACATTTATCTTAACACGCTCCATGTGATTGAATTTTTGTACCTACAAATGCATAATAAAAATACAAATGATCAAAATGTAAATATCACGGCAATAAAAACCTATTGGCCTGTGCAAAAGAGGCTTGACTGCGCCGTTACTGTTGATCAGAAACATACTAGCAGAAAAAGGCTTACTTTCTGTTAATGTTGAAACTTATCTCCGTAATTGAAAGTTTTTTCTGTAAGCTGTCACCATTTATTCTAGCTGTGAGTCACAACTGAAATCTTTGTAACAAATAGAGGAGACACTGTCTAAATTGAGAGAGGACAGAGGGATAGAAAGGGAAAATGGGATGAAAAATTAGATATATTAGATCAAACAGAAGAAAGTGTAAGTATATTTTATTCCATAGTTTGAATAGCTGTAACAGACTTATACCCTTTGTGATCCTCTTGTTTCTTTCATTTCTTCCCAGGTTTCAATCACATTTTCAATACAAATTATCGTATTACTTTGCAGAAACACTTTGTGTTCCTTGGTGGATTTATTCAGCTAATTAACGTTTTTAAAAAAAAAAACAGAATTACTGAAAGCAAATATTGCGAGAAATAATTTCCAAACTGAAATTTATACACTTGAAAGCTGATTCCTACAGAAATGATTTGGCTCTATAAAAAAAGAAGCAATCCATCAGCTCCACAGACCCAGACATGAGCCTGATAGGATTTCTTTTTCATAGGAAATTACTGCTATGACTGATTCTTGTTAACCCTGGGGGGGGGGGGGGGCGCTGGAATCCAATGGCAAGGCCTAATCAGAGACTGAAACAGAGTGTTCTATTGTCTGAAGTAATTATCTTTGTGTAGTAGTTGAAAGACAAATTCAATGTGTTAGAATCAAGTGAAATACTCATTTTCCCTCCTACTTCAGGCCACCTCGCTTTAACTGAACGACTACTAGGTCCTTCTGCCCCTTAACTCCTCTTGCATCCTGATAATTAAATATATATATATGCCATATTTTTCCCACCACAGGTGGAGCTGCTACCACCCCGCCTCCACCCTCCCGAAAGGCTCTTGCCAGCACAGGCAGCATGAGAGTGCTTATGTCTACTAGCTTTTTGTGCTGGTTTGTATTTAGTTGTGTTCCTACGGGCATATGATGGCTAAGTAGACCAAATTTTATCTTTCAAGTGAAAATGCAGAGGCCTAAAACATTCCTGAAAGTTAAGCCTTCCGTGTTCTTCTCTGACTTCCCAAGTTTACCAAACATGCAGGTAGTATTTTTGAATGTCACAAATTCTTTTCCTCAATCTTCAACAGGAAGCGTTTATCACATCATGAAACAGTGAACTGAAATCAACACCTCTGGAGATATTTTTAAATGATAACTCATGACTCTGTGGGTTTTCTATAGTTCAAGTAAACCATGCATTTAACTGTGCCATAGCAGTAAAGCATTACCTGAAGTAAATGGTTTGTCCTAACATTTAGATTGCCACGTTAATATTCTATAACATAAAAATAATTATAGATATTTTTTGTGTGCTTACGTTGAATTGATCTGGGTGTTTTTCATCTCTGCTTAAAATTAATACATCTAGTGAAATCAGGTTCTTTTGCCCATACAATGTTCACCGTACAACGTAATGTTCAGAAGCCATCTTCTCAAATGCCTATCATTTAGGTTTAGTCTTCTTCATGAAATGAGTAGCTAGTGATCCTACTGTTCCTTTTTTATACTGCTGAAACCAACATTTTCTCATTGTACCTCCTGAATACAACCCTGATTAGACTTTTGAAAGATATTTGCTTACAAAAAATAAATGAATTCATTTTCCTCTCAATCATAAGTCAAATCTTCCTGGGAATCTTGCACTTTTTCCACTCTAACTATTCCTATTCTTTATTCAACATTTCAGAGAACATTACTTTTGATATTACAATGTCTGCGCCTAGTGATGGCTGATTTAAAACACACACACACACAACTTCTGATCAGAGCATTCTGTGAAACAAAATTCAAAGTTGTTCAGCCACTGACTAATGTGAAGGGTATTTATCTTATACTGATCCTCACGTCCCTACCAGGAAATGTTTATTTTAATGTGTAAACTCTAGGAATAAGATACCTGAAGCCGAACGTGGCCCTTTAAAGCAAGCCCTTTCTTCTCCTCGGTCAGTCAGGCAGCGTCCAGCCCAGGGCTGATCTCAGAGGTCCCTGAAGTAGCTAGAGCTGCCTGCCATTCCGTTTTATATTTTCCCTTACCTGCTTAGTTCATGTGGACACCATGCTGTCTTTCCCCCACAATCATCCACAGATTTCGCATGGCTTCCTTTGAGACCTGAAACAGTATTTCTCCCTCAAAGGATTATTCTCATAGAAATATATACCATGGGCGGGGCGCCTGGGTGGCTCGGTTGTTGGGCGTTTGCCTTCGGCTCCGGTCATGGTCCCAGGGTCCTGGAATCGAGCCCCGCGTCGGGCTCCCTGCTCGGCGGGAAGCCTGCTTCTCCCTCTCCCACTCCTGCTGCTTGTGTTCCCTCTCTCGCTGTGTCTCTCTCTGTCAAATAAATAAAATCTTAAAAAAAAAAGAAAGAAATATATACCGTGGCTTTTTTTTTTTTTTATCAACAGCTCTCTAACCTATATGTTCCTTTTTTATTTTTATTTTTTAAGGGAGTCATCCACTGCAATACTTAAATGCTTTGGACTTAAAATGTCAAATGTTTTAAACTGAGAAAATAAGGAGATTAACTATCTGGCAAAAAATAAAAAATAAAGGGGGGGTTAAACCTCATTTTTTCTTTCTTTTAAAATTTCTTTCCATTTGGGAAGCCTGGGTGGCTCAGTCAGTTGAGCGTCTGCCTTCGGCTCAGGTCATGATCCCAGAGTCCTGGGATCGGGTCCCACGTCGGGATCCCTACTCGGTGGGGAGCCTGTTTCTCCCTCTGCCTACCATTTCCCCTGCTTGTGTGCTCTCTCTTTCTCTCTCTCTCTCTGACAAATAAATAAATAAAATCTTATAAAATTTCTTTCCGTTAAAATTTTTCCACTGGGGGCGAGTTTTCTTCTTGTTTCTTGGCATTAGTGAGAAATTGAATTGTTTATATTTATCAGATAAATTTTAAACCCTAAAAGTAATGTATATAACCATAGACATAGCATTTATGTCATTTGGCTATAATTTTATTTTTATTTTTGTTTTTGTCTTTACTTCTGAGCAACATCCAAATTTGCAAAGTGCTCCCAAAGACACTTGTTATGGTCATGGTGTCACATTTTCTCCTTAATTCTTTGCTGCCAACAGAATTTTGTTATGTGAAATATGTGCACATATAATCAATATGAAACATATAACAATATATATACTGAATCCATGTATTTCATTTCAACATGAAAAATGCATTGGAATATTGAAAGTATTTATAGTACGGAATGGTTCCATGTTCTCAAATATTTGACCATGACTATAGTTAACATACTCATTAAGAAAATTCTGGTAACCTTAAGCCTATGTGATCCTCCTCTATGCTGTGACTTTCTCCACACCCTGGATGAGCATGACAAACTAGAGATCACTCTAATTTTATATGCTTTTATTAAACATACAGCAATTATATCATCTAATTTAAAATATGGGATATTATAATAAAAATAGTTCTGATCAGTTTCATTTCATAAGCAATTGAATTAAAAAATTAGAAAGCATATGATTTTCTAATTTTATTTAGATTTGACTAAAGTGTTACCTTAACTTTATATGTAGATTATTTTAGGTGCATTACATCTTCTTTTCCTTATATTTCATGTTCTTTTCCTTCCTCTTTTCTATTTCTGTTTGTATTTTATTTATCTCATTGTCACATTTCCTTTAGGCCACCTGGAATCCTTTCTGAAATGAGTGATAGTAGGAATCAGTTAATTAAAGTCCATTTTGAAGTAAATAATCATTTTTCAAATGGAAAAGTAATAAAGTTATTAACTGAAGAGTAATATTGTATTAAACTTATGAATTATGGAACAATGTACCTAATAAAATTAATCATCATTTTAGTACGAGTTTATGCCTATATTTTATAAGTTGAAGTACTTTCCTTTAGAGGGTTCTAAATTGTCCAGACTCTGGCCATGCAGTGACTACCTTCACCCAAGCTAAAATCCAAGGCTGTAACAAGGAAGCTTGACCCAATACTAATTGCGTGCACTACTCCCTTCCAAGTATCCTCAGCTGGAACATAAGTTATAGCCACTCTGTTTCTGAACCCTGACATGGCAGGCAGGCAGGCAAGGAACTCCTTTCTTCCGGACAGAGGCTTTTCTCTCTCTTTGGTGGACAACAGCAGAGTCTTCACCAAATGACCAAATGACCTCTGAGTTGTGGCTCAGAAGAACCAATAGAGCTACGAAGAACAAGCAGCCGCCAAGCCCTTTTGAGCTGACAATAGCATTTGGCCATCAAATCTAAGGCAAAAGTGAAGGAGAGAAAATGTTAAAAGTTCTCAAAACTTTTAAGCATGCAAAATGTTTCATAGGGAGATTTTTTAATTTACTTACCTATAAATAAAAATTTTTACCTGAGGATCAGCATCTTTCTAAAACAAAAATATATAAATCTTGTTTCAGAAACAGCTTGCCATAGAAAGGATATAATTTGTTTTGTACACAATCTGAAGATTGTTGAAATTTTCCTGACAATACCAGTTTGGTAAAAAGGTAAATCTGTAAGGAAATACGCTTTTTTAATAATTGGTATTCATGATGAGGTTTCTGTGCAAAAAAGAAAAAAGAAAGAAAAGAAAAGAAAAATAATCCAAAATAAATTGATAGAAGTGTGTGATCTATCAAGGCTTTTATCGTTGAGACAATTTGGATTGTTCTTTGAGAAGAACAGGTCTTCTTAATAACCAATATTAATTAATATTAATAACCAATAACCAATATTAATTAATAATTATATTTATTTCACATGTCTTACTCTGAAGATATATGTCAGTCAGCTGAGTCCTAGAAAAAGGCTGAGTTCTTTTTATGTTTTGCCTTTTATTGTCAATTCATTGACAGTAGATGTCAATTAAGAAAAGAGAGGTCTCTGTTTTCATCAAAGTCTTACTATGTCGGATTTACTCTCTACAAATAGCAGTGTTAGAGGACTTTAAAATAACTGTGACAGTCACCTTAAACCAGTGCAACATGGGTTACTGACACTTGAAACTTCCATTGCTTATAAAATCACGATCTTCAAAAGTAGTGGCTATTGGATCACTTGTCTCTAAACGTCATCACTCAAAACAGTAAGCTAGATTCTCAACTCAAAGAGTTCTTTTCTTCTTTTGAATCTCACAGAACGAAAATCTGACCCACTATGTAAATACTCGCCAGTACATGCTTTAAAATGTACATTGGATTGTACACAGTTTGTGCTTTGAGGTTTTCTTATTTGTCTTTATCTTGTCCAATAGAGATGTCTGAGAAGAGTAACTTAGCCCTTACAACACTACAATTTTCCAGGATGTCTGCCAAGTGAGTACTTAGGAGGATGGCCTGTAGGCTGGGAGGAGCGCATTATCCTCTATCGGGCACTAGACACAATCCAGGCAGTTCCCTGGAGGATAGGCTCTGTTATCTGATAGCTCTTTTCCATTTCTGACTAAATAGATGTCAGGAGTTTCCAAGGGGTTAATATTTCCATTTAGACCATCAAATACACTTCTTTAGCTTCTTCCTTGAATATAGCATGTCATATTTTAATTTTTAGTGTCTTACTCTCAGAAATGTGGATTCTATAACTGATTTCCCTAATTAAAAAAGAAAATGCACATTTTCAACCCTTCATTGAATCTAATTAACAACCTCCCAAAGCCACTCCATTTGGGTTCATAAGAAAAAGAATCGTTCTTCCCTTTGGAACTGACCATATTTATAGTACTTTGGGAGCCTTGGAAATCTTATTTTGTCATACCCATGGATAATGTTTTTTAAATAATATTTATCCTTTCTATATTTTGTCAATTTAATTTCTCCCTGGTTTATGTCCTTTCTACAAAGTCCCTTTACACAACTATTATTATATTTTATGGTCCCACTCAAACATGCTGATTTAGGCCAAGGTTTATAACCTCACGGCAATAACTGAGAGAACTTTGTTCTAACACCGATGCCCAGGCCTCATCCCCAGAAATCCTAACTTAAGAAGTCCAGGCTGGGACCCTAGCATCTCTATGTTTTTAGAAACTTTAAAATAATTTCATTATTTAAAAAGCAATTCATGTAGGGGCACCTGGGTGGCTCAGTTGGTTAAGCGTCTGCCTTCAGCTCAGGTCATGATCCCGGTGTCCTGGGATCGAGCCCCACATTGGGCTCCCTACTCAGCGGGGAGCCTGCTTCTCCCTCTCCCTCTGCCCCTCCCCCTTACTCGTGCTCTCTCTCTCTCTCTCTCAAAATAAATAAATAAAATCTTTTAAAAAATTAATTAATTAATTTTTAAAAAGCAATTGGTGTAAGTGTTCCAGGTAATTCTAATTTGCAGCCAAGGTTGAGAATCACTGATTTAGGGCTTATAAAGGAATTTAGATGCCTTTCTTTGGATTAGTGATTTTTTTTTTCTTTAGAGGGACAGAGCAGGGATGGGGGGAGCAGAGAGAGAGAGAGAGAGAGAGAATTTCTAGCAGATTCCATGCCCAGTATGGGGCCAACACAGAGATCACAATCTCACAACCCTGAGATCATGACCTGAGCCAAAATTAAGAGTTGGACACAACTGATTGAGCTGCCCAGGTGCCCCCGGGTTAGTAATTTCTAAAGGACAGAGTGAACCATTTGTAAAGCTTCACAAACTATTTTAAAAAAAATTAAAATTAAAAAAACCCAGTCCTGTTTTAAGGTTTAAAGATGAACTTTATAGAGAATGTCAAAACATATTCCCCACCATTCTACTTACCCGCTTCCCACTCCTTGTGAGTAATAGAGCTACTACATTGTATTTCTCCTGTCCTTTGTGCCGCGTACTGTGGGACTCTCACAATCCATTAACAATTGACTCAAGAGGTAGGGAAGAAAGAGGAGAGAGTAAGGAGGGGAAAGAGGAGCACTGTCATCTTCTTTCCTTCTTTCCTTCATTAACCACTGTGAGGCAGCTGGTATTAAGTCCATTTTACAGGTGAGAAAAGTACTTCAGAATGAGGATGCACTTTATTCAAGGGTACATTACTAATAAATGGTGGAGAAGCGTTCTAACCCAAGATCCTCTGGCTCCTAACTCATGCTATTTCCACCAATTCCAAGGAAATATGAAAGATTCATTTTGTTATTCTTCATTGACAATAGTGGATGGATAAAGAAAAGACAGAAAAGGGAGATTTGAAAGAATACTTCAGCAGAAGTTTTGTGATTTTTTTTAAAAAGATTTTATTTATTTATTTGATAGAGAGAGCAGAGAGACAGCACATGAGTGTAGGGGAGGGGCAGAGGCAGAGGGAGAAGCAAGCTCCCCACTGAGCAGGAAAAAGTTTTATGATCATTTAGGACTTAAAGCCATAGAATTTTCATGCCACCATACACAGTGACAACTTGATTTTACACTAATGCAAAAAGTAAGCTACTAAAATACATTGCAAAGTATGGGGTTGAGAGCAATTTTGTGTGTCTGTGTCCAGAGAGTGGGAAAAGGTCCCTCACATGACACTAGAGCTGCTGAGGTGGCTTCTCCATCAACAGAGCTCCCTCTGACTCCATTGCCTAACTAGAGGGCAACCTCAAAAACAGAGTTGGGAAATTGGGAAGAGCATATGGAAGAAAGGAAAATTCTGACATCCTGTAGCTCAAATGCAAAACCTAGGTTACTCTAGTTAACTTGCTCTACCCTGTAAGGGCAATTAAAAGGCTCTTCCTCATTCTCTGCCCTTTCCTCTAGATACACAGCTCTCAATTCCCCAGACTAAAGAGTTTGGAGACACGTCAGTGAGAGTGTGTGTGTGTGTGTGTGTGTGTGTGTGTGTGTGTGTGTAATAGCGACATGAGAGATCTCCATTAATCTCTGAAATCTCATATTATCATGCATGAAGACAGAAACATCGGAAATCAAACTCCCATGCAGCAGGTAGAACTTGTGTAGAACCTAGCTCCTGGAGCAAGGTCTTGGAACTGGAAACCATGACAAGTCATGTAAGGTCCTGTTTTAGGCAAAGAGAGGTCACACCTTACAACCTGATGACAATTTACAATTGTAAGCTGGATGATTTATATGCTATCATGGAGAGAAAGCATGAGAAATGAACATACAAGTATTACTAACATATGCTTCCATGATTCAATTTAAAATACTGGACCTACTATGCATTAGGCAGTATAGTGGGTGCTGGCAAGAATAGAAGTGATTAAAATAAATCTTTGCTACAAGAAGCTCACTGTCTAATGGGAGTGGTAAACATATAATAGGACACTTCCATCGAGATCCTTAAGACCCACAACAGTGGTGAGGACTAAGTAACACAGTGAGCCTGAAAAGGAGGTTGGATCTGAGAATAATGCTTCACATTCTGCAATTGGGTCTTGACAAATGAGTAAGATTTCCCAGGTGGACACAAACACAAAACTAATCTACAGGTGGGAAGTGTGTAAAGGAATAGAGGAATGAAGCCACATAGAACTTTCACAGAACCAAAAATAATTCTACATAAGCCCATATTTGACCAGGTAAAATTAAACATCTGAGAAATTACTGTCGAATAATGGAATGAGCTCTAGATGGAAACAGAAGTCTTGAATTTAAGGTCTGGCCCTGACATTTTGTAGGTGCGTAAAACTCTGCAAGCAAGTCAGGCTCTCAGGTTTTCCATTTCCTCTTCTGTAAAGTAGAGACAATAGTGCCCACGCAAACACTGGAAGTACAGATAGGGAGGGTGTCCAACCCAATCTGGGGGACTGGTGTCTTTTGGCAAAGTGAAGTGTGCCTCTGAGACCTGAAGGATAAGAAAGTGGGGTAAAAGTTCCAGGCTGAGATAAGCCGAGGTTTGGGTGTGAAAGAGAAAAAAATGACACTTTGGAAGAATACAAGTTTAATATGGCTGGCACATGAGGTAGCAATAGCGAAATTATGGCTGTAGGGGAAAACCGTGAGCTGGGATTTCAGTGGGTGGGCTAATGGTGAAGTATCAAAGATTTTTTTTGTTTCTTTATGTTTTGCTGGGTTTTATTTTGCTTTGACTTTTTTTTTTTAAGATTCTATTTATTTACTTGAGAGAGAGAGGACATTCGAGAGAGAGCAGAGCAGAGGGAGAGGGAGAAGCAGACTCCCTGCTTGGAGCCTCCCTCCCTGAGCAAGGAGCCAGATGTGGGGCTCAGTGTGGGGCTTGATCCCAGAACCCTGGGATCTTGACCTGAGCCAAAGGTAGACGCTTAACCGACTGAGCCACCCAGGCACCCCAGTTTTGCTTTGACTTTAAAGCTGAGAAGTAACTGAATCAGATTAGCCTTTTAGAAAGATGCATTATGCTGCAGGTTGGGGAATTAATTGGAGGAGAGTCAAGCTGGATTCCAACATACCAAGAGAGCAGTTTTAGTCAAGAAGGTGAAACTTAAAGGTGGGTTGAACTAAGGCAGTAAAAATGGAATACTCTGGTTTTTCTACAGATCACATGAATCTTTTGCCTTTTTCCCAAGAATCTTAGTTATGGCCACCTCTTCTCATTGTTTACTTTTCTCATTGCTAAGGTTTCTATTCTTTGGCCTGGTTCTTGTTTCTTGTTTTTACTTAATTCAACCTAGATTCATTTTTTAAATTTGTTCTGCATATCTTTCACATCAACACAGGAAATTATTACAGTATTGTGCACCTACAAAGTATATTCAGAGATGTAAATGAGTGTCACCCTTGTGATGACAACCAAGAGAAAAATAGCGTTTGTTCTCACTTGCGAGGTCTAATTGATTGGCTTGGAAAAGTTGCTCACAGTGTCTGTAGACTTCAACAGCTACCGAGTAATTTTTACACTAAGCAATGTTTTCACATATCTACTCCTTACTTTATTTGACAAACTCATATTTTGCATTTTTATTGCTTTGTAGAGTGTATGTCTTTATTCAACAAACACAAATGTTTTAAAACACTGCCTGCACCAGGATTACACTTGTACTAGAAGAACAGGGTCATCAAGGTTAAACCAAATTGCTCGATGATGGATTATCCTAGAAAGCATTTCCCAAAATCTTTATACAGTATGTCACAAGCAGGTCAAAGATCATGCTATTCTTCCACTGGGGCCATCTAACTCCAGATGCTCACTCTTACTCTGGGTTATGTACCAGAAGGAGGTGAGAGATTTTACAGAGTTTTCATGTAAGTCACATGGAAAGTCCTAAGAATGCAGGCATCTAAATTATAACTGTAACATTGTCTAAGAACCTAGCAACAAACATCAAACCAAAGGCAACCTAAGATATAAAATAACAGAACAGCAAATATTAAATGAGGTGCGTCTCTTTGATTTGGCAAAGTGTGGAGAATGCCTTCAAGTTGACTTATTATGTACAAAAAGCACAATCAGGGGTGCCTGGGTGGCTCAGTAGTTAAGCATCTGCCTTAGGCTCAGGTCAGGATCCTGGGGTCCTGGGATTGAGCCCTGCATCGGGCTCTCTGCTCGGCAGGAAGCCTGCTTCTCCCTCTCCCACTCCCCCTGCTTGTGTTCCCTCTCTCACCGTGTCTCTCTCTGACAAATAAATAAATAAAATCTTTAAAATAAATAAATAAATACCTAAAAAAAAAAGAAAGCACAATAGTTATTTTGGCAAATGAAGGAATAGTGCTAAAACAATGTTTCTTTCATTTCTAAGAGTTACTGCGCTTTCTGTGGTGTGCTATTTTACTGTGACATGGCATGATCTCTCCTAACAATTTCATATGATTTAAAGGTCTTCCATATCCAATTTTATGCCTTAATGTTATATAGAAATGAATTTTGAAATTAAAGTAAAAATACTAATTTGACATTCATTAATCTTATTTCATTTCAAAGCTAGGAAAATGTCATATTTTGAAACTAGTTTGGCAAACTATCTTCAATATACTAATTCTAATAGCAGCTACTCTAGTTGTACAGAATAAATTTTAAAACCTCTTAAATTAATCCACATAATACCTTATATAAATCTACCTAATCTCACAAAATAGGAAATAGGAAAAATTTTTTGTTCACTTCTAAATGAAATGTATGTAAATTGCTGTTGTCAATCACTGTGTCAAAAATTGCTCTTTTATCTCAGTGCAGAAAGAAATAAGTTCTTACCTATATTCCTAAACAACCAGAATGATAATATGCATTTTGTAAATAAGAATGAGTTAACCTCCTTAAGTATGTATTTATACTAATTCTATTTTTCTATCATCAAAATGAAACACGGCATTAGAAAAAACTTTTAATTTTACATCTTTATCATATTTTAATACCAGAATTGAAAACATTAGATGTTTTATAAAGACTATGTTAGTTTTGCCTATACAGAAACAGTTTGTGCTTTCAAATTAAAGATTAAATGTCATTTTTAATTTTTTTATCAAAATGACTCTATAAAGTCATTAAAGTGTATACTTACTTTATGTATTATTAGACTCCACTTCATTCTTTTAAGGAAAAAGAGTTAAAGCATCACTTCAAAATGTGAAAGAAATCACTCATGTTAGGTATTTGAATTACAGCTTGTTTTATGACAGCAAGAACATAATTGTTGAGTGTGCTTCCAAGAAGAAAAGATCTCATCTTCAAGTAACCATTAGGACAGTGATTCTAAAGAAGCTGATACCCCTGTGCTATTCCCTAGGCTGATCAACCACTCCTAAGCTTTATATCCTCCATGAGTTGACCAGAAGTTTGCATTGACTAGACACTGTCCAGAAAAATATAAAGGGCCTACATGGGGGAAGGGAGGGTTTGCAAAGATTGCAAAGCAGTCAGGAACACAGACCTGGAGTCATTACTACCTCTTTAATCCCTGCTTTATGATTTGCTCTATGTATGATCTGGGGCAAGTTACATAACCTTTCTAACCTTCAGTGTCCTAATCCATCATTCAGAGGTAATAACCACACCTTCCTCTTAGGTTTATTGTGAAGTTTCAATAAAATAATCCATGCACCATACTTGATATAGAACTTGGCACAAAATATAATTAGGTCAAGTAGGGGAGATGTTAATCAAACAAAAGGCATAAGACTAGTGAAATCCAATATCCTTTCTGGCTGGAAAGTTCTAGAAGCTCAGTTTTATCTCCCTGAGAACATTAATTCTTTAGTTAAAGAATGAGTAGAACACATTTTCCTTAGTGCAATATCTGAAAACATATATATATGTATGTGTGCGTGTGTGTGTAAGTTACATATATATATTACATATATATGTGTGTGTGTAAATTAAAAGTGGAGTAGTGACCTAAACATGTTCCTCTCATTTGCTTTATGGCAAAGTAGAGTTGGTCTATTTTGAAAATATAGCAAACGAAGAGAGAAACTAGTTAAAACCTCAAAGAAGATTAATAGCAGAATTGCTCCCGTTATAATCTACAATTTAATTCACTGTTCTTTGGAGATGTAATATGTAAATTCACCTGTAAAAGATAATTAATAATCCAATAGTAGGAAACTTGTTCTATAGAAATATCTGTGGGAGGATTTGCCATATTATTCTGTACAATCCTTACCTTGGGGGCAAAGATAAAAATGGTAAATAATTACAATTATTTATTGAGAAGGTACTATGTGTCAGGAACTACGCTAAGCACATGGCATATACTATCTAGTATAGTTTTCACTAAAATTCTATCATGATGGCTCAGAAAAATTAAGTAATTTTCTTGCGTTTGCACAGTTATAAAGAGGTATAAGTAAGATTCTAATTCAGAAGTGATGCATTCCAAAAATCCTGCCCTTCCATAATGCTACATAACTCTTTGTAGTCACTGAACAAGTTTGATCTCAGCTGTGACAAGACACTGCCTATACATTCAACCTAGTATCCAAGACCAAGGTTACATAAGTGGTGTCACTAAGACCACCCATGTTGTCAGTTCAGGACACATTTATTGCACTTGTTTTAAGATTTTTTTTCTTCTTATGATGGAAAAAACAATGATATCAAACAGAAGATTTATCCTCATTTGCAAAACAGAAACATGGGAAATTTAGCCAACACCAGAAAATTAGCCAACCTCATTATTGTTACCCAAATTGTGTCACAACAGAAATGAAACAGCAATTCCATTTCCAAGCTTGATTTGGTCTCTCAAGTTTTTAATAATGTGCTCACAGTACCAATCACCTTCATTCCTTTTCTAACTTTGGACCACCTGTATTCAAACTAATCATCATTTCCCTTCATATGCATTGCTCTAAAGCAAGACTTGCTAAAAAGACTCTTGGTCATTTTCATTGTCACCTGGGATCTGAGATAGTAACTTAGAGTAGAGATCTATTTCATGTCCAGCCTTTCTGTGTCGATCAGTACTTAGGTTTTTACTTCAGGATAACAAAATGAGGTGCTTAATTGAAATTCACATGTTTCTAAGCTCATCTCAGCTCATTTACAAACAGGAGAGGTATGAATCTGATCAACAATGGCTATGAAGTGTCACTCAATGTACATTTCTTCTTATCACAGAAGGGCCAGCCCACAGAATCTTTAGCTTATTTTCAGTGCTCAAGGTGTAGTTTCTTTTGAGGCATCAAGATTTTTAAAACTAAGTGAAAATGTAATCTGAAAGCAGTAACTGAAATTTCATAACTTGAAGAACTTATCCTTGCATATTTTAGATATCCCTTTAAGCAGTAAGCCAAATCTTTGTGCAATAGCAACTGATAAAAAATAAGCTGTTATAAACATGTTAATGCATATACAGGTAAAAATCCTATGAAGATCTGCACAAGTACTCACAGAATTTTCTTTCATTCACCCTCCATTTATTTAACATCTATTTATTGTACCTCTAATATGTGCCAGGCATTGTACGTGGCATTAGAGATATAGAAATGAACAAAGCAGATGTTATGTCTGCCCTTCTACTGACCCTTGGTATAAATGATAAAGAGGAAAGAATACTCTAAGTAAATTCCTTTATCACAAACAAAATGATGAAAACAGTGAAAATTATAAAGATGTCATTTATGGGAACTTATTGCCAGAAAACTAGAAATAAAACAAAACAAACAAACAAAAAAACAATGGGTCTTCATGCACCAGTATTTGTACACACACAGCAAGGTTTAATAGAATTTTTTAATTTTAGAGTAGAAGACATGTCAAATGCAGTTTACATTTCTCAGGCAGTAATTATATTTTCTTACAAGTGGCTATTACATTTTTAGAGACAGACACAACAAATAATAAAAGGTTTTATTTGAGAGGAGAAACAAGCATGGTGCTTTTTTTTTTAGATGAAAGGGGTATAATAAATTTATGAGACCTCACATACAGCTATAATATAATAACTTAGAAGGATTAATCGAATTGTGAGCTACAGTAACCCGCACTGGTAGAATGCCTACTTTGTGGAGCTTGATAATACAGTTTATCATTGACTCCATGGGAATTCCCACAATATATTAGCTGTGGTGTAACAATAAAGCACACACAGTAAGGGGCATGTCCCTTTTGACACACATTCTCTTCCCACACTTATTTTACCAGGGAAACAACTCTGGTGCAGTTTAATTAAACTGCACTGCAATGAATTAGTCCAGGTCTTAGCCCTCTGACAGAGAGGGGCCTGGCAGTACCACAGGGGTTTGTCCCCTCGTGATACCCGAGAGACTTCAGGAAACCTGGGAAAGAAAGTGTAGGGTCCCTCAGATGACAGTGTCACTGGGCAGGCCTAGAGCTGTCAATCAGTTCACTTAAGGAAGCATTCATCCCTTTGGGGGAGTTTTTATATTTCCCCATTTGTTGACTAAGGGTCAATCTTTTGGGAAGCCTCTAAATGGCTTGGGAAGGTTATGTTCCATCTCCCTAGCTGGGCACAAGACAATAATGGCTCACTTTAAACACAAATAGCCTTGCTATTTTAAAGTCCACTGTGTATTTATAGTGGGCTTTGGAAAGGCAAGCCAAAAAGTAATAACTGGAAATAAACTTAGGATGATGATGAGTTCAAATAAACTCTACTGGAAATCAGATATGAATAAAAACATTTTCCTTCAAAGTAAAAACTCTCCAGCTAAACATGATCTAGACTATCCAAGACGGAAGCGTATTACAGGAGATATGTTATTTCCCCAGAGTTTTGGATCAACAGTGTAGTAAGGTTACACCCCCCAATGACACAGAAAATCTTGCATTATTGATGAATATTCTTATTTTATCTGAACACTGTTTATTAATTCATGAGGGTGTTTTGGAATTGAAAGATAAAAATTTACAAAACAATTACATTTTTAATAACTGCTTCAAGCTAGATACATTGAATATTTAAGTGAACCAACACAAAGACCTCAAAAGAATTTATGAGACAATGGCAATTAGATCTCTAATAACTTGGCTCCGCTGGAATTACTGAGCTCCATTTAGATGCCAGACATGGCACCTTAGTGATGGGTACACCATGTCGCCACCCTGCCTTTGGCTGGGGACCCTGAGAAATGACAGTCCCATTAGGTGTCGTGTAAAGCAGCTGACCTCCCACTCTCAGCACTTGATCTTTGCACCGCAAGTGACCATTTGTCACCGTTGCCCAGAGATGGGACTCAGGTGACTCAATGACACCATTGCCTTTTCAAAAAAATAAGACAATTATAAGTGTTTTCCAAGTCTAGAACAGAAGATACAAATTTGCTTAGAAAAATGGATAGGCAAATTAAAAGCAGGGAATAGACTTCTTTATTCATAGGCAATAGGCTTTGTAATCATTACAAAATTTATCTGGATTTGGAACTTTTGACCTAAGGGGAAAAAAAGGAGATTCATGGTCGCCTGAAAACTTTTCCCATTACAATCTTTATCCCAAGTAGGTAACAGACAATAAAAGTATTTCTACCAGAACAAACACATTAACCTGGAGCACCCACAGAGGCTCATTCACAAAAAACAGTGGTTCTCTTTCCTTCTCAAACGGGACTTTGTTTTCTGTAAATTGCAACTCACATAATAGAAAAGTCTTCACCACAATATTTTCAAGCTATGAGGATAATATTATCGCCTCTATTTGTTGTGCCTTTAGAAATCCAGAATTTGAGCTAGCTAGTTAAGAGAGAAGCTCCTCACATTTCTAGTCTTCCGGAGCCTTTTTCACCTCTAGTGATTCTGAAACCTCTGTGTTGATTTCATAGTAGTAGCTACTGCGCTAATGGTCATTGCATGCAGGCACTGTCCTAAGGGGTTTACATAGTATATTTAATGAGTGTGTCATTTTATTCTTTTATAAATGTGTTATTTTAATTCCCACTAGAAAACATGGAAGTTGGTATTGTTGTCTTTTTATAGATAGGTAAATTGAGAGTTAGCATTATGTTATTTTCCCAAAAGCAACAGAGCTAGTAGCAGAGCTTGGATTCAAACAGGATGATTCTAATTTTAAAACAGACGCTGTTAAGGGAGCTTGGCTGTTTCGGTCAGTAGAGCATGCATCTCTTGATCTCTGGGTCATGAGTTTGAGCCCCACGTTGGGTGTAGAGTTTACTTAAAAAATAAAATCAATAAAATTACCCTCATCTGGGGGGGGCACCCAACTAGCTCCGTCGGTGGAGCATGTGACTCTTAATCTTGGGATGGTGAATTCAAGCCCCACGTTGAGGGTAGAGTTTACTTAAAAAAAAATTTTTTTTTAAATAGATGCTTTTAAATTTACATTTATCTCTCAAAATTAAAAGTTTGGAGATCATTTCTCAGTATAAATATTTCCATATTGTGTCCTATTTGAAAAATGTCTAATTTTTTCAACAAGATTCTTTTTTTTTAAAGATTTTATTTTATTTTTTTAAGTCAACTCTACATTTAATATGTGGCTTGAACTCACAGTCCCAAGATCAAGAGTCACATGCTTCAGCCAGGCGCCCCTCAACAACTTTTTTTTTAATTTATTTATTAATTTGGGGGGTGGGAGGGCAGAGGGAGAGGGAGAGAGAGAATCTCAAGCAGACTCCCTGCTGAGCACAGGGCCGGACAGGGAGTCAATGTTACATGGAGCCCGGCATGGGGCTCAATCTCATGACCCTGAGATCATGACCCTGAGCTGGAACTAAGAGTCAGATGCTTAACTGACTGAGCCACCCAGGCACCCCACTCTTCAACAAGATTCTTAAAAGACTGAGTTATTTCTTATCCCTTTTGACTATCCTACTATGTAATGACAGAGGCTGAAATATTGTTCTATTTGAAGAAGCAACTTTATTGTTTATTATGAATTCATGTTTCTTTAGAAATGATATTGTTCACATGCATTGTATTCTTGCCCTTTCTTCATGTACCTGTGTCTCCCCTGGAATTTCTTTCCACTGGACATACAATTCTGACACAAAAAATAAAGTATTGCCTTAATTGTCAAAGGAAGAAATAACTGAAACTCAAAATTATGATAAGCTACCTGTTACTATATTCCTCCCTATTAGTACCTCCCATCTCCTAGCCCAACCCTTGATTAGAAGAAATTGATTCACTGTTGAAAATATAATTTGATCACTTTAACTTATTGGAATTAGAGTGGAAACACCTGTATTTTGGTGAATCCAACATCACAGTTTTAATATCCATGGCCCTTGTTTTCCCAATTTATATTACATTCCCATATTTTCCCAATTTATAGTATTTATGAAAATAAGTTTCTATCACCCCTTGAACTTTTTATTCTGAAATGCCAAGCATATCAATGAAAAATAAAATGTTTGACAATCTCAATGTTTCCATATATTTAGAACTAATATTTGGCTGACTTTGAACATGATAGCTTTAAAATAAAATATAATTTAAAAGTATTAAAAATATTAAAATGCTAAGTACAACTATAACAGAAAGACAAATACATAGCTGATGTCAAATGAAAGAGAAATATCCAGGTGCCAGAGAGGAGCCCCAACAGGTAACTTACAAGAAATCAGATCAAAGTAGAGAAGTTATATGATCTAGGGGCCAGAAGCTAAGTTTTCAATTTCCATACAGGGACAAGAGATGTGGCCTTGAATGCATATACTATAAAGAAGTAGAAAGGAGACCTTTCATGAAGTTAGGACCCCAATGGGGCTGCCCCTTCAGTGGAAGACAAGCATTACTCCCAAAAGCTCCAGAGATGGAAAAGGACACTGTCTCTTCCAAAGGCTCTATAAGGATTTAAAAAGTAAAAACTCATTTGAGAAAATGAAGATTCAGATTATGTTATCTTATGGCATAGGAAATCTTAAGCCAAAAAATTCAGCATGAAGATTTATTCCCAACTCTTAAATTTGAAATAACCGATAGAGGAAAATGCAAAACTACCCTGCATCAACATTGTAGAAACGTAGGTTGATGGTTATTTTCCTTCAGCATTATCTTCTGGTCCTGGACAAATTTACACACAATCATCAATAAAGCTCACCTGAACTCCAAATTACAAATCCTAAGAGGAAATACTCCAATGTGAATACAGTAAGCAATACAACAAACAGGGAGATTAGAACCCAAGAGCTTCAGGTAATAAAATAATATGAAAGAAGGCCACCTCAGTCAGTGGAGTATGTGACTCTTGATCTCAGGCTTGTGAGTTTGAGCCCCATGTTGAGTGTAGAGATCAATGAAAGAAAACAAAATCTTTTTTAAAAAAATGAAAGAAACTATAAAATAAGTATATTTTACATTATTAAGGAGATAAGAACAAAAACTATAGGGAAAGAACAACATTATTTTAAAAATCAAGATATAGAAAAAAATGAATAGAACTTTTGGAAAAAAAGAAAAATTTTAGAATTAAACATTGAAATTAAAAATATAAAGGATGAATTAATAACAGAGTACATGGAGCTGCTGAAGTTTAATTAGACAACTGGAGGGTAGTTCTGAGGACATGACCCAGGGGTAACAGAGTGAAAGAAGAGAAGGAATAGGAAATATGAAAGCAAACAGAAGAAACATGGAAAATAAAATGAAAATGTCTCACATATAAGATACAGGAGTTCCAGAAAGAGAGAATACAAAGAATATAGTCAAAACATATTCAATGAGATGATGTGTTGTTGTTGTTGTTGTTGTTTTAAGATTTTATTTATTTAGTTGTCAGAGAGAGAGAGCGAGCACAAGCAGGAAAAGAGGCAGGCAGAGGGAGAAGCAGGCTCCCCACCAAGCAGGGAGCCCGATGCGGGGCTCGATCCCAGGACCCTGGAAAATTGCAACCTGAGCCAAAGGCAGACAATTGTCGTATGATCTCACTGATATGCGGAATTTAAGAAACAAGGCAGAGGATCATAGGGGAAGAGAGGAAAAAATGAAACCAGACAAAACCAGAGAGGGAGACAAAGCATAAGAGACCCTTAATCTCAGGAAACAAACTGAGGGTTGCTGGAGGGAAGGGGGGTGGGAGGGATGGGGCGGCTGGGTGATGGGCAATGGGGAGGGTATGTGTTGTGGTGAGCGTTGGGTGGTACGTAAGACATGAATCACAGACCTGTGCCCCTGAAACAAATAGTACATTATATGTTAATTGATTGATTTTAAATTTAAAAAAAATAAAATAAAGAATAAAAAAATAAAAAAATAAAAGACAGAATTGTAGACTAGTGGTTGCCAGGGTGAGGATGGGCATGAGGAGGGCAGGAGGTGGGTGTGACTACAAAGGAGTAACATGAGGGGGAACTTCGTGGTGATGGACTAGCTCTGCATCTTGCAAGGGTGGTACATCAATCTACACATATGATAAAAATGACAGAACTATAAACATATGCTGTACCAATGTAGCATTTCTGGTTTTGATATTGTACTATAGTTACGCAAGACATAACCACTGGGAAAAACTGAGTGACAGGTACATAAGACTTCCCTGTACTATCCTTTGCAATTTCCTATGAATGTATGATTATTTCAAAATAAGGTTTTAAAAATACTGTAACTTGCTTTTAACTAAATATGTATATAGTAAATGCAGAAAAACATCTCAATATTGTTTAAGTTTTTCTGAATGCTACATGCTTGATATATAATGTTTACAAAATAATAATAGCAATGATACAGGAGGCAAGAGTTGTAATAGCTTACAAATAAAAATGTGTGACCCAGGGGACGCCTGGGTGGTTCAGTCGGTTAAGCGGCTGCCTTCGGCCCAGGTCATGATCCCAGGGTCCTGGGATCGAGTCCCACATCGAGCTCCTTGCTCAGCAGGGAGCCTGCTTCTCCCTCTCTCTCCCTCTGCTGTGTTCTCTGTGTCAAATAAATAAAATCTTTAAAAAAATAAATAAATAAAAGACCTGACTTACCTGACTTCTTTAAAAAAAAAAAAGTGTGACCCAGGAATCATGTCAGAAAATAGCATGCACAGGCAAACTAAACAAGACATTTAGACATCATTCTCTTTGTTTTGTGATAAATATTAATTCATTTAACTCCAGTCTCAGAAGCTCAGACAGAATTATAATATTCCAGTATCAGCAGAGAATACAAGCAGTCCTGGCTTGGCATGATTCCCATCTACACAAATTTCAGTTACCATGGATCAGTTGAATCACATCTGCCCTCCAATGATTCCTATTTCAGGTACCACAGTATATTCAGTGGGAGTAATTACACAAAGTACCAACTTCTCTGCTAGGCTTCAGTCCACACATCACTATCTAAGCAAAAGATGTGCCTCGTGATTAGAAAGCAATCCCATCCCTTGTTTTCAACGACTGTCGGTGGTCGATCACTGAGCATCTGTTACTCAGTTCTCGCACAGTGAAGTATGTAGTTGGGCCATGTCTGTTTCCCACGACAAACTCAGGTGACATTTTTCAAAAATGGATAATCAAAAGATTATGGCCAATAAAGATAAAAACAGAGCAAAGAAAAGAAAGATGGAAATGCTGAAAATTACAATCAGACATCAGTGCAATTACTGAGGGAATAGTTGATCGTGTGAATATACATGCTGGTGCCAGCAGAGTGTCCGGCAAGAGGAACTTAGTGAAGGGAGACATCAATGGGAAAAATGGTTGTAATGAAAAGCATAAAAATATCCCAAAGGAAGTGACTCCAGCAAAAAGCTTCACATAAAAGGAATTCTCAAAGATATTTTCCAACATTGCATAGGGTGAAATGTTGGAAGTTGACCCAAACTTAGAAAGGAGTGCAACAATCAACCAACACATAGAAAGGATTCTTACTCCTCATTGTAAGTTATACAACAAGAAGACAAACATTGTTCAAACTACACTTTAGTTTTTACAAATAAAACACATTAATATATGTTATATATTACAGTGTACTAAACATTAGTTTTACTATTTTGTGTGTGTCCTTATATACCTATAACCATGTATATACATGTATAAACAATAAAGATATTTTTAAGATTTTGACAAAAAATGTTAAAAGATCACAGAACAATCATGACTTTTTTCCCATGGATTTTAAGATCATTTGCACAATTATTTTTACTGTCCCACACTACTGTTCAAAGTGAGGACTGCCTCTATATATAAAGGGGGTAATCTACCTGTGCATAAATTGAGTAATGACTCCATTCCCCTTTAGGAAAATGTATTTTCAGGGCGCCTGGCTGGCTCAGTCGGTAGAGCATGGGATTCTTGATCTTGGGGTTATGGGTTTGAGCCTCACATTGGGTGTAGAGATTACTTAAAAATAAAACCTTTTTTGAAAAGGAGGGGGCACTGGGTGGCCCAGTCAGTTAAGCATCTGCCTTGGGCTCAGGTCATGATCCCAGTGTCCTGGGATCAAGCCCGTGCATCGGGCTCCCTGCTCAGCAGGGAGTCTGCTTGTCCCTCTGCCTGCCACTCTGCCTACTTGTGCACTCTGACTCTCTCTGTGTGTGTCAAATAAATAAATAAAATCTTTAAAAATTTTTTAAAAAATAAAAAATAAATTAAAAAAGGAGGGGATAAATTTTCTAAATGACTTAGGAGGTAAATAACACAAACAGGACTTACTTATGCTTCTCTACTAACCTGGTGTGCTGTCATTTTTAATGATCTCTTTTTAATGGTCTTTCATATATTTTAGGCAATAAAACTTCCTTAAAAAAATGAAATGAAATAACTTATTAAACATCAGCTCAAGATTACTCTTAAATTTATTTTGTTTATAAAGCAATTGATGAGAAGTATGATGAACTGATGACTGTATATGAGAGCTACAATCATTTCAACCATTTTAATCCAATTTTTTCCTGCGTTTTTTGTTCAATATTCAGAGCATACAGATAAATAACTACAGATGCTACCAGTTCAAACTACCCTTGACATCTCTATAGTATGCTTCCATCAATCTAAGAAGTCTAATTTGCCTGTGTGAATACATGTGTGAAAGTTTTAGTAATAAAAAAAACTTAGATAGCTGCTGTATTCCAAAATATGCACAAAAATTAAAAAAGGGAACAGACACAAATAAATTTATCATCAGAACAATAGAAGAGAATTATTATAGAAAGTTTTGTTAGTGGCATTCTTTATAAAGGCTTAAAAAATTTTAAATGGAATTGACTTAAATATCCAAATTTAGAGGAATGGTTGTGCAAAAGATGGTAAATTCAGAATGGAATATTAAGCATCTGTGAAAATTTATGTTTAGGAAATGTTTTAACAATGAAAGGCAATGCATATAATTTAAACAAAAAAGAGTGTAAGGAGATACATCTAATGCAGCTATGTATTTCAAAATGTACTAAAATACTAAATAGTAATATAATATTAACAATTATCCGTGGAGGGTGAAATTGTGAATGTTTGACTGACCAATGGACAGAAGGATTGATATTTACATCTTTGTACTTTTCAATACTTTCCAAAATATAAATGACAATAAAAGTATTTTAAAATGCTTCACTAATAAAAATTGCATAAAACAAATAAGCCTCTCCTTCCAGACTAGAAGTGGTTTTCAGCCATGAAGCTTGAGCGACAAAGCAAGGACTCTTCCTGGGGAGGAACTTCCTACATCATATTCAGGCCCCATTTTCAGAAGT
The DNA here is from genome assembly GCF_037043125.1 of Eumetopias jubatus. Taxonomy (NCBI): domain Eukaryota; kingdom Metazoa; phylum Chordata; class Mammalia; order Carnivora; family Otariidae; genus Eumetopias; species Eumetopias jubatus. The sequence goes on along the minus strand of NW_028274808.1, from coordinate 125,866,754 downwards.
TCAGTAAATAAAGATAGGAGCCCATGATCCCCACCAAGACAGCTACCACCAAATCCGGCAGCAATTCTCCCCAGACCCCATTCTAATTCCCCCACCTCCTTGGTACTCATGATGGAGAATTTGCCACAATGGAATTTGCCTGTGGCTATTTTGTAACAACTTAACATGATGGAAAAATAAACTATGTCTGCTGAATTTAGTTATAGCTTATATAAGACTTCTTTAGGAAACCAATATTGTTTCATAAGGAAAAGCTCAGGACAAATGAGCACTCTCTTTAAAAAGCCAGAATTAAATAAATAATCAAACCAAACAAACCAAATGAAATAAACAAAATCAAAGAGAACTAAAAATCATCAAATATCAATTTACCCAAGTCATTCCTTAGAGGTAGTTTATTTGAAAAAGATTAGGAGGTTGATGAACCTATGTTACTATGTTTCTCCATAGTTTCATTATCAGTAAGTTGGAAGTCTTTAAAAACAGTTCAATTTTATTTGTAATGTAGTTGTTTATTTACAGATGCACAAAAAACTACATATGCATATGACTTTCTTTTATAAATTCAAAAAGGCTGAAGGCAGTAAGAGAAAAAAAAAAATAGCTCTCTGTGCTCCAAACCTGTCTCATTCTCCAGTGATAAAATTAATAGTTTCTTGGGTCTCATTATAGAAAATTTGAGTATATACACAAGAATACAAGTATATATATAAGTATATACTTATTTCATGCATGTGAGAAACATAATATGCCTGCCATTCTGCATTATCTTTTCTCCCTTAAAAATATGTATTGGAAAATTTCCATGTTGGTACATAAAAATAAACTTCATTCTTTTTAATAGTTAAATGTCATCACATGTATGATTGTTCTATAATTTACTTAATTTCTTATCGACATAAAATTAAGTTGCTTCCAGCTCTTACACTATCATCTGCTAAAATGGGCATCCATGTACATATATTTTTGTATGTTAGTTCAAGTAGGATAAGTTCTTAGCAATGGAATTGCTAGACCAAAGGCATATTTAATTTTTGAGAGATATCACCCAATTACCCTATATATGTTTACACTGACACCCCCATGAACAGTGTATTGAATAACTATTTTTCTTTCAACTTCATCGTCAACATTATTCTATAACTGTAAAACATACACCCTGAAAATAAGTATCATTTCATCCCCCATTAGCCATAAAAAGACTGTGATCACGTATTCTTTCATATTATTCTTGCCATGAGAAGTGTTCAGCCTAGTCGTAGAGTTGTTGGGGTTCTGGTTTGGGCAGTAACAATGGAATCTAGTAGTACTGGATTCTGAAACCCTCATTTTAATGGAGGGGATAACTGTATAATCCTATTTCTAAACTGTGTGTTAAAACTGGCTCAAGTGGTACATCCAAATGTAGTCATTAAAGAAATGTTTTTAAAAAATTAAAAGGTGGTGATTAGTTTCTGAATGATATCCTGATTTCCATTTCTATTTTTTTCAAAATATAACTTTAAAAACTTTTAGCATTCTTCATGCCCCCTAGAGTAACTTTGAAATGTTTATCAGATCGTATGCTTATCTCCTCAAAATACATATTTCCTCAAACCTTAGTAAGGAAAAATTAACTTCCTAATTATTAGCAATGTAAAAATAAACAATTTCTTACCTGAAACTCTTGAACTTCTGCAAGACCTTTCTTCAAAGCTCTACAAAGTAGAATGTGTGAAACATATGGCACATCCAAGGAGGAAATCTTTAAATTTTGGACACAAGCACAAAGTTGTAGCTCTTTTAGAAGAGAATTTTCTCTACTGCAAACCAGCTGTAGGCACAGTCTAGTTATAACCCTCAGAAAAGCTGTGCTGTGATATATTAATTTACACCTACTGTGCACTAAATGAGAAGCCAAAGGCCACGTACTGGGCACATAACTTATTGCCCCAACATAAAACAGATATTACATTTACTAGGAAAAATATTTAAGGTATGATGTCTGGGAATTTGCAGTGTGACAAACAAAACTGAGTATTTATTGTATAATTAGCTAACCCATGATGCCAGAATATCCATAATAAATAATGAAAGCAATGATCAATTAGACCTTGAAAATTTTAACCAAATAATGGAAAATTGGTAATTACTAAAATTAAGAAGGCCTTAAGTCAATGTTTTGAACTAAATTTGTGAAGTGTAGTTCAGATCAACAAATCAGAGTGTAAAATACTTATTCTTATTCCATAAAGCAATAGGGGAAAAAGTAGTGATTCTGCACTATTTTTCAAAGGATAGAGTCCTCTATCTCAGAAGCAAAATAGTAAATAATTATAACTTTCACATTGGAAATGCTCCATTTTCATTGTGACAGCTGGGCTACTTTCACACGAGAAAACACACAAGAATAATACTGTATGACCCAGAGGTGATGGCACCCCACATTGCTGACAGCTTCACCTGCGGTGGCAGGTGAATGTGCCTCTGGAACACTAATAGCTCTGGAGAGTAAATACCCTAGGGATGAAACGCCTTCATCAGGTGGAAAATGGAGTCAGTCGGTCTGCTAATTGCTGGATGATTCTGAGATGAGTTTCTTGGAGAATCCCCCATAGGATGTGCCTACAGCAGTTCCCCACACATTCATGCACCCTTTATCACCTTTGCTCTCCTGCCTTTGCTTCCCACGATGACTTCTCAAATAAATTAACTGCAAACGAGTCCTTGGCTCAGAGTCTGCTCTGGGATAACCCAAATTAAGAAAGTAGCTTGTATATGATAGAAGTTAATCAGTCTTTCTTGAACTACTTCCAGAGGTGTACAGTGGATGGCTGGTAGTGTAACCCTGCCATCCTCGACATGTTGCTTCTTTATCCAATTACAGGACGGTCTGAGATGGCTGTTCCACCTCTCACCATCCTCCACCATGTGGAAAAGGGGAAAAAACAGAGCGCACAAGGCCACTTCTTTTAGGGGCACATCTTAGAATTGTACACAACAGTTGTGTTCATGGATCTTTGGCCAGGACTTAGTCCTATGGCTACGTTTGGCTGCAAGGGTGGCTGGGAAATGTCTCTATTGGGCAATCATGTACACAGGTAACCCTCAGGAGTTCTATTATTTAAGAAAGGGGGAAAGAATATTTGTGGCAAACAAATACCTGCACCTTTATAGTGTCCCATATTACCTTAAACCAATTGTATTTAATGTGATTATTGGTAGGGTCAGGTTTAACTCTGCCATCTTGACATTTATTTTCTATTCGTCCCATCTGTTCTTGGCTCTCTCTTCCTCTTTCTCAGACTTCCTTCAAATTGAATTTTTTCTGTGATTCCTTTTTTTTTCCTTTCTCATTTTCCAACTTACTAGCTATAAATCTTTGTCTTATTATTTTAGTGGTGGTTTAAGGGCTGCCACCAAATATTCATCTTTAACTTCTATCTTCAAGTAATAATATGCCACTTCACACATAGCAACAGACCTTACAATACTATACTCCCATTTCTCCACTTGCAGCCTTTGTGCTATTTTTGTCAGACATCTTAATCCTACCTATATATTATCCCCACAATACATTATTATGAATTTTGTTCAGTCAATTAATTTTTTTAAAAGTTAATAAAAAAAAAGTCATACATTTACCTATGCAATTGGCAGTTCCTGTGCCTTTTATTCCTATCTGTAGATCCGCATTTCTATCTGGTATCATTTTCCTTCCTCTTGAAGGAGTTCCTTTAACATTTCTTATACCACAAATCTGCTGATAATTAATTCTTTTAGCTTTGTATCTCTGAAAAAGTATCTCACTTTCATTTTTTGAGAAATATTTTTGCTGGGTATAGAATTCTAGTTTTTTCTTCTGGTACCTTAAAGTTCTTGCTTCACTGTATTCTTACATGAATAGTTTCTTGAAAGGAAATCTGATGTTATTATTATCTTTGTTTCTTTATGCATCACTTTTTTTTATTCTAGCTGCTTTCAAAATTTTCTTTTGAAAATCACTGGTTTTGAGCAATTTGTAATGTGCCATGTCACTTTCTTTATGTTTCTTCTGATTAGAAATGTTGAGCTTTTGGATTATAGGTTTATGGTTTTCAACAAATATGGAAATGTTCAGCCACTATTTCTTCAAATATCTGTTCTAAACTCCTTTCCTTCAGGGACTTAAATTCCATGTATATTAGGTTTCTTGAAGTTTGTCTCATAATTAAAACTCTGTTCCTTTTGTAAAGTTTTTTCTCTGTGTTTCATTTTGAACAGTTTCTAGTTCTGTCTTCAGGTTCATGAATATTTTCTTCTGCAATATGTAGCTTGTCATTATTTCCTCCAGTGTATTTTTTTATCTCAGACATTAGAGTTTTCATCTCTAAAAATTTGTTTTGTTTTTTTTAATCTTTTATGTCTCAATACATTTTATCTTTCCTTTAGCTTTTTAAATTATATCATATGTTGCAATAAAACTATTTTAATGTCCTTACCTGCTAGTGCTAATATCTGTGCCACTCTGGGTCAATTTTAATTCATTGATTTTTCTCCTCATTATGCATCATATTTTCCTTCTTCTTTGCATGTCTGGCAATTTTTTTTCTGATCCCTGAAATTGTGAATGTTAACTTGGTTGCTGGATATTTTTGTATTCCTATAAACTCTTTTTTAAGATTTTATTTATTTGAGAGAGAGAGAAAGAGCACATATGAGAAAGAGAGCACATGAGCAAGGGAAGGGACAGAGGGAGAAGCAGACTCCCCACTGAGTAGGGAGCCCAGGACAGTGCTTAATTCCAGGACCCTGGGATCACAACCTGAGCCAAAGGCAAATACTTAACTGACTGAGCCACCCAGGTGCCCCCTATAAACATTTGGAGTTTTATTTAATCCTTTTGGGTCTTGCTTTTAACAACTGTTAGGTGGGACCAATGCTGTGTTTAATCTAGGACGAAAACTACTCCATCCAATATCCCATGAATTGTGAGATTTTCCATTGTGGCTGATGACCCTACGTGAGCCCTGGTTACTGTTCTCTCTAATTTTGTGGTGGATTCTTCTCTTGGCTTTAGGCAGTTCTTTCACATACTAGTTAATACTCAGTTATCTTGGACAACCATCTGCAGATCTACTGAATATCAGTTAACTTTAGTAAAGGTTGAGCCTCCCAGGGGGAAGATAGGGGTGCTCTAGTTTTAAAATAGAAGAAGACTTTCACTTAGTAGAGGGAGAGAGTAGGTTGATGTTGGTGGCTGCGATGTAAAAAGTTAACCTTATTCATGTTTCCATCAACTGTACCTGGAGCTCTAGGTACCAAGCACAGGTTTAGGTACAGGAAGCCTCACAAGAGATGGTAAATCACACATGGGAGTCATTGCCCCTTGAAAAAGTGCCATAGCAGACTCCAGGGTGGCTCAGTCCGTTAAGCATCTGCCTTCGGCTCGGGTCATGATCCCAGGGTCCTGGGATTGAGTCCCACATCGGGCTCCCTGCTCAACGGGTAGCCTGCTTCTTCCTCTGCCTGCCACTCCACCCTGCTTGTGCTCTCTCTGACAAATAAATAAAATCTTTAAAAAAAGAAAAAGTGCCATAGTACCCCTCCCCAAACTCTGAGGATGTATTCTTAAACGACAATGGACACTTTTGTAAGAGTCTACAAAAGTCTAACTAGGAAATAAGGGATGGTTAATGGACCTTTTAACCAGCTTAAATGAAGCTCAGAAACTGTTAGTATAAATAGAATTTTTCAACCCCATCCCCAGCACCTTTTTTCATCCATTGATATATATTTTTTTGGTTTTGTTTTTAGATGGGAAAAGAAATAAAGAATTTAAGATTGGAGCAGAGCCCAGGTGACAGATGAGAGGAAAGAAGGAAGGATGGGTCTGTCAGCTACTGAGACCCAAGAGTTAGCTTTTTTTGCCCCTCTGGGTTCTGTGAAAAAGTTAAAAAATAGACTCTGAAAGATTTAGGATGCAATCAAAGCTACTTTAGGGCCAAAAAGGGAAATATTCTATCTTCTACTTTATTAAGATAGTGTTTTGTCCCAATAGAAAGGCAATTTTTTTTTAAATAACACTAAGTATTCATAGGGATGTGAGGAAATAGGCTCTCCCACACAGTGTTGGGAAGATGGCAAATGAATGAATCCTTTTGGAAAGACAATTTAGCAGAATGTTACAAAAAATATAAGGTGTACATCATTTGACCCAACAATTCCTCTTTTGAAACTCTGTCTGAAGGCTATCAGACACATACACAAAAATGTACACAAAATCATTTTCAGTGTATTAATGCCTTTGGTAGCAAAAAATGAGAAGCCACTGCTACAGGTTGAATTTTGTGCCCCAAAAAGTTGTGTTAAAACCCTAACCCCCAGAGTGCCTGGGTGGCTCAGTTGGTTAAGCAACTGCCTTTGGCTCAGGTCATGATCCTGGAGTCCTGGGATTGAGTCCCGCATCGGGCTCCCTGCTCAGCGGGGAGTCTGCTTCTCCCTCTGACCCTCTTCCCTCTCATGCTCTCTATCTCTCATTCTCTCTCTTTCAAATAAATAAATAAAATCTTTAAAAGAAAAAAATCCTAACCCCCAGTACCTCAGAATGTGACCTTATTTAGTAAAAAGTTTCTTACAGATTAGTTAAGATGAGGTCATACCCAAGTAGAATGGGCCCCAATCCAATATGAGTAGTGTCCTTACAAGAGAGAGAACAATTTGCAAACATAGGTGCCCACGGAAGGAAGACATTATGAAGATACACAGGGAGAAGATGGCCACGTGCCTGGCGTGCTGCATCTAACAGCCAAAGAACACCAAGTATCACCAGCAAACACTAGAAGCTAGAAAAAGAAAGAAAGTATTCTCTCCTAGAGCTGTCAGAAAGAGTGTGGCCGGGTAGACACCTTGACTTCAAACTTATAGGCTCCAAACAATGAGATAAGAAGTTTCTTCATAGGTTTAGAATGCATACACACACATACACATGTGTATACACACATACACATCGCTGTAAGTGGATTAGAAGGATACAAACCAAACTCATGTTTTTGTGTTATATCTTTTATATTCCCTCAATCTTTAATAATAATAAGATAGTGGGGCACCTGGCTGGCTCAGTTGGTGGAACATGTGACTCTTGATCTCAGGGTTGTGGGTTTGAGCCCCAAACTGGGTGTAGAGATTACTTAAAAATAAAGTATTTAAATAATAATAATAATAATGTAGTTGTATACACTTTGTATAATTTTCAAAACATTTTTAAAAGTAAAATTTGAGCACTTTCTTGAAAATCACCTTTTAATAATTTTACACTTTTGACTAGACGTTGTAAGACTAAAGCAAAAAGGAACTTCTTAAATACCATCTTCACACAGGAATACAGGTTAATATTTCTGAGGCTGCTATACACATATACTAGGATTGAACAAATAAGCAAATGTATGACTGACGGTGAGAGCAGGCTTCTCATTGCTGGAAAAGAAGAAAATAGAGATGTAAGAGAAGGCAAGAAGGAACCACATGGTGCTAGATTAGATTTGAAGACATAAGTATGAACTATTTTAAGTTAATATGATAGAGATGGACAGAGAAAGAAATAATTATATAGATGTGTATATACATGGGTTAGTAGACATTCATATATTTTCTAGTTCGGTCCACTGAGAGGACTTAGAAGCAATGACACCCCAGTGGCAACAAGCATTCAGTATCTGGAATTTGGTTTCTAATACCATTCTCCAATAAAAGAAATCAGGGATCCTTGGTAGAATTTTTCATTCTAGGTCCTGTTGGGGAAAATACAAGATAATACTGGAGCATCTTGTAGTGCTGGAAAGTAAGGAAACATCCAAAACCTAAATAATGGGACACAGGAGCCAAACAACAACAACAAAAAGTCCCAATAGCTAAAACGAGAATAATTTAAGCAGAAAATAAATAGCATAGTAGTGAAGTATACCCAAAATATAAAATTAATATTTGAGTCTATACTGATACAAATAAATGATTGAATAAATAAGTTAAAGGGAAAGAGAAAAATCTCCCATACAAAAGAATTCCAAAACAGTGGATGTGGATACTTTCCTCCTAAAGAGAGGGAGGGGAGCAGAAGGTATATTGGAACAAATTATAGAGAACTTCCCTAATCTGGGGAAGGAAACAGGTATTTAAGTCCAGGAGGCACAGAGAATACCCCTCAAAATCAATAGAAATAGATCAACACCTCAACATATAATAGTGAAGATTGCAAATCTCAGAGACAAAGAGAAAATCCTGAAAGCAGCTCGGGACAAGAGGTCCTTAACCTACAAGGGTAGAAACATTAGACTGGCAGGAGACCTATTCACAAAGACCTGGAAGGTCAGAAAGGACTGGCATCATATATTCAGGGTGCTAAATTAGAAAAACATGCAGCCAAGAATACTTTATCCAGCAAGGCTGTCATTCAAAATAGAAGGAGAGATAAAAAGTTTCCAGGACAAATAGAAACTAAAAGAATTTGTGATCACTAAACCAGCCCTGCAAGAAATATTAAAGGGGATCCTTTAAGCAAAGAGACAGCCTAAACGTAACATAGACCAGAAAGGAACAGAGACAATACACAGAAACAGTGACTTTACAGGTAATACAATGGCACTAGATTCATATCTTTCAATAGTTACTCTGAATGTGAGTGGGCTAAATGTCCCAGTCGAAAGACACAGGATATCAAATTGGATAATAAAGGAAGACCCATTGATCTGCTGACTGCAAAGGACTCATTTTAGACCCAAAGACACCTCCAGATTGAAAGTGAGGGGGTGGAAAACCATTTATCATGCTAATAGACATCAAAAGAAAGCTGGAGTGGCAATCCTTATATCAGACAAATTAGATTTTAAACCAAAGACTGTAATAAGAGATAAGGAAAGACACTATAACATAATTAAAGGGTCTATCCAACAAGAAGATCTAACAATTGTAAATATTTATGCTCCTAACATGGAAGCAGCCAATTATATAAACCAGTTAATAACAAAATTAAAGAAACACATTGATAACAATACAATAATAGTAGGGGACTTTAACACCACACTCACTGCAATGGACAGATCATCTAAACAGAAGATCAACAAGGAAAAAAGGGCTTTGAATGACACACTGGACCAGATGGACCTCACAGATATATTCAAAGCATTTCATCCTAAAGCAACAGAACACACATTCCTCTCGAGGGCACATAGAACATTCTCCAGAACAGATCACATACTGCATCACATATCAGGTCTCAATGGTACCAAAAGATTGGGATCATTCCCTGCACATTTTCAGACCACAATGCTTTGAAACTTGAACTCAATCACAAGAGGAAATTTGGAAAGAAATCAAATACATGGAGGTTAAAGATCATCCTACTAAAGAATGAATGGGTCAACCAGGAAATTAAAGCAGAATTTTAAAAATTCATGGAAACAAATGAAAATACAACTGTTCAAAACCTTTGTTATGTAGCAAAGGCAGTCCTACAAGGGAAGTATATAGCACTACAAGCCTTTCTCAAGAAACAAGAAAGGTCTCAAATATACAACCAAACCCCACACCTAAAGGAGCTGGAGAAAGAACAGCAAATAAAGCCTAAACCCAGCAGGTGAAGAGAATTAATATAGATTAGAGCAGAAATCAATGAAATAGAAACCAAAAGAACAGTAGAGCAGATCAATAAAACTAGGAGCTTGTTCTTTGGAAGAATTAATAAGATCAATAAACCCCTGGCCAGACTTATCAAAAAGAAAAGAGAAAGGACCCAGATAAACAAAATCATGAATGAAAGAGGAAAGATCACAACCAACAATGAAGAAATACAAACAATTATAAGAACATATTATGAGCAACTATATGCCAACAAATTAGGTAATCTGGAAGAAACGGATGCATTCCTAGAGACGTGTAAATTAGCAAAACTAAAACAGGAAGAAATAGAAAACCTGAACACACCCATAACCAGCAAGGAAATTGAAGCAGTCATCAAAAATCTCCCAACAAACAAGAGCCCAGGACCAGATGGCTTCCCAGGGAATATCTACCAATCATTTAAAGAAGAATGAATACCTATTCTGAAGCTGTTTCAAAAAATAGAAATGGAAAGGAAACTTCCAAACTTTTTCTGAGGCCAGCATTACCTTGATCCCAAAACCAGACAAAGACCCCACCAAAAAGGAAAATTACAAACCAATATCCCTGATGAACATGGATGCCAAAATTCTCACCAAGATACTAGCCAATAGGATCCAATAGTATATTAAAAGGATTATTCACCACAACCAAGTGGGATTTATTCCTGTACTGCAAGGATGGTTCAATCGCCACAAATCAATCAGTGTGCATTAGTAAAAGAAAGGACAAGAACCATATGATCCTCTCACTAGATGCAGAAAAAGCATTTGACAAAGTACAGCATCCTTTCTTGATTAAAACTCTTCTCAGTGTAGGGATAGAGGGAACATACCTCAATATCATAAAAGCCACATATGAAAAGCCCACAGTGAATATCATTCTCAATGAGGAAAAACTGGGAGCTTTCCCCCTAAGGTCAGGAACACGGCAGGGATGTCCACTCTCACCACTGTTGTTCAACACAGTACTAGAAGTCCTAGCCACAGCAATCAGACAACAAAAAGAAATAAAAGGCATTCAAATTGGAAAAGAAGAAATCAAACTCTCACTCTTCACAGATGACATTACACTTTATGTGGAAAGCCCAAAAGACCACCCCAAAATTGCTAGAACTAATAGGAATTCATCAAAGTGACAGGATATAAAATCAACGCACAAAAGTCAGTTCCATTTATATACACTAACAATGAGACAGAAGAAAGAAAATTAAGAAATTGATTCCATTTATAATTGCACCAAAAGCCATAAGATATCTAGGAATAAACCTAACCAAAGAGGTAACAGATTTGTACTCAGAAAACTAGAATATTCATAAAAGAAATGGAGGCAGACACAATGGAAAAATGTTCTATGCTCATAGATTGGAAGAACAAATATTGTTAAAATGTCTATGCTACCTAGAGCAATCTATACATTCAAAGCGATCCCTATCAAAATACCATCAACTTTTTTCACAGAACTGGAACAAATAATCCAAAAATTTAAATGAAACCAAAGAAACCCCGAATAGCCAAAAGAATGTTGAAAAAGAAAACCAAAGCTGGTGGCATCACGATTCCAGACTTCAAGCTCTATTACAAAGCTGTAATTATCAATACAGTATGGTACTGGCACAAAAACAGACACATAGATTAATGGAACAGAATAGAGAACCTGGAAATGGACTCTCCACTCTATGGTCAACTAATCTTCAACAAAACAGGAAAAATATCCAATGGAAAAAAGACAGTCTCTTCAAAAAATGGTGTTAGGAAAATTGGACAGCCACATGCAGAAGAATGAAACTGGATCATTTCCTTACACCATACACAAAAATAAACTCAAAATGGATGAAAGACCTAAATGTGAGACAGGAATCCAACAAAATCCTAGAGGAGAACACAGGCAGCAACTTCTGTGACCTCGACCACAGCAATTTCTTGCTAGACACATCTCCAAAGGTAAGGAAAACAAAGGCAAAAATGAACTATTGGGACTTCATCAAGATAAAAAGCTTTTGCACAATGAAGGAAACAGTCGACAAAAGCCAAAAGACAACCAACAAAATGGGAGAAGATTTTTGCAAATGTCTTATCAGATAAAGGGCTAGTATCCAAAATCTATAAAGAACTTAACAAACTCAACCCCCAAAGAACAAATAATCCAATCAAGAAATGGGCAGAAGACATGAATAGATATTTCTCTCCAAAGAAGACATACAAATGGCCAACAGACACATGAAAACATGTTCAATATCACTTGGCATCAGGGAAACACAAGTCAAAACCAACTGGGAGATACCAACTCACACCAGTCAGAATGGCTAAAATTAACAAGTCAGGAAACGAAAGATGTTGGTGAGGATGCAGAGAAAGGGGAACACTCTTACACTGTTGGTGGAAATGTAAACTGGCACAGCCACTCTGGAAAACCATATGGAGATTCCTCAAAAAGTTGAAAATAGAGCTACCCTATGACCCAGCAATTGCACTACTAGGTATTTACCCCAAAGATACAAATGCAGGGATCCGAAGGGGCACCTATACCCCAAAGTTTATAGCAGCAATGTCCACAATAGCCAAACTATGGAAAGAGCCCAGATGTCCATTGAAAGATGAAGGAATAAAGAAGATGTGGTATATATATACAAGGGAATATTACTCAGCCATAAAAAAAAAATGAAATCTTGCCATTTGCAATGGCATGGATGGAACTAGAAGGTATTATGCTAAGTGAAATAAGTCAATCACAGAAAGACAATTATATGATTTCACTCATATGTGGAATTTAAGAAACAAAACAGGATCATAGGGGAAGAGAGGGAAAAATAAAACGAGACAAAATCAGAGAGGGAGATAAACCATACGAGACTCTTAACTATAGGAAACAAACTGAGGGTTACTGGAGGGAAGGGGGTGGTGGGATGGGTTAACTATGGGTGGTGGACATTAAGGAGGGCATCTGATTTAGTGAGCACTGGGTATTAGATAAGACTGATGAATCACTGAACTCTACCTCTGAAACTAATAATACACTATATGTTAATTAGTTGAAATTAAATTTTTTAAAAAACTAATTGAAACCAAAAAAAGTGTATTTACAGTGAAGAAACCTGACAAACATTACCTTGGCCAGGTGATCGAGGTTAACATCATCAGTGATAAGCCAAGTTGATAACAAGTACGCTTAATATCATGTGATGAGAACTACAATTCATCTCTGTGATCAGCCTCCCAAACACTCACAACCCCAGTCTAACCATGAGAAAAACAGGCAATTCTAAATTGAGGGGCATTCTACAAAATAGCTCACCTGCATTCCTCAAAAACAAGAAAAGTCTGAAAAAATGTCACAGACCAAAGATGCTAAGGAAACATGACAACTAAGTGTAAGTTGGTAACCTGAATAGAGTCCTGGAACAGAAAAAGAACATTAGAGAAAAATTAGTGTAATCTGAATAAACTGTGGAGGTTAGCATTGCTTGTGACAAATGAGCCATACTAACGTAAGATGTTAAGAATAAATGAAACTGGGTGACGGGTATAGAGGAACTCTCTGTACTATCTTCACAATTTTTCATTTTAAATTTAAATTTTATTTACTTTTTTTAACACATTCATGTGGTTCCAGTTTTTTAATTGTGGTGAATAACACATAATGTAAAATTTATGATCTTAATCACTTCTAAATATAAAGTTTGGTAGTGCTAAGATGGTATTCACACAATTATGCAACCAATCTTCAGAACTCTTTCATTTTGCAAAACTAAAACTCTATACCCATTAAATAACAGCTCCTCATTTTCACTTCCCTCCTATCTCTGGTGACTACCATTCAACGTTCCATCTCTATGGATTTGACTACTCTAAATACCTCACGTAAGTGAAATCTTACAATATTTGTCTTTTCGTGACTGGCTTTTCCACTTAGCACAACGTCCTCAAAGTTCATCCATGTTGTTGTGTGTGTCAGTGTCTTCAGTCAGCTTGAGCAGTTATAGCAAAATACCATAGACTGGGTAGCTTAAACAATGGACATTTAATTCTCACAATTCTGGAGGATGGGAAAATCAGGGTGCCAGCATGGCCAGGTTCTGGTGAAGACTTTTTTCTGCTTGCAGACGTCTTGCTATGTCCACATGTGGTGGAAAGAGAAAGCTCTAGCTTCTTCATCTTCCCTTAAGGACACTAATTCCATCATGGTGTCTCCACCCACATGACCTCATTTAAAGCTAATCATCTCCCAAAGGCCCTACTAATAGTATTACATTGGTGATTAAGATTTCAACATATGAATTCATGGGGAATACAAACATTAAGTCAATAATAGTGAGAATTTGCTTTTTAAAAGGCTAAACTGTATATATATTTATCCATTCATATGCATATGTTTATCCATTCATTCATCAATATACACTTGGGTTGTTCTACCTCTTGGCTATTATAAATGGTGCTGTTATGAACATGGATGTGCAAAGATCTCTTTGAGAACCTGCTTTCAATTATTTTGGATATATACCCAAAATGGAATTGCTGGATCATGTGGTAAGTCTACCACTAACTTAGGTCTCAGGTGTAGGTCTTTGATCCACTTGAGTTAATTTTTATACATGGCATTAGATAAGGTCCATCTTAATTTTCTGCATGTCGATATCCAGTTTTCCAAACAGCATTTGTTGAAGAGACTATCCTTTCCCCATTGAATGGTCTTGGCATTCTTGTAGAAAATCATTTGATCATATATGTGAGAGTTTATTTTTGACTATCCAGGCTCTTTCATTGACCTATATATCTGTCTTTATGCCAATACCACACTGTCTTGATTATTATAATTTCATAATAAGTTTTCAAATTAGGAAGTGTAAGACCTCTAACTTTGTTCTTCTTTTTCAAGAATTTCAGCTATTCAGAGTCCCTTGAGATGTCATAAAAATTTTAGCACTTTTTAAAAATAAATCTTAAATAATTTTAAAATTATGTTTATCAAAAATGTCAGGATATTTTTCTCTGTCAACAAATATAGATCTCCTATGTATTTTAATTACTACAAAACACAAATTGTACATATATGCTACAATTTATTGAAGCAATTTCTTATTGATGGAAATTTGGGGTTTTGTCAATGTTTTGCTCTCCAAATGGCTTCAGTGAGCATCTTTGTGCATATATCTTTTCTAACAAGGGCTATTATCATTATTATTATTATTTTTAGATTTTTATTTATTTATTTGACAGAGAGAGACACAGTGAGAGAGGGAATACAAGTACGGGGAGTGGGAGAGGGAGAAGCAGGCTTCCCATCGAGCAGGGAGTCCGATGCGGGGTTCGATCCCAGGACCCTGGGATCATGACCTGAGCCGAAGGCAGACGCTTAATGACTGAGCCACCCAGGCGCCCCAAGGGCTATTATTTTTATTTTTTTTAAGTTTTATTTAAATTCCAGTTAGTTAACATACAGTGTAATATTAGTTTCAGGTGTACAATATAGGGATTCATCACTACCATGCAATACCCAGTGCTCATCACAGCAAATGCACTTTTTAATTCCCATCACCTATTTAACACATCCTCCCACCCACCTCCCCTCTGGTTACCATCAGCTTTTTTTCTATAGTTAAGAGTCTGCTTCTTGGTTTGTCTCTCTCTCTTGTTTTTCCTTTGCTCATTTGTTTTGTTTCTTAAATTCCACATATGAGTAAAATCATATGGTATTTGTCTTTCCCTGACTTATTTCACTTAGCATAATACTCTCTAACTCCATCCATGTCATTGCAAATGGCAAGATTTTATTCTTTTTTAGGACTGAGAATATTCCAGTGTGTGTGTTTACTACATCTTCTTTATCCTTTCATCAGTCAATAGACACTTGGGCTGTTTCCACAATTTGGCTATTGTAGATAATGCTGCTGTAAACATCAGGGTGCATGTATCCCTTTAAATTAGTATTTTTTTATTCTTTGGGTAAATAGCTAGCAGTGGAATTGCTGGGTTGTAGGGTAGTTCTATTTTTAATTTTTTGAGGAAACTCCATACTGTTTTCCAGAGTGGCTCTACCAGTTTGCATTCCCGCAAACAGTGCACAAGGGTTCCCCTTTCTCGACATCCTCACCAACACCTGTTGTTGCATGTGTTGTTAATTTTAGCCATTCTGACAGGAATGAGGTAATATCTCATTGCAGTTTTGATTTGCATTTCCCTGATGATGAGTGAGGTTGAACATCTTTTTATGTGTCTGTTGGCCGTATGTCTCTTTGGAAAAATGCCTATTCACATCTTCTGCCCATTTTTTAATTGGATTATTCATTTGGGGAGAGTTGAGTTTTATAAGTTCTTTATATGTTTCAGATCTTAATCCTTTATCAGACATGTCATTTGCAAATATATTCTTCCATTCCGTAGGTTGCCTTTTAGTTTTGTTGATTGTCTCCTTCACTGTGCAGAACCTTTTTATTTCCTTGTAGTCCCAATAGTTTATTTTGCTTGCCTCAGGAGACATACCTAAAAAGAAGTTACTACAGCTGATGTCAAAGAAGTTACTTCCTGTGTTGTCTCCTAGGATTTTTATGGTTTCAAGTCTCACATTTAGTCTTTGACCCATTTTGAATTTATTTTTGTGTTTGGTGTAAGAAAGTGGTCCAGCAACTCTATGTTCTATGGTCAGTTAATCTTCAACAAAGCAGGAAAGAATATCCAATGGGAATAAGAATGTCTCTTTAACAAATGGTGTTGGACAAAATGGACAGCAACATGCTGTTGGAGTCTGCTTAAGATTCTCTCTCTCCCTTTCCCTCTGCCCCTCCATACCCCCCTCTCCCTCTCTAAATAAATAAATAAATAAATGTATGTTACTTTATACCAAATTGTACTATGGATTAATATTATCAACTTATATGCTATCAACATAGCACGTGAAGGTTTTCCCTTTTCTCCCCTTAGTGTGTAGTTTTATCTTTTTCATCCTTGCTAATTTGATGAATTAAAATTTGGAATTTCCTTTTTGCTCTAACTGCTAAACCTTCAAACTAAGTGTTACATATTCATTATTATGTAAACAAAAAAACTTTAACTTTTCCCATTGTCTTCAGTACAAATGTTTCTTGGTTACAAATAGAAGAAACTGACTCTGACTAACTTTAGCAGAAGATAATGTACTGGAAGCAAATCGGGAGAGTCATAGAATTGACAGAGACTGAAGAATCAGCATTTTAAAATAGTTAAGTTGGTGGTTTCTAAGGGTAAGGCCAAAAGCACGGCAGCAATATTGTCTAAGCAGGAAAGATTTGATCAGCTCATTACCACAGATGCCACGAATAACTTTCCGCTATCCTTTGTGTCTTTCACTCAAAATTCCAAAGTTCTGAGAGAAAGAAGTGTCTGTTTGGCCAGGTCTAAATCATATGCCCTGACCCCCTTCGTTTTCACAGAGGCAAGTGAGTTCAATCTCTCATGAAGTACACAAACAATGGAGATTCTCCTACCAGGAAATGAGAGTACTAGTAAACACAGACTGGGATGTTGAACTTCCCCCACATTGGCAACTGTATACTAAATGGGGAAAAAATGCTTATCACCTCACAAACTTTTTCTATATCTATAATTGAAGATTGGATATAAAGAATACTAAGTGGATTTTCCTTCAGATTGATATTCTGGTATCCTTAACCGGTGTAGGTAATTTTTTTTAATTAAATATTGCAGACATTCAATATCTTCAGCGAAAGTTAGTATGCAAATAGACACTTGAATTTATATTTCTAATATATGAATTTTTATTGGGTATTGAATATTTAAGTTCTCCTAGTGATTCCAAGGACCTCAGAAAGATTACAAAATCCATCCTAATAATACTCCTGAGGTAAGAAACTACTTTTGTTAAATGAATTCTGCAAGCATAGGTTTGAGACTCAGCTAACAAAACAAAACAAAAAATCATTATGACATCACAAAATTCTCTGGTCAAAAGAGACCAATCCCTAAATCCATTTGTGTTTGGTTTTTTTTTTTTAATGTGGCTTAATTTTGTAGGTGTTTTTAGCCTTTTTCAGACATTATAAGTAGTTGGCCAGAATTATTTACTTATCAGTCAATGATTTAAACTTCATGAAAATCATTTCAAAAATGGTACAGAAAATGTCTAAGTCTCCATTCTACAACTTTTTCTAAAGTAATCACTCTGATCCTTGTCAAAACTTGCTCAAAACTTGACCCAGCATGGAGCCTCCTTAAAAAAAAAAAAATAAAAAAATTTAAATTTTTTAAGTTAAAAAAAAATGTGCTTAGCCAGGATGGAAATTACATCTGAGGTAAAGGATGACATCATGAGGGAAAAAAATTATAGGATATTATAGAATGAGGATGTCATAGATCTAATTAAAATAATGTCAAATATCACTAAAATTATTTTTAAAATCTGAGTATTTTGGCAAATGGAGGGGTGAGAAATCCTGCTGTTTTCAGGAAGGTAGAAAGTAGACAAGTGCTCTCCTCACTCATAGCCATTTTTCTGAGATTGTAAATGGTAACCACTTTAATACATTACATTTAGTTTCAAATAACTTTTGTTTGGAGCTATTTCCTGAAACAAAATCCACTCTCAAAGAACAAAAATTCATGACCAAGGATATTGGGTCTATAATTCAGCTTCCCGCTGAAGTTCTACCTCAGTGTAAGAATGTAATGGTCATGCACACAGAAGTATTCTGGCCCATTTGGTTTCTATTTTTACTTTATATGGGAAAATTTGTCTCAGTACACACATCAGTCATGGATAACATTAGTGCATCCTTGAGAGATTTTATCCATCAGGACAGAATAAGTTATTCTTATTGATAATAGATGATAGAGATAAATGCCCCTCCCCTTCCAAATCTCAGTGACTTACACACAGGCATCTACAGATCTTGTTCATATGATCCTCACTCTGGGATCCCAGCCTTACAGAATATCTCCTAACAGGAATATCATAGGTTGTTGTTGTAGCACTAGAGAAACAGAACATTAAAATTTTCTACCCAGAAATGATATCAGCAAGGCAAGTCATCTAACCTCACCTGAATTCAAGAAGGTGGCAAACATTATTCTTATTCAGGGAGGAGTAACAATTATTGGGAAACAATCGACTTCAGTTATGTCTTTACTTTTTGAGTGTTGACAAAATTACATGTTTGAGCCTGAAAAATTAAGGACAAGACCCACCAAAATATTTGCCACTTTGGGGGACATCTTGGATACTCTCGTAGTCACACTTTGTTCTCTTTCAAACTTCAATTAAATATCTTCCTAATGTCTACTAATTACTAATGATTCATTAACACCTATTATGAAATACATGGTATTAACACACAGTTAAATGTTGTAGGTCCCCTAAAGCCATCACTAGACTAGCTACACAACTTTTTATCTTCAGAGAAGCAGGAGTATCCATTTCAAGATGGAGAGTATAGACTACTCTTTCTGCTATTCTCCATATCCTACAGTAAACCTAAATTAAATAACTTAGATTGTATCAAAGATCAACCAAACATGTAGTGGATCGCATCCCATCTTCCTCTCCTATCCATCAAATTTGCCTACCTGCAATTAGTGTCAGAAATTTTTAGGCAGTTTCAAGTTCTGAAAATGTACCTGCCTATACCTATATCATGTGTTAGTATGGCAAAATTCTAAGAATTTTTCTATCTTAACTCACGATATTCTTCATCATAAACATACTTGGCTATGAATATGATTTTTGATGTTTGTGTATCAATGAACACATTTTGTAGGTACCCAATGATTAAAGCTAAAATAAAGCCCAGCATAAACTACAAAATGTTGGCTGATGTCATATAAGAAGTATACACATGTCATACAAACAATAAGTTTAAGGAACCACCTAGAAGCCATCTATTAACTATAAAAAAAGAGAGAAAGAGAGTTTATTTTGGTTTTTATTTTCAATTTCACACTTAAAAATGACAAGAGAATACCTTCAGAAATATTGGCACTAAATTTGATTAAAATGGTAAAAATACATCATTAAGCTAATTTATTTGATGGATAAAAGAAATGAACAAATTCACAAAAGAAAAATTAATAAAAAATATTAAATGATGTTTTATTTTATCAGTAATCAATGAAATATGAGTTAAATTTTGTTTCATTATTGACAGAAAGTTTTTACATTTTTGAATAGTTAATTCAAATTAGGTGAATATGTGCTCATTGTATACAACTAAAAAGCATAATTTCATTGTGGATCTCCTCAATATACCCTATGTTGTATTCTTGCCAGAAATTATTAATCTAAATCTAATCATGAGAAAAATCCCAATTATGGGATATTCTACAGGACAAGTGCCTTGGCTTGGACTCTTCAAAAATACAAAGATCCTGATAAAACAAAAGCAATGGGGGCAGGAATATTCTAGATTCAATGCAAAAATAACTATATGCAATGTATAATCCTTGATGGGACTCTGGATTGAACATGGAGAGAAGAGGAAGGAGAGAGAGAAGAAGGGAGGGAGGAGAGCTATATAGCTATATTAAGGATATTTGGGGGATAATTGAGGAAATTTGAACATGGACCATATTTCAGAAACTATGATTATATTCATTTTAAAATCTTGGGAAAATAGTATTGAGATTTTGGAGGAGTGCCCTTGCTTTTGGGAGACACATACCAAGATACTTAAGAATAAAATATCATGATTTCTGCAACTTACTTTCAAAGCATTTAGCAAAAACAATAACAAGTGATTCTTTTTTTTAATAACAAGTGATTCTTGTTACAAGGCATGATTAGCCTAAATGTCCACATTGAAATCTCTTTATAACAAGGTTGCATATATTAAAATATCCTTATGCTCTGTATCATTTCTCCCTCAAAAAACATGGGTAGCTCTAGGGGACATTTTCTAAAATGTTGTTTTTCAAAACAAAATAATTTTTAATGTGATTTCTTTGAGATATAAGAAGAGCCAAAGAATCACCAAACCTAATGGAAAAACCAGTAAGTTTCTGAAGTAGTAGACCAATTGCTCATTGATAAACTCCTTCAGATTCAAGGATTCCATGTTAACAAACCCACTGGCAAGTATGAGATAAAGAAACATGATTTCTTCAAGCGTTGGTTTCTGTAGTCAAAACAAGAGCTAAGTAGGAAAGACAGATATGAAAGGGTTAAAGCCAGGTATGTACTGTGCAGTTTAAGACCAAAATAATAGATTTCAGGACACTTTCAGATATTCTGGAATAGGTCAGACATTAAGCATTTATCAGCTAACACCTTACTAGCAAAATGTAAGAAACCGAGAAGAGTATCCATGAGAAAGGAAAAATAAAGTACTAAGGCATAAAAAGTCACAAAGGCAAATTTTTCCTACCACCCTTTGTTTCTAGGATCAGCCCTAGCACCCACATAAAACTCCCTCTAGATTCTGTTTCATTGTACACTGAACAATGATCTCATGTCATCTTTGGCATATGTGCATAGGTTACTGATTTGTTCTATCTCCCTGTTACCAAACAATAGGAAGAGTAGAGAGAGTTGAGTTGCAATGTCTTAGGTCTACAAATGGGACCATTTGGAAAGGCAGTTTTCCTGTGGAACCTGTCTTCTCTGACTGAAACCTATTCAAAAAGACTGTTCATTCCTGACCTCTTGCCCTCCTGACACTGATCTGTCCTAAAGAGGATGCCAATATATTGTCTGTCAAATTTATATAGAAAGCCATAGCATAAGGTCCCTATTTCTATATTGCACACAATGCTTTATGTCAAAGTTTGATAAACATGAAATCACATTTTCAAAGGTTAAGAAACAAGTGTCAGTCAGTCAAAAATAGTTGACCACTGTGAGTGTCTCACTGGTTGACCTTGAACTCTTCCATGACTCTGAGGTCAATGATATGTCATTAGAGGAGAAATTTCTTATAGATTTATAAGTTCACTTCTTTGACTATGATCTTGCCATTAGAAACAATTTTAAGTTGTCCATCATCAAACACCTACCTAGTGAAAGAAAACATAAAAGCTATAAAGGGATCAATCTTCTTTTCAATTGTGCAGAGAACTAACAATTTTCATGAAATGAAATTAATGTTAATAGGAGTTATACATGCATATCTACAAGACAAAGAACCCAAAGATTTCAATAGAATCTAAGACTCAATAAAAGAGAGAAGGTAGAAGAAAAACAAAGAAATGTTCAGTATTTACCACAAACTTCATTTCTACCTCTATTTTATTTATATAGAAGAAAGTTAGCAGGTAGAATTATGCAAGCATCTTCAAAGGTCTGATAGAACCGTGAAGTTCATCTTTTATTATATTATGGCTTTAGTATACCATTTAAATATTGCTCTTAGAGTTATAATATGCCACACAAATATATTAATTAATGCTACCCAAAGATTGTCAGGGTCAGTTTTTAACATCAAATACTAAGGGATTAAATACAACCCAAGATAGGGTCACTCTGTTTAGATGATAGAAAGTGTCATGTACAATTAATTAACTTCAAATGCAGTTCTTTCCTAGAAATAGTGTTTTGTTGGCTAGTTTTTGTTTATTTATCTGCTTGGTTTTGCCTACCTGGAAAAGACAGAGAGAATAAATAAATTTGCATTTCTCTTTCTTCATTTTCTCCAATGTCAAAGTTACGAGCAATCGGAGAGATTTTAAACCAATGGCACAGATCTATTACAAACACAGATGATTATAGAGAACATCCTTTTGCTTTCTTCATTTCTTGAACATTAAAAGTTAGCTTATCATCCTCTCAGGAATGTGCAATAGATGCAAAATATATCTTATAATTTCTCAACTCTGATTTAAAAGAAAATGTTAGCCACTTAAGTATTCTGCAGAAGTACAGGGGCATAGATATAGGCTTCTGTTCCTAAATATTTCTTAAGCTATGTGTTTCAAATGTTTTCACCCTTGGGATATTCTGTACTGTGTCTTTCATATCAGATGAAGTGTGACTGAAAATAATGTGAGGCAGCTTTATTATTTAGCAAACACAGTTCTTTCACTCATTTGAGTTTCCAACTCAGATAATCAACTTCATTACACTTTAGTGTCTATGTACATTTCCTTACTGCTGTTTGTTAAGACTTAAGTAAAGATGGTCACTGAGGGGAAGACAGCCCTTAAACCCTATACTTAGTAACTTCAGACTCACATCTACTTGCAGGAGAAATACATGACAGATCTATTGTTCTGTATTAGCAGGACATTGTCCCAGTATATGAACACATGCAAACTACTCAGGAAGGCCTTTGAATATTTAAGGCAAGACACTAGTGGCTCATCCCAGTGGGAACCACAGAAAAGGGGAACCTGATTAAATTTAATGTCATTGTCACTTTTTTTCATTGCGAAGAATTATATAGGTAGCCATAGCTACCACACTGTTCAGACAGCATGACCACAATATTCCCCCTCAGAGGTTGGCGTCAAGGACTAAATTATTCACTCGAAGAATGTGATTCATTGCTGGATGTGGTTCTTACAAGATTAAAAGAGTCATCACTATATAAAATGCACATACATACTCCGGGGGCAAACGTAAAACAAACCATTGCAAACTTTTGATCACTGTTCATGCTTTGTCAAAATAATACATTAAAAATTATAAATCCTTATTCTTTAGTTTAATTTGGACTATGAATTCTGTATCTTTTCTTTCTTGTCCCCCCATTCAAAAATCAACTTGAAGTTTAAAAGTTTTATTATGAACTGTTGGAGGAGTTTAGAATGAGATTCTCTTCTTATTCTCATTCCCTTTAAAAGGGAAGTCACTGACTCAGTATTAATTCTGCTCCTCTACAGTATGCATACCATCTCTGGATAAAATCTGGGTAATTCACAAAAGATCGTTTGTTCAGCAACAGCAAATAAGCATTACAATAATCTAACAATGTTTACCATATATGTTGTCCTTCGACAAAATGTGATTTCTCTTAAGTCTAAATTTACAATTTTTCCTGTCTGGGGTAAATATTTTCAAGTGTGCAAATCCTTTCTAAACACATATTTTACCTAGTTAAGTCAAATAAATAAGTTTTTAAGTAAGATGACTGAAAATTAAAACTTCAGATAGTTTTCACTTACTCAATCTAATCAAATAACATTCTCTCTCACAGAAGAAAACATGCTATTATTTAGCCATGGGTTAAATTCCTTACATTTCTTATCTTTTTTACTAATACCAGGACCTGCTCTTTAAAAGGCTATATAAAACTGAATGCTGCCTACTGCATAAGGTAGTCCACCAAGGAAGCAATTGGTGGCTTTTGATAAAATCAGGGGACTAGTAACAAGCTTTCACTTGCAGAATGTCAGTTCATCAGTTCAAACTCAGTCCACGCAGACCTGCCTGAAAGCCATGCTACCTGAGCGTCACTCACTGGAGTTTATAATATAAGCTGGAGGCAGACTCAGTCTGATTAATGGTGGACACAAGTCTACAACCCAGCACCCACCATCATAATTGGCTCCCTTGTTTGAAGTTTCAGGAGACTGAATGGGCAATGGAATTTGAACTACCAAACTCATTCTAGTCTCACCAGGGAAAGATGAATGCTCCCTGGTGGGGCTACTTGGAGAAGTAGTAATGCTGCTATTGTGTCTTGGACCTGTCCTATAGATAAATAGAGAGCTTTCCTCTGTATGAGTATGTACTTAGGCAACTTTAAAACACCAAATAATTCATTCTGCGTATACATGCTTTAAGTAATGTTCTTTTATGACTGCCTTCAAAATAAAAATGTAGTGAATTTCTTTGTTTGTTTTAATCTTCTTTATTTGTTAACCTCAGTCACAATTTTGTTAAAGAATATCAATTACATTACAAAGAACTTCATTTGTACTAATAAAATCACATCATCTCCTAGTAAAATTTTATTTATTGAGGTGAAATCACATTTAGAATTTTCTTAAATGCAATCTTATTCCACAGTATGAAAACATGCTGATGTCAAATTCAGAGGTCATAATTTCTATTTTTTAAAGAAAAAACTCTATGTAGATTCTACATATTGATTATTTAAATCAGATGCCTAGAGAGATATCACTTTATTGAGAGTTGGGTTGCTTTACCATCGAATTTATGAGAAGACAACTGTAAGCAGAGGAAGCTCTGGAGATGCAACTTTGCCCCTGAAATACCAAGGGATATTCTCCTCGGTGAAATGTGAAACAATGTGCCTTCAACAATCAACTGACAATGCCTTTCCTGAGGCTTGTGGTGTGGTCACGGTGTTGATCTTGTCTTTTCTTCTTAATGTGCTCCCATACCAGAGACACTACAATGGTCATTCACAAAAACTACAGTACGGAGAAGTTTAAGATGCTTCTTCTGTAATGTTTCTTTCTTCTATCTGCAGCTGGGGGTTTACAGCTGGTGTCTTTTTTTTTTTTTTTACCTGAATGGATTTCCGCTTAACTGTACCAGCCTGCCGTTCATTGTGACGGTAGGTTCAATCAGAATATTTTAATGTCCTTTGGCTTCTGAGTTACCTTTCACCCTTCAGTTTTAAAGTTAGTTTTGCTAATGTTTAGTATATTTCTATTTAGTGCCCTCAAGTTATGTTCCTTTATAATTATCCAAAACTCTCTCATATAATAAAATGACTAATACTTACAAATAAAAATGATTGAGAAAGTTTTTAACTAAGGTCTGTATGTACAGAATGTTTCTTTTCAAAACGCTATCAAGAGAACAGAGGTTATTAAAACTGGAATTACTTAACCTCAGACAATTTTCTGATACGTATCTATAAATGTTTATGGCAAAAACAGAAATAAGGAAAAATGAGGCATAAAACAACTAGAATTAGGCTCTCTGCTTTTTTTTTAAGATTTTATTTATTTATTTGTCAGAGAGAGAGCACAAGCAGGGGGAGCAACAGAGGGAGAAGCAGACTCCCTGCTAAGCAGGGAGCCCGATGTGGGACTGGATCCCAGGACTCTGGGATCAAGACCTGAGCCCAAGGCAGAAACTTAACCAACTGAGCCACCCAGGCAACCCTAGGCTCTCTCCTTCTTAATCTATATTCTATCTAGGACTAACAATGGAAAAGACTCAATCCAAGGTCACTACTAGTATTGCCCAAAAGCAGATACTGAAGCACCACAAACTTGAGTATTTTTAGTGACTCTCTGACCTGCATATTTATAACAATAGCTACCCTGTATGGTGTCCTTACTATGTATCAGGCACTGTACATAGTACTTTCTTTTTTTTTCTTGGTGACTGTGCATAGTACTTCACATTACCATATTAATTCTCACATTTTTGAACCTGTGAGGTGGGTACAAATATGCCCATATTTGGGCATATGAATATGAACATATGAATATGAACATATTCATACAAATATGAAGAAACTAGTGACTAGATAGGCTAATAAATTCCCTAAGGTCCGTAATAATACAGAATTTTAATTCACATCTGCCTGACTTCAAAACTTTTGCTCTTAAATGTTGCGTTTTACTGCCTCTCCATATTTATATACAACATTTATATATAAATGTTATGTTTTACTGCCTCTCCAAATTTATATACACATATTTACTGCTTCTCCATATTTATATATCCATATGGATATTCATCAACTGTAATTTTTTTTATAAGCTACTATTCAAATATTATCCCTTGTGTAATCTACTCTGGTCTTTCTTAATATTGGTTTCAATTTGTTTTTATTGACAAATTTTATACTTACCAGATACGTGATCTTGGGTTTGTCATTTTATATTTCTGAATCTCAACTTTCTCATCTCAAAAATGAGTTAAACGAACTAGATAAATTTTAGAAGTCTGTATTAGTTAGCTTCTGCTGCATAACTGACTACGCCAAAACTCAATCACTTAAACAAAAACCACTCGTGTATTAGCTCATGATTTTGTAGGTGAGAATTTTGGGTAGAGCTCAGATAATGGTTCTTTTGCTGGTCTTGGCTGGTTTAATTATGTATCTGGTATAACAAACTGTCTCAGTTTGCCTGGGACTGAGGCACTTTTGAAGGCATGGGACTTCCAGTGCTAAAACTGGAAAGGTTCTAGGTAAGCCAAGATGATTTGGTCACCCTACATATATTTGGGGTCAGCTGGTGTTGAGACTGGCTGGAAGCAACAAAGTAAGTGAGCCACAAGTATGATCATTCTGCTTACCCAAATTCATTAAATATAGGATTCTCAAGAGAACGAGAGAGGCAAATCCTAATGAACAAAAATCTCTATTTCTATTACATTTGCTACTATCCCATGGTTCAAAATATGTCCTATGGCCCAGATTCAGGTAATGAAAGAACAGATTCTACCTCTTTGTGGAAGGCTATATGAAGTCATACTGTAAAAGAAAAAAAAAGTATGTAAAGAGAAAGAATTTGTAACCATTTTTGCAATCTACTGCAGAGCATTTCCTGCCCTGAAATCAGGATTCTTGCGCTCATCTATATCCTCTATCCAAAAGCATTCAGGGGGGTAACAGAAGTTAAGTAACACAAGTTATAGTCTATTGTGGCTATACTGCCCTGAAAAAACAATATGTCTGGTTGTCCTTGGACCACTTATCCCACTTGGTGAGTTTACTTGGACCCCTTAAATGAGAAAGAGCCTAGAATTAAATTTGCAATATATCATCTCTCCTCTCAACTTCCATGAACAGATTAAGTCTGAGAAGATATTTAAAACTGGGGGATTATGTACACTGAGTAGCATTTTCATGTAGTTTCGGCTGTGCATTAAAAGGGCCCCAAATGGGTGGGTTAGGCAAGAGAGTCTAAACTGAGGGCAAGCTAATAATTGTTTCCCATTTTAGAAAGATCTTTGTGGGGATGCCTGGGTGGCTCAGTCAGTTGAGCTTCTACCTTCGGCTCAGGTCATGATCCCGGAGTCCTGGGATCCAGTCCCGCATCGGGCTCCCTGCTCAGCAGGGAGTCTGCTTCTCCCTCTCCCCTTCCCCCTGCTCATACTCTCTCTCTCTCTGAAATAAATAAAATCTTAAAAAATAAAATAAATAAATAAATAGATAAATAAGAAAGATCTTTGTGAAATGAAGAAGGAAAAAGGAAGGAGTGGTGCCTGTGTGGCTCGGTCAGTTAAGCATCTGCCTTCAACTCAGGTCATGATCCTGGGGTCCTGGGATCGAGTTCCACATCCAGCTCTCTGCTCAGTGGGGTGTCTGCTTCTCCCTCTCCCTCAGCCTGCTGCTGTCCCCTGCTTGTGCTCTCTCTCTCACTCTTTCTCTCTCTCTTGCTTGCTCTCTCTCTCAAATAAATAAATAAAATCTTTAAAAAAGAAAAAAGGAAGGAAAAAGAAATGGGTTTTTCATAAGGGAAAATATACTGGATTACTTTTATAAATAATGTGTAAGTACACATGTACCATGTATCTATACATGTATAAGTTCATGTGTACTGTATATATAACATATATCTTCTTTTTATATTGTATTTGTCTTGTAATTTATCTTATACAAAATACAGAAGGTGGAGAATATAGTAAATGCAAGCAGATGTCCCATTGAACTAGCTGATTACTTCCAGGTAGAATTGGGGTCCCGTGTACATTTCTGTTTTTAAAGAGAAATGAAAAATACACAATTTCTCCATTTATAAATGTTGAAAACTGAATTTTTTAAAGAATTTTTAACAGTACAACTAAGTAAAATACAACCAGAACCAAATTCCTGCCACAACCACTGGTCTCCAACTTTTATAATAGTTATTACTATGGATTATTTACTCCTTTGCCAAACTATGAAGTCGGGACAAATATTCGGGGGAAATTTACTGGTCAGTGAGTTTACCAGGTATGGTGTCTTTTTATCTGTTGTGAACATTACTTATGGTGTGGCATGGTGTGGTTAGTTCTCTGCTCAAGGTCTCACAAGGCTGAACTCAAGACATAGGCTGGGGCTGCAATCTCATCTAGGTCCAGACTCAATGGTTATGAAAAGAATTCAGCTCCTTGCAGTTGTAGGACTGAGGACACACTTTTTTCCTTGCTGTCAAGTGGAGCCATTCTTAGCTCCTGGAGGCTTTCCCACAGTTGCCTGGCGTATGTTCTACTCCACAGCAAGTTAGTTTGCTTCTTTAAGGCCAGAAGGAAAATCTTTCCATCTCTTGTAAGAGTTCACCTGATTAGGGCAGACTCATCCCAAGGAATCTCTTTTGATTAACTCAAAGTCAGTTGACTAGGAATCTTAATTACATCTGCAAAATCCCTTCTGCCATATAATAAAACATAATCACCAGAGTAACATCCTATCATATTCCCAAATTCTGTTCATATGCAAGGAGAAGGGACTCTTGGGAATGTGTGCACTAGGGGATGGAAATCTCAAAGGCCATCTTAGAATCCTGCCTACCACCTACAGGAAACACTAGTTTAGAGAATTATGATTCTCTAGATTAATATACATGAATGGAACATGTTTTGGGCCCTGAACTTCTTAAGAATTACCTTTACTAAGATGTAGTATTTTTAGTCTTTTTTTGTGTGTCATTTGCTTTTAATGAAAAATAATCTAAGACACAGTCTTTTGAAAACTGTTACTTCATGTTTTGTAGAAATAATGAAATCATTGTCCAAATTATACTCTATGATCTCTTTAAGAAGCTCCAAAAGAAGAATTTCCTTTAATACTTACTAGGAGATATTTTGCTTTCCCTGAAGAAGAAAAAACCCCTGTCTTCCACTATAAATATAAATTGACTTTATCTTTCTTTTCCTTTTGGCTGCCATGAAATGTATTGCCTGATTTAAATGGGCCTTTATTTTCTGTATATAGTGGATGGAGAGTCTTCATTTGTAAGCGCATATTTGTATTATTCTACTGCTGATTTTAAATCTTAATCTTATATATTTAATGTTTTTGTTGTGGTCATCTGAAATCAAAGAAGAGATACGTGACAAAAACACAGATTAGATAAATGAAGGTGGGCAAAAAATAATAGACTAAAGATAAAAAAAGAAAAAAAAATCATTAAGTGATTAAACTAGAGAAGGGGAACATGAGTATCCATCTCTGTTCTCTTGGCTTTTTTTCTGGATTGAAAAATATTCAAAATTTAAAAATAAATTGGTTAAGAACCAATACAACACAAATGTATTTTAGGGCCCAGCAATGTATTTTGTTCTAGAAAATAAATTGTATTATTCCCTTCAGAGTTGTAGCTTTATTATTTGTTGAAAAATTGAGAATTACATGAACAACATATGCATGTGTAGTCAAAATACAGTTCAAAAATATATTCCAAAGTCTAGTATAAAAAATGTAAATATGTACAGCACCTGGCCTAGTGACCAGCATTCATTCTGTGTAATTCTGAACTACTTAAAATTTTGGTTAAGATTCACAACATGGTTTTTTGTTTTGTTTTGTTTTTAAGATTTATTTAGGGGCATCTAGGTGGCTCAGTCAGTTAAGCGTCTGCCTTCAGCTCAGGTCATGATCTCAGGGTCCTGGGATCCAGCTCCCCATCAGGCTTTCTGCTCAACAGGGATCCTGTTACTCCCTCTCCCTCTGTTCCTCTCCCCAGCTTGTGCTCTCTCTCTCCCTCTCTCTCTCAAATAAATAAATAAATAAATAAATCTTTTAAACAACTTAAATATTTATTTATTTATTCCAGAGAAGGGGGAGGGGCAGGAGGGAGAGAGAATCTTTTTTTTTTAAGATTTTTATTTATTTATTGAGAGAGAGAGAGAATGGTAGAGAGAGAGCATGAGATGGAGGAAGGTCAGAGGGAGAAGCAGACTCCCTGCTGAGCAGGGAGCCTGATGCGGGACTCGATCCCGGGACCCCAGGATCATGACCTGAGCCGAAGGCAGTCGCCCAACCAACTGAGCCACCCAGGCACCCAGGGAGAGAGAATCTTGAGCAGACACTCCACTGAGCACCAGCCCCAACACAGGGCTCGATCCCGCAACCCTGAGATCCCAACCCTAGCCGAAATCAAGAGTTGGGCGCCCGACTGACTGAGCCACCCAGGCTCCCTTCACAACATGGTTTTTAATTCAAAGCCAAGCCAACATGATGAAAAAAGTATGAGCTTTATAGTCAGCAGGGAGCCTGATGCAGGGCTTGATCCCAGGACCCTGGGATCATGACCTGAGCCAAAGGGAGACACTTAACCGACAACCACCCAGGCGTCCCAATGTAGCAAACAGAAATATTTTTAGTTTCTGTGTAACACATCTCTTTTGTTTAAATCACTTACATGTATGTATTACATTTATAATCTGTAATAAAATTTTTAAATAAAATTTTTCAGGGTTGAAACCCTGTGACTATAGAAATATGGAAAAAGAATATCAATAATATATAGAAAAGATAATGCTTTCAAGATAATATACTTCCAAGAACTCTCTTATCAGGGCCCCACTGTTTATACACAGTGGCTCCTACGGTTCATTCGGATCAGTATAGAGAAGGCTTCTGTGGAAGTTAAGCCTGAATGAGTCTGCTCAATGCCCATACCTCCCGGGCAGACCTGAAGGTGGACAAGTTCAAAAACTTGAGCATTAGACCTTGGATGAGGAGAGAGCAAACTTGAAAGAACTAATGGTGATCCTGCAAAGAAGGTGAGCATTTCACACAGTATCTAGGTTTCCCTACACACTTCTTGGAGAACTTGGTGAGAATGCCACCTAATGACAAAGTAGTGTTTGGGATAAATGCATTCTAGCTCTCAAAGTCAACCAAGGCAAAACCCCAGTTTAGTGATGGTCTTGAAAGGAAGAGGAATTTTTCTTTTAGAGTAATGTCGAAGACCAGCCAAATTTTTAACTTCTGGTTTTTTTCACCACTTTTGTAGGAAAATTATACAAAATCTCTTGGTTGATCCTACCGACTGGAGGACCAGGGTGGGGGGATGAGGAAGGGTATGGACAGTGAAGAGAAGGCAAAGAAAGATATTCTCCAACCGGGAAACCCAAAAAGGCCTCTGAGCACCCAACATTTAGGTCTTGCTTATCCCCAAGAAGCAGATAAGTGCATTTATGGGTTTCTAAGTTTCTCCTTTCGTACTAAAAGGGCCTGAAAGGGGATGTGCATACAAAGAAGGGAGTTATTAAACACTATTCTTTTTTTGGAACCCAATTCAGGGCTTGAACTCATGACCCTGAGGATCAAGACCTGTGCTGAGATCAAGAGTCGGATGCTTAACCGACTGAGCCACCCAGGCAGCCCATTAAATCCTATTCTTTTAACAGTTGCAATTACTCAAATCATTACTAAGGAAGAAATTCCTTCTACAATATACACTTATCTCTACAGAAAAAGTATTAACACAAACTTATTTTCCAATTTGAGATCCTTTGTTTAGATATTTTATTAATACTTCTGTATTGTTTGAGGATTTTTAGCAATGAACATATTCTACTTTTAGAGTTAGAATTTTTAATATCTTATTGATTGTTTAAGAGGAACGCTCCACCTCAAACACACACCAGGTTGTCCCCTTACACCCTTGATCTAATTTTTAATAAGATCCAGATCTAAACACATTCCAATCTTCATCAACACGCATTAGTTTTTTAGCTCTAACTTGGAAAAGGAATTCTTGAGGACTTCATTTATTACTGTCTACAGTGTCTAGAATGATGCACACCATATTATCGATGCACAATCATGTTTGTTGCTTGGCAAGTTTTTTTTAGGTGATTTCTGATAAAGTCACAATTTCCTTAAAAATGGGAGGGCTGAAGGTAAAGTTTGTCATTAGGGCAGAGTCTGTTTATTCTTAGAATTCAATGGAAATAAATTACATTACAAATTACAGTATCCTTACCGTGTAAGTCATTCAACTGACGAAAACGAATTTTCTTTTTTGAGGATTTAGCCTCTGGGTTTCTGTCACCTATAAAAAGCCCATTGGGCTTTCAGTACATACTCTTAAAGGCAATTATAAAGAAACGAACTAAAAATCTGTTCTTAGAGCAGCTTTTAGGAGGTGTTAAACATTGTCTTGCTTTGTTTACTTCAGGCCTTTTTACAAGTCACATTTGACAAATCTGTTTCTTCTAGTTTCCTTTGGAAATTTATCACAAATTATGTACATTTCCCAGTCAATTTCCATTCATTTTAATAATAGATGTTATCCATCTGGGAAAAAACTACTAGGAAAAAATTGAAACAACAGGAATTTATTTTGATAACCTCCTGTTATACAGATTTCCTAGTAGTTTCATTAATTTGTTGTTTTTGTTTTTGTTGTTTGGTTTGGAGATTTGTTTGGTTGAGTTTTTTTCTCCCCAATAGAATTTATTCAACAAATTGGAGAGTAAACTTAGTCAACTTTATGTCAGTTACCAAGAGAGAGAAAGAAAACCTCTTTCATAGAAGTTACATTGAAAGTGATTTATCTGAAAATTAATCCTCCAAACACATTAATTTAGAAAAGAAAAATTTGCAGACCAAATAGTAAATCCACTGGTTACTCCAGCAACTAGTCAGCCTAGCATGATTGTAAAAATTCATTGCAGATTCCTTAGTGACCAGATAGAGTAATAAGATCCTCCAAATATTTTGAGAACAGGGAAAACACAGTGCTATAAAGTTATAATTGTACTGGGGGAAAATTACTCAGAAGGCTAATAATCTGGAAGAAGACAGAGGACTGGCTTCACACACATGATAAAGGTATGTTTGTTTTATATCACCAAGTGCTAATCTCAGATTACATTACCATGAAGATGCTGCAATTGACAATTCACAGGTACATCAAATATTGTGACTCAAGCTAATAAGTATTCTGAATACTTAGCAGTCTTGTTAGGGTTGTCTCAGGGCATAGAGTGGGATGCCTTGTGCATCTTCACATACTGAATTCTATTCACTTCTTTGTTAAATTCAGCCTACCAAACATGTCAAAGAAAACTGAAAGATCTTCATTTTTTCAGTTTTAATAATCTCTAAAAACAAAATAGAATAGTGCCCCTAAAGAAAATTAATCAGAGTTTTATTCCATAACAGTTCTCTAAAAAGTTAAATTATATCTCTTTATTATGTTTTTAAAAAATTGGCTTTTTAACCTGTTTTTTCTTGAAAGAGGAAACAGAATGAATATATACACAAAAAGAAAAACAAAGAATAAACATATATGAAAAAGAACATGTCATGTAAAAGATGTAAATGATGGAAAAGCAAATGAAACCATTTTTAGTTGCCATAGACCAAAAAAAAAAAAAAAGAGCTCCAAAATGACTTGATTTTTAAAGTCAATAAATATAAGCTCCCTGCCCTCCTGCTATAGGATCTTGATAGAACTTTAGAAGCTAACACTACTATGCAAATTTTAGATCATTAGCCATATTTATAGGAGAGGACATCAGAAAGAGAATGTGAAGGAAAAGACAATTGTTTGTGTTTGGATCCTGTTACCAGATACAATAGCATCTGCATAAAGCTTGCCGAGTCAAAGTACTGCTTTGCTCGGCAAAGGAAGTGTGGCATCTAGTGGACGTTTCGTTTCTACAATACCTTAGTGTATTTTGCAGAGAAATAGATGTGATATGTGATTCGTCTTTGTGGCTTAACTGTTGTGCTGCTGGCGGGTGTTCTTTTACATAAGTCGGTTTTTCATCTCCCATAGTGTGATTTTTTTTTATACTAATTTGGTAATAAAATTCAAACTGCGCATATGAAAAAAAATGTTTAGAATCTATAGTTCTACAAAGTGAGTCTCACCCAAATGTGCTTACTTTTTATTTTTAAGAATCTTGCAATACAAGATTCTTAAATTATATTTACACAAAATAAAATCCTTTCTGTTTTTCTTGGGATATTAAGTTTCACAAAATGTGATATGCCTTAAGAAAGAACCAAAAATTTGTATGCAAAATGTAATGCCTCATATCAAAAAAATCTTTTACGAATCAGAGATTTCAAGTAATAACAGAGGTATTAAACTTGAAATTTATAGATTTCTAAGGTACACATTGACTTTATTTTGGAAAACAGTATTTTTAAAATAAGGTATTTTAAATTACAAATTATAACCAAGTTTCAGGCTTTGTTCACCTTAGTTATTCACTGACAAAATAAAATAATTGGATATTGTTAAAAAAAAAAACACTTTACTTCTGAAAATTCATCATGACCCAAAATACATTAACTTACTATACACTATGGAGCCATTTCAAAATCCACCTTTGTCTTCTTATCAAATCAGTAAATTGTTTTTTAAAAACAAATCTGTACAACTTGGTATTTACTAAAAGTTGAACAATTTTAAAATAGCTTAGTGCTTTTCTATGATTGACTAAACTTTTAAGTTACTAAAGATTCTAGGCAAACCTTTTGCTCTCCTCAAAATATTGTCTAATATTAATTCTTCAGTGTTTCCATAGATTTGCTTGTCTATCCAGTTAAGGTTGAATTGGCCTTTTAACAGTAGAAAATATTGAAGAATAATTTGTGAATTTCAGGTGAGCAGGGTTTTTCATCACTTGGGAAAATAGAAGCCTATACTCTTCTGTTCATGGTTTGGTCCCCTCTAGTGGACATCAAGTAACACTGTAAATTAAGATTCTTACATAATAACCTAATGGTCAGTAAAATAATAGAAACTAGGGTTGTAGGTTCAGCCTAGGGAAATGAAATGGTTATATTCCTGTTTTGTATTTGAACCTTACAGTTCACATTTAACTTGTTATCTAACTATCTATTGTTCAAAATGTGTGTCAAAGACCTGTAAATAATCTGTAAATCCCTGAAAAAATTATATACTTCCAAAGTTAACATCTACAATTTGAAAAAATATTGAAATGAGACATTTATTTATCTATTTGGAAACTTTTTTGCTTCTTTATTTCTAAGGTAGTTAAATAATGGCCCATACTTTGTTCCATGAGACTTTTGTAAATTTGGGAACACCACTTCCTTTTTTTTTAAAGATTTTATTTATTTATCTGAGAAAAAGAGCGAGGGAGAGTGAGAGAGAGAGTGCATGAGCGGGGAGGGAGGAGCAGAGAGGGTGAGGGAAAAGCAGGCTCCCCATTGAGCAGGGATCCTGATGCGGGACTTGATCCCAGGGCCCTTGAGATCAGGACCTGAGCCAAAGGGAGACGCTTACCCGACTGAGCCACCCAGGTGCCCTGGGATCACCACTTCCTAAGAGATAACTCACTCTTAAGATTATGCAGTGGTTTATAAAGTGTGCAGCAGTGTTTCTTAAAGAGAAAGCTCTTCCTTCCTATACAATGATACTCCTTAGCATATAATATTCCCTCCCGCCCACCTTTCTGGAATACAAGAATGAATGAGAAGATAAAATGGAAAAAACCAGTGAATTTTTAATGTAATATTTATGTTTAACAAAAATTGGCTCTTAATAAAATGTTAATAAATAAATAAATAAAACACTTTGGAAAATGGGACTAGAAGGGAAGGGAGGGATCAAAGAAAAGGGGAGGAAAGAAGTGAATGGAATTGCTCTGCGACCTCAGGGAAAGGGAGGGATTGTCTGGTGTGTGACTTTCAGCACTGTACTGTACAAATAACTATGGCAAAACACAGCAACTTAACACAAATACATGCCACACACACAGCTGCGAATGGCTTCAGTATCAATTACAAGAGGGTTTCGACCAGTATTAAGGAGGAAAGTTTTCCATGTCTGAAGCACCGCACAGATAGAAGGTGCTCCTAATAGTATTGCTGTTTTTAGCAGCAGTGATAACAGCTCAAACTTATAGTCTCATAAAGGGCTAGATAGTCTTAAGTGGTATACGTATATTAGTTACTTTGATCCTCACAACAACCCTACAAAGTGGACTCTATTTTATCTTTATTTTAGATAAGAGAAAAAGGCACAGAGAGTTTAATTGCCTGAAGCCACACAATTCCACAAAATTAGAAAATGGTAGAGAAGAAGGTTTTAGCCAGTAATCTTAGATCCTAAATCTGTGTGCTTAACCTCCGAATCTCTTGAAAATAACATTAGTAATGTTAATAAAGGCAATAAGAATCTGATAAGTAAGTATATTAAGTGCATATATTAAAACTAAATTATTGTGATCTCTATTTTGGGTGAATCCTACTTCAAAATGACAAGCACCACAATCATACATTATAGATGTTGATATTATCCTTTACATTTATTTTTACATTTGAGAAAACAAGCAGCAAAAAATGCCCTCTTGCAGAATTGGCTTGTTGCTATAGATTAATATTTAGAATGGAAACAGAAAAAATGACAAGGCTCTGTACCAACTTGTAGTAAGAAAATAATGTATTTAATCCAAGATATTCATTTATTTTTTTAAGCGTGTGTGTGTGTGTGTTTAAGAAATGAAACACATAACTTTTCAAAAGCATTGGATTAAAGGGAGATTTACCTTTTTCTTTAAAAACAGCTTGCATGCAAAGGTCTGGAAGTTCTCTGGTTCTGGGTGATAAAGGGGTGCAGGTTTATACAAATGTAGCATTCTTCAGGGATATTTGGAAGTGGATTAGTTATATCAAATGTTAAATAATAATAATTTCAAATTATTTCTTGAAGTTATAAGAGGTCAAAATATCAAATCCGCCATAATAGTACCCTGATACACTTTAACACCTCTTGGTGGAATTCACCATTATTCTTCCCACAATGAAAATGTCTTCCTATTTTATGATTAATTAATTTAGTTTTATCTTCTGTAATATTAATTTTAGTGAAGCAAAAGCTGACCAAGAAAAAGAAAAAACACAAATTAACAAAATCAGAAATGAAAGAGAAGATAATGATTTCTTAGAACTCAAAATTATCATGAGAGTACTATGAACAACTCTATCCCTACAAATTGGACAACTAAGATGAAATGGACAAATTCCTAAAAAAGACAAAAATACTGTTACTAAAATTGACTTAAGAGACGCCTGGATGGCTCATTCAGTTAAGTGTCTGTCTTCAGCTCAGGTCGGGATCCCAGCATCCTGGGATTGAGTCCCACATCAGGCTCCTTGCTCGGCAGGGAGCCTGCTTCTCCCTCCACCTGCCGCTCCCCCTGCTTGTGCCCTCTCTCTCTCTCTGACAAATAAATAAATAAAATCTTTAAAAAATAAGAATAAAAAATAAAATTGACTCAAGAAAAATTAAAATCTGAATATACCTACAACAAATAAATTGAATTAGTTACTTGAAATCTTCCCACAAATGTAAAAGTCAAGCCCAGATGACTTCACTGATAAATTCTACTAAACATTTAAAGAAAAAAAATACACCAATCTTTCCCAAACTCTTCCAGAAGACAAAGGAGAAGGAAATACTTTCTATCAGGCTACACTGATACCAAAGCCAGATAAAGATTAAAAAAAAAAAAGTACAAACCAATATCTCTTATGAATTTACACACATAAGTCCTCAACAATATATTAACAAACGAAATTCGGGAACATGCAAAAAGGATAATGCACCATGACCAAGTGGGATTTAAACTGGGAATGCAAGATTGGTTTAACATCCAAATAGCTATTAATGTGATATCTTATTAATAGAATAAAGAAGAAAACACATATTATCCTCTAAATATATGCAGGAAAGGCACTTAACAAAATACATTCACGATAAAAACAAAATACAAACAAATTTTTAAAACCTCTCAAGAAGCTAGGAATAAAAGGGAACTTTTGCTTTTTTTTTTTTCCCTCTTCTCAAAGATTTTATTTATTCATTTATTAGAGAGAGAGTGCCAGAGAGGGTGAGAGCATGAGCAGGGGAGTTGCAGAGGGAGAGGGAGAAGCAGACTTCCTGCTGAGCAGTGAGCCCCACTCAGGGTTTGATCCCAGGATCCCAGGACTCTGGGATCATGATTTGAGCTGAAGACAGACGTTTAAACAGACTGAGCCACCCAGGCACCCCAAAGGGAACTTTCTTAACCCTAAATGCAATTCAGGAAAACTTACAATTAACACCATACTTAATAATAAAAGACTGAATTCTTTCCTCCTATGAAAAAAGCAAGGATACCTGCTCCCAAAATTTCTATTCAACATTGTAGTGGAGATTCTAACCGGGGTAATCAAGTGTTATCAACTGAATGTTTGTGTTCCCAAAAATTCATATGTTGAAACCTAATCCTCAATGTGCTAGTATTTGGAGGTGAGGTTTTTTGGAGGTGAGGTTTTTTTTGAAGTTGGTTTTTTTGGGATTACTGTTCTTATAAAAGAGACCCCAAAAAGCCACCCCACCCTTCCACCATGTAGACACAAAATGAAGATGGCTCTATATGAACCAGGAAATTAGTCTCACTAGACACCTAATCTGCTGTCATTCTTGATCTGGGACTTCCCAGCCTCCAGAACTGTGAGAAATAATTTGTTGTTTAAGTGACTCAGTTTAAGAGAGAAAGAAAGAAAGAAAGAAAGAAAGAAAGGGAGAAAGAAATGGATTACCTGGAGGTCAGTGTTCAGGGACTGACAGAAGCAATAGTCAGTGTTTTCCCCTTTAAGGTTGTTTATTTTTGTTATAGTCATCTGAATAGACTAAAACATCATATAAGAAAAATAAATGAATAAATAAACAAATAAGTAAATAAATAGTTATCTACATGAGAAAGGAAGAAGTAAAAATTGTCAATTCACAGGAAACATGATCTGATGTATAGAAAATTCCAAAGAATTCACAACAGAACTATAAGAACTAATTAATAATTTCAGCAATGTCACTGCAGAGACACAGTTCTCCCCAAATTGATATATAGATTCAACATAATCTTGATCAAAATTCCAGCAAGCTTTATTTATAGACACTGACAAGCTGATCCTAAAGTTTATACAGAAATGCAAAGGATCCAGAGTAGCAAAAGAAAATCTTGAAGAAGAACAAAGCTTATTCTATTTCAAAATTTTGTATAAAGCTACAGTAATCAAGGCAGTGTGTTTGGCATAAAGAGAGACACATAAATCAGCTGAATTAAGTTGAGAGTCCAAAAATAAACCATTAAATTTATAAATGTATAATCAATTTGTTCAAAGACAATTCAATGGGAAAAGGATAATCTCAAAAATCGAATATCCACATGCAAGACTGTGAATTTAGACCATTAACTCATACACTTCACAAAAATTAACTCAAAATGGATCTTAGACCTAAACATAAGACTCACCATATACATAAACTAAAATTCTTACAAAAAATATTATAAGAAAATTTTCATGACTTTGGGTTAGGCAAAGATTTCTTAGGTAAAACACCAAAAGCATGATCCATAAAAGAAAATTTAATAAATTGAATATTGAATTTTAAAATGTTGCTGTTCAAAAGACTCCATTTAGGAAATTATAAGACAGAGGGGCCCTGGGTGGCTCAGTTGGTTAAGCATCTGACTCTTGATTTCAGCTCAGGTCATGATCTCAGGGTTTTGAGATCGAGCCCCACGTCAGGTTCTACACTGGGCATGGAGCCTGCTTGAGATTCTTTCTGTCCCTCTCCCTCTGTCCCTCCTCCCATGCTGTCTCTCTCTCTGAGAAAGAAAGAAACAAAGGAAGGAAGGAAGGGAGGAAGGGAGGAAGGAAGAAAAAGAAAGAAAGAAAGGGAGAAAGAAAAGAAAGAAAGAAAGAAGAAAGAAAGAGAAAGAAAGAAGAAAGAAAGAAAGAAAGAAAGAAAGAAAGAAAGAAAGAAAGAAAGAAAGAAAGAAAGAAAGAAAGAAAGAAAGAAAGAAAAAGAAAGAAAGAGAAAGAAAGAAAGGAAGGAAGGAAGGAAGGAAGGAAGGAAGGAAGGAAGGAAGGAAAGAAAGAAAGAAAGAAAGAAAGAAAGAAAGAAAGAAAGAAAGAAAGAAAGAAAGAAAGAAAGAAAGAAAGAAAGAAAGAAAGAAAGAAAGAAAAGAAATGGATTACCTGGAGGTCAATGTTCAGGGATTGACAGAAGCAATAGTCAATGTTTTCCCCTTTAAGGTGAACTGATCCAAGGTTGAATTACTCACTCAGGAAGAAGACCTTTGTTAAATGCTTCAGATAGACTTTTTAAAAGGCATACAGCATTAAACCCTAAGCCCTAGAATGTAGAAATCTTTTGATTTTCATCTCAGTTGGACATCTCCATGATATATAGAAGCAAATTTAGTAAAATGGGTGTGTCAGCCCCTTGATATTCAGGCTACAATCTAGTTCTTTGGGGAATTGAAAACAACTGTCTTTGTCTTGCAAATCTCTACCAAACTAGAACTTTGATTCTAGTAACAATTCAAAATTCAACTATTCTTTCCCCGTAATCCTTAAACCATTCCTATTCATCTCAGAATGTTTGCAGATATTGTTAAAAGATCAGAACATCAATTCTGAAAACAGAATTGTCTTGCACTTTAGAAAAAGAAAGAAAAATTTAAATAATAATTACACTAGACCTTTGATAATAGGCAAATATACCCTAAATCTCCTTGGAGAAAACTTGAGTACTTTCTTTGTGCCTTTGTGATATAAATTTTATACCACATATTTTCTATGACTTAGAGCCATGCAAAGGAACTATTTGGAAATTTGGCTAATGAAAAAGTTTAAATGTTTTCTCCACAAATACAAATACAAAAGTCTTAGCAATCTGAGCAGAGATTTACCTTATTCCAACTGCCAAAACAAAATTTGGATCTAAATGTCTTTTATAAATTAGCAAGGTTTGCATTATTGTACCTGACAGATGTCTAAAATTTTAGAATAGGGGCACCTGGGTGGCTCAGTTGGTTAAGCGACTGCCTTCGGCTCAGGTCATGATCCTGGAGTCCCTGGATCGAGTCCCACATCGGGCTCCCTGCTCAGCGGGGCGTCTGCTTCTCCCTCTGACCCTCTTCCCTCTCGTGCTCTCTCTCACTCTCTCTCTCTCAAATAAATAAATAAAATCTTTAAAAAAAATAAAATAAAATAAAAAAATAAAATTTTAGAATAGCAGTAATTTCTTTGTATCCACCTGTATGTTTATGTGTTGTAAATGTATGATATTTTTCTACTTCCAGATAGCATTGTCAAAATTAATTTGCAAAAAAAGCTCTATTTCATTGGCTTAAAATAAGCTTTTATATTAATTAAATATTTCTAAACTATCAAAAATATAGAAACTATCAAAAATAGTAGTACTAAACATCTGTAGTAAACATATCTTGTGCCACACTGAGAGACTATACTATAAAAAAGGGTATACTCATAACTTCACTAATGTAAGGAATGCTAGTGTGACAATTCAGCTCAAATGTTTTTCAAGTTCATGTGGTCTGAGATAATCTTTGCTTAATAAAAAGTTATTTTAATTTTTCCGGTGTAATCGAAAGAGGTATGTCTTCAGGGTTAGAGCATTAAATATAATGCAGACATGCAAATTTATTCTACCTGGGTTTATCGTTCAAATAAATTTATGTTATCTTTGTTACAAAATTTGTCAGCAAAAATAAATAGCTTGGGATGATGCTGATTTTGTCTAATGTCTCATGAAGTTTTTGTGAATAATCTACACATAATTGTTGGGAGCAAGTGATTTAGATAGATGTAAGATTTAGATAGATGTCAAGTGGGATAAGAATTTTTAGGGAAACTTCTCAGCAATAACTACGATTTATGGTATGTCTACTTAAAAATAGTTTCCCAAATCTTTTTGGTAACTTGAAACCTTATGAGTTTTTGCTAATTAAAATTAAATCATGGAATTTTTATCAAATATCTAGATCATTTTCACATAAGATAAAATGCCAAACAATTATTACTGAACATAGGTTCTACTTTTGACTTCTTATTACAGAGGAACTAAAGATAAATTTGGGGTCTGTAGTAAACATATCTTGTGCCACACTGAAAGACTATACTATAAAAAAGGGTATACTCATAACTTCACTAATGTAAAGAATGCTAGTATGACAATTCAGAATTGCCAACTTCTTAGTTTTCACTAGAAATTAAAGTTTTTAAAGGTTAAGAATTTGAATTAATATGTAATTAAAATAGTACAAGTAAAGGAAACAACTTTGTATGCAAAGAAAGTAAGATATCTTTGGGGGTAAGAAAAAGTATGAGGTATTATTAACCTTAAAAATAAAAACTACCTGTTATTTTATCAGTAGAAAAAAAGTGGGTTTATTTGAGAATAAAAGAGAATTACAATCTGGGGCAAACAAGCTTCAGTAAAACCATAGGCAAGTCCAGGGAACAAAGGAGAGGTATACATTTTTAAAGAAAAAGGGAGTAAGTTGGAAAACTGTGGTAAACTAAAAGTCCCTTGGAGTAAACTGAAAATTTGAAGTATGGTGGCTTCTCATTGGCTGAGCTGTTGCCCTAGGAGATAAGGAAAGGGTCTCTTTCTCCAGCTAGAATAATAGAGTAGTATCCACATTCAAGGTCAAGTCTGTGTAAGGTCAAATTCATCTCTTCCTGTTGAGTCTGCAATTGACTATGAGTGGGAGGGCATGAGAGCTCCTCCTGCCAAAAAGTTTTACCTCTGTTTTAGTGAGATTTCCTTTACTAATTTTTACAGCATGATGA
Source organism: Eumetopias jubatus (assembly GCF_037043125.1). Lineage (NCBI taxonomy): Eukaryota > Metazoa > Chordata > Mammalia > Carnivora > Otariidae > Eumetopias > Eumetopias jubatus. The sequence continues at coordinate 125,823,721 of NW_028274808.1, read as the reverse complement.
TGCATTTGGTTAAGGGGGAAAAAAGTAAATTTGTCCCAAAGTAAAACTAGTTATTTCAGAATGAGAAAGAGGAGAAGAAAGGACAAAATGGTATAGAAAATCGGGGAGAGAGAAAGAGAAAAAAGAATTTTACCTTGGGTATTTAAGCTGGAAAAAAATTGAATTGTTATTAAAGGGTTCTAAAAACAAACTTTACTATCAATAATGCACTCATGTTAGGGGTGCCTGGGTGTTTAAGTCAGTTAAGAGTCTGCCTTCAGCTCAGGTCATGATCCAGGGTTCTGTGATCAAGCCCCTCATTAGGCTCCCTGCTCAGCAGGGAGTCTGCTTCTCCCTCTCCCTCTGCCTGCTGCTCCCCCTGCTTGTGTTCTCTCTCTGTCAAATAAATAAATAAAATCTTTAAAAATAATAATAATAATAATGTGCTTATATTAAACAGAAACTTAATTTTCTTTCACCTGCTCAAAGGACAAAGTCTTCTGGGACTATTGGTCTGCTCTTGTTAATAAGAGATTATGAAGTGTTTTTCTTTATCTTTTAACTAATTTATCTAGAAAGCAAAGATTCTGTGTCTTGCCAAAATAATTTTTTGTGCTCCATGTTGTCTTAATCAGGTCTTTTATTACTTAAAAAAAATGAAGTCTCCTCAATATTAAAAAAAAAGTAAATTTTGTTCACCATTATATAACCTTCTGTATTTGCCTTTAAAATTTTTGTAACTTTGGTTAAATGGATAACTGAGTATTGTTTCATAATGATCTCCGATCCTATTTAGTCAAGTGTCCGAAACTTTCCATATTTTTGACAAACTTCTGCAAATCAAATTCTAAATGAAGTCTTTTAGAACTGAAATTAACTTTTGAAATTTTTAGAGGGTCTTGGAACATCTCAAAAGATTTGTTTTTTCTATTTATAAAAGAAATACTAAACTAATTAGACTTATTTGATATGTTAAGTTACATGGGCAGCATTGTCAAATAAAAAGTACTACTAAGCCTTCTTTATGTTAGATCTGTAACTTGTATATAAGTGTTCCAGAAACTGTATGAAATTCCTAGAAATCTGATGTGACTTAGTATAACGTTGTCAGTCATAATTCCACTTATTATCTCAAAATGTTGTGTGTCAGGGAAATCACCTAATTTCCTTATCAATTACATTATAATGAACTCTCATCAAATCTTTAATTGTGGCCATTTTTAAGTCTTTTGTCATTTGAAGTTATTGTTTTACTCTTATGCTTTTCAAGTGTATTCCTGCAAAAGTATTTCATTTTCAAGGAGATTCATGGAAAAACCTCTGGTAATCACAGGTTTCTGATAACTTTTTTTTTTAAAGATTTTATTTATTTATTTATTTGAGAGAGAGAGAGTGAGAGAGAGCATGAGAGGAGAGAGGGTCAGAGGGAGAAGCAGGCTTCCCGCTGAGCAGGGAGCCTGATGCGGGACTCCAGGATCCTGACCTGAGCTGAAGGCAGTCGCTTAACCAACTAAGCCACCCAGGCACCCTCTGATAACTTTTAAAATAAGATTAAACTGTGAGTTTCTAGAACTAATGGAAAAACCGGATTCAAGCAGAACGAGAAATAATAACACGGGACTGAATGAACTAATAAGGATGATTGTAATTTTTATGACTTTTTGTTTGAAACATTGCAGGTTCTTTAATGCTTTGATTTTCCATATTTAAGGACACTTTTTCACTTAAGCTACCAATGACTTAGAGTAATTTGGTAAAGTGCACCTTTGTGAACAAGGATGAAACAATTACTTTTTCTCCCTATCTGATCCCTCTAAAATTCGGAAACTTACTGAATATTCTTTATGGCAATATAGTTATTTGCATAAGTTCAGTATGAATCTATTCTCCTTGTAATAGGACACAATTGGAAACTATGGAGCCAATAAAGCCTCTTGGAAAAATGGCCTACTATCTTCTATGGGGCTCCCTGCAGCCTTCTCAGGTGAGTAAGAAAGGTCACTTTCTTGCAGGCTCAGAAAACTCATGATATTTCAGGTACCTCAAACAAGAAAGGAATTAACCCAAATCTATAGGTATTACAGGTAGTCTGATGACAATTTTTGGCTTGCCTTCCTAGGACTGAGACTTTTAAAAGTTCAATCTGAGATTCCTTATAAAAAGTTTCAGCCAAGCAAATTTATTTTTTTTTAATTTTTATTTAAATTCTAGTTAGTTAACATACAGTGTGATACTGGTTTCAGGAATAGAATTCAGTCATCCATCACTTACATATAACACCCAGGGCTCGTCATAACAAGTGCCTTCCTTAATACCCATCACCCATCTAGCCCATCCCCACCCTCTTCCCTCCATCAACCCTCAGTTTGTTCTCTATCATTAACAATCTCTTACGGTTGGGTGATGGACGTTGGGGAGGGTATGTGCTATGGTGAGCACTGTGAATGTGTAAGACTGATGAATCACAGACCTGTACCCTTGAAACAAATAACACATTATAGGTTAATTAAAAAAAAAAAAGAATCCCTTATGGTTTGTTTCCCTCTCTCTCGCTTTTTTCCCCCTTCCAATATGTTCACCTTTTTTGTTTCCTAAATTCCACATGAGTGAAATCATATGGTATATGTCTTTCTCCAACTGACTTATTTCGCTTAGCATAATACATTCTAGCTCTGTCCATGTCACTGCAAATGTCAAGATTTCGTTCTTGTTGATGGCTGAGTAATATTCCATTGTGTATATATACCACCTGTTCTTTATCCATTCATCAGTCGATGGACACCTGGGCTCTTTCCATAGTTTAACTATTGTTGATAACATTGCTATAAACATTGGGGTTGCATGTACCCCTTTGAATCTGTATTTTGTATCCTTTGGGTAAATACCTAGCAGTGCAATTCCTGGATCTTAGGGTAGTTCTATTTTTAACTTTTTGAGGAACTTCCATACCGTTTCCCAGCATGGCTGCACCGGTTTGCCCACCAACAGTGCAAGAGGGTTCCCTTTTCTCCACATCCTCACCAACACCTACTGTTTCTTGTAATGTTAATTTTAGCCATTCTGACAGGTGTGAGGTGGTATCTCATCATGGTTTTGATTTGTTTCCCTGATGATGAGTGATATTGAGCATTTTTTTTAAAGATCTTATTTATTTATTTATTTATTTATTTATTTATTTTAGAGGAAGTTAGAGAAGGGAAGCAGGGGGAGGGACAGAGGGAGACAGAGAATCCCAAGCAGACTCCATGCTGAGTGTGGAGCTGACATGGGGCTCTATCTCAGGACCCTAAGATCTTTTTTTTAGAGATTTTATTTATTTATTTGACAGAGAGACAGCAAGAGAGGAAACACAAGCAGGGGGAGTGGGAGAGGGAGAAGCAGGCTCCCCGCCCAGCAGGAAGCCCAATGTAGGGCTTGATCCCAGGACCCCGGGATCATGACCTGAGCCGAAGGCAGACGCGTAACGACTGAGCCACCCTGGGGCCCCAGGACCCTACAATCTTGACCTGCGCTGAAATCGAGAGTCAGATGTTTACCTGACTGAGCCACCCAGGTACCCCTGAACATCTTTCCATGTGTCTGATAGCCATCTGAATGTCTTCTTTGGAAAAATGTCTATTCATGTCTACTGCCCATTTTTTAACTGGATTATTTGGTTTTGGGTGTTGAGTTTGATAAGTTCTTTACAGATTTTGGATGTTAACCCTTTATCAGATATGTCATTTGCAAATATCTTCCCCCATTCTGTAGGCTGCCTTTTAGTTTTGTGGATTGTTTCCTTCACTGTGCAAAAGGTTTTTATCTTGAAGACTCAGTAGTTCATTTTTGCTTTTGTTTCCCTTGCCTTTGGAGATGTGTCTAGCAAGAAGTTGCTGTAGCTGAGGTCAAAGAGGTTGTTGCCTATATTCTCCTCGAGGATTTTCATAGTTCCCTGTCTCACATTTAGGTCTTTCATCCACTTTGAGTCTATTTTTGTGTATGGTGTAAGAAAATGGTCCAGTTTCATTCTTCTGCATGTTGCTGTCCAGTTTTCACAACACCATTTGTTGAAGAGACTTGTTTTTTTTCCCCCATTGGATATTCTTTCCTGCTTTGTCAAAGATTAGTTGACTATATAGTTGTGGGTCCATTTTGGTTCTCTATTCTGTTCCATTGATCTATGTGAATGTTTTTGTGCTAGTACCATACTGTCCTAACGATTACAGCTTCGTAATATAGCTTGAAGTCTGGAATCGTGATGCCTCCCACTATGCTTTGCTTTTTCAGGATTGCTTTGGCTATTTGAGATCTTTTGTGGTTCCATACAAATTTTAGGATTGTTTGCTCTAGCTCTGCGAAAAATGCTATTGGTATTTTGATAGGGATTACATTAAATGTATAGATTGCTTTGGGTAGTATAGACATTTTAATAATGTTTATTCTTCCAATTCATGAGCATGGAATGTTTTTCCATTTCTTTGTATGCTCTTCAATTTCCTTCATAACTGTTCTATAGTTTTCAGAGTATAGATCTTTTACCTCTTTAGTTAGGCTTATTCCTAGGTGTCTTATGGTCTTTGGTATAATTGTAAATGGAATTGATTCCTTTATTTCTTTTTCTGTTGCTTCATTATTGGTGTATAGAAATGCAACAGATTTTTGTACATTGATTTTATGTGCTGCAACTCTGCTGAATTCATGGATTAGTTATAGCAATTTTTTGATGGAGTCTTTTGGCTTTTCTACATAGAGTATCTTGTCTGCAAATAGTGAAAGTTTGACTTCTTCCTTGCTGATTTGGATGTTTTTTATTTCTTTTTGTTGTCTGATTGCTGAGGCTAACACTTCCAGTACTATGTTAAACAGTAATGGTGAGAATGGACATCCCTGTCTGACCATAGAGGAAAAGCTCTGTTTTTCCCCATTGAGGATGATACCGGCAGAAGAAATTTAAAAGAGCCTATATATGGTCAATCAGTATTTTTGCTGCAGGTATTGAAATAATTAGGCCAAGTTTAATGAGATTAGATTTATTTTGCAAACAAATTAGTCTTACATGGTTATGATTGAAAGAAATGGGGGTGAATACAAAGAGAAATTGTTTTCAACTTTGTAGATGTTAGATTCTAGTCACATTGTTTTTGAGGTTGTGTTATTTACCTGTAAACTGGACCAGATCCTCAATTCTATTTTCCTCAAATTATCAGGCTACAACTTTCCAAACTAACATTTTCAGTTTTCTCCCATCTTTTTTGCCTGGAATAACTAAGAGCTAAAACTGCCCTTTTCTCTGAAGCCCCACAAACTGAATGTGGACAACTTGATATAAACTTAGGAGAAATTGTCACAATGATTCATGTCTAGACAATCTTCATGACTGTTGTGGTGTGGGCCACTCAGAAAGTTTACCTGAACACCTGATGATATTGTTAAGGAACAAGAATTCCTGTCTCCCCAAAGATCCTTCTAGCTAACCTAAGAATCAAATTGTTGAGCTTGATTAAAAGAAGAAAATTAAATTTAATAGGCATATGAATGGGAAATCCACATAGACAAAGAAATTCCAAAGACAGTCAGACAAAATGAGGTATACATGTCATTTTGAACTAAACAGAAGGGGGCAGGGGGCAGGGACTTCACAGGAAAGGAATGAATTTCACAGGGTGATAAGAGCAGATGTTTAGGAGCAGCTGGGTGGCGCAGTCAGTTAAGCATCTGACTCTTGGTTTCAGCTCAGGTCATGATCTCAGGATTGTGAGATCAAGTCCTACACCAGACTCAGTGCCAAGTCTGCTTAAGACTCTCTCTCCCTCTCCCTCTGCCCCTGCTCCCCACTCTCTTTCTCTCTCAAATAAATAAATCTTAGAAAAAAAGAAAAGCAGATATTTAGTAATTAGATGTTTGCCCTACCATACAGATGGGTCATTCAGATAAAATTTATCTCTGTTAATAACCCTTTCCTGGGAAAGACCCCCAATTTAGATTATTCTGTGTAGTTAAGATGTTGCTGAGTAAATGGGGAGACCCTGGGCCCTGAAGCCTCAATCTAGCCCATACCCAAAGATGTTGCTGAAGGTTCTTGGTCTCATCATGAGAAAGAATTCAAGAATAGACATAGTATAGTGGATGAGCAACACAAATGGGAAAGTTTATTAAAGCAAAAGTACACTCTGGAGATGTGAGTGTGGATGAGCTAAAGAGAGAGAATCTAACATCTACAAAGGTGAAAACATAATACAAAGAGAAAATATGGTTTTGGGCACCTGGGTGGCTCAGTTGGTTGGGCGACTGCCTTCGGCTCAGGTCATGATCCTGGAGTCCCGGGATCGAGTCCTGCGTCGGGCTCCCTGCTCACCGGGGAGTCTGCTTCTCCCTCTGACCCTCTTCCCTCTCGTGCTCTCTATCTCTCATTCTCTCTCTCTCAAATAAATAAAATCTTTTTAAAAAAAGAGAAAGAGAGAGAGTGAGCAAGCCACACAACCTGGAGTTTGGGTTTCTATCTTTTATTGACACTTATTAACCAGGGGGTGGAATATTCATTACTTGGTGGGGCGGGGGGGGAGGGGGGACGTCTCAGAAGAAGGGTTTCATGCCCTTTCTTCCTTATTTGGTCAGAGATTTCCTGTCATGGCACTCACCATATTGGGCCTGTCTGGTTTGATCTGGATTCTTATGGAGTGCTGCCAGGACAGGCCTCTGACTTTCCTGATAGATGGCATGACTTCCTCTTTGCTGGCCTCCAGGTATCCCCTTAGAACCTAACTAACTGCCTACTCTAACAAAGGGAGGGACAAAAGTTTCTCTTTAGCCTGTAGGGTCTCAAGCGTCTTCAGCTCAAAATAATCCACATACCAAAGTGGCACATCCAGGAGAGAGGAGGACTATCCTGAACCCTTTCAATATCATCAGAGAATTTCAAACTGCAAAAGATGCATTGTGCCCAATATGTAGAAATACTGACTGGCTGCCTTCAGGACTCAGATTTGGATTTGTAATTTGCTCCAACCACTAATCTTTGTTTTTCTTTCATTTCCATAGAAATTCCTCTTATTAAATACGTCCTTTCTAGCACAGTTTAGGCTTAACTTTGGGAGCCCATTCCCATCATCATTGCCTCCTAAAACAAGACACAGCTGTTTAACTGAGCTGACCTATTATCAGGATTGAGACTGGTTAAGTGATACCAATTTTGCTTCTGGGTTGTGAAACTACAGTTTCAAAGGTGGGACTGAAGGGGAGCAAAATATACCACCCTTAAGATATATTTTTTTAAAGATTTATTTATTTATTTGATTGAGAGAGAGAGAGAAGGGACAGGGAGAGAGAATATCCAAGCCGACTCCCACAGAGCACAGAGCCCGAGGCAGGGCTAAATCCCACAAGCCATGTGATCAGGACAGGAGCCAAAACAAAGAGTTGGACGCTTAACTGACTGAACCACCCAGCTGCGCCCAGGCATATTATTTTAAGCTGGTTATTTTTAAAAAAACAGCAGACACAGGTAAAGACCTGAAACCTGAGAAGTTACCCTCTTACAAGAAACATTTACATTTATAAGGCAAATCTCCATTCGTAAGGGTTTTTCCCTTTCTGTACCAGGAAGAGAAGGATGACTCTAAATCTCCAGAAATTCTTATCAATGCAGAAGGCAATGACTTAAATCTGCATAACAACCTTACCCTTGTTTACTGTGCTTTTCCTGGCAACCTCCCATTCCTGACCTTCCCCCTCACGCCCCACATCTTTTTGTCTTTAGCTGGAGATGGTTGTTTGGATCATTGGGGGAGTTACTCAGTTTTCCTGGGTATCTCCCATGTCTGCAGAAGGTATACCTGTTATTAAGCTTTCTTTTGTTTTTCTCTTGTTAATTTATCTTTTATTACAGGGGATGTCTCAGCCAAAAATCTAGAAGGATAAAAGGAAAATTATTTTCCCTCCCCCACAACCTCTAGGAATGCATCTCTCCTCCTTGGTCTACTCACAATCCAGTATCTCCAAATCACGATTATAGTTAGAGAACAAAGCAGAACTAGCAATGTAATGGAGAGTATCGAGAGTATCTCCAGGGACTGATGTTTCAGACTTGACTCCCAGAACATTCAACCTAGAGATCACAACAAATGTCAAGTCATCATCCTTTTCCAAAGAGAATGAACTGACTTGCAGAAAACTAGAGGCAAAGAAAGATCTAGAACTAAAGCCTCTTGTTTTATCCTCCTCATCTTAGATATCCCCCTTCTAGCCCTCTAAACTTAGGATGCAACTTGCCACAGTGTCTGAACACCTTGACACATCTGGCTCTCCTCCAAAGAAATAGGGAGGTGCGACTCACTTCCCACCCCAGGGACCTGCACACAGAGTAGTGACATTGTTCTCCCATCCACATATCTCCTTTATGAGGAATTAATTCCATAAGAAAATAAACCTTTCAGATTTGGAAGTAGCTACAAAGTGAAATATTTTAGCAAAATAGTGCTAAACAATATAACAATTGGCTTATGAGGCTTTTTTTCACATTTCCGTGCCAAAATACCTGAAAATTGTGATTAATCAATGATTATTTGTGTGCTATTATCCTTAATTTGTTAACAACTTCACTAACAAAAAGGCACAGAAAAAAGTTTCGAGTTCAAAATATAATATACTTTTAAAAGTAATTTGTTTTCCTTTATTCAACAAAGTAACAGATCATATCAGCAACCCACTCATCCTGATTTCTACTCTCCACATTCTCACTTCTCAGAGCCAGTACCTCACAGGCTGGGAGTGAGTCACCTTATCCAACACCTGCATACGACAGGAATACCCCAATAATATTCCACTAAGATTTTTATCTAGCCCATTTTTCTACACCTCTAATGATCCTGACTTAATAACTAAATATGGCAATATATCAGAAAAACAGTTCCTTTGCAAAAAAAAAAAAAGAGAGAGAGAGAGAGAGTTTTTCCTATGTTTCACAAAGCGGAGCAAAGCAAATTTCTAATCCAATATTCATGACACTCAATCCAGATGGCCTTTTCCTCCTTGAAAGCTTCCAAAGGCTCTATGCAGAAAACTCATTTCCATACCCCCTTCCTACACATCCTTTGCCTAGCTAAGTCCTAGTCAGCCTTGTCTTCATTCTAAAGTTATTTTAAAGTCATTTAGCCATCCATTTATTTTTTTTTTTTTAAAGGAACTAAGTGCTTGCTAGAGGCAAGTTACTATGCTGAGTTCTGAGGAATGAGTAGGGGTGGGGTGGCAGGGCAGATATTAACAATTTAAAACCAATACATAACTATATAATCACTAAAAAATGAGTGAAATGGAGAAAGGTACAGGTTACAAAGAATAAAACTAGAGAGATCTAATTTAAAATAGGATGCCTCTGAAGGCCTTTTGGTAAGTGAATTTAAACTGCAGCCTGAAGTATAAACAGCAGCTATCATGGGGAAGAGTGGCCCAGGACAAAGGAGCAGCATTCTGAGTGAGGAAAGAGCCTAAAAGCTCGGGAGGACCTGAAAAAAGCCCAATGTGTTTAGAGCAAAGTGAGCAAAAGGGAGAAAGTCTTTAAGATGAAAGTAAAAAGACAGACCAGGCCTTGTAGGCCCTTTTGAGAGTATTAGTTTTTATCCTAAGGGCAACAGGAAGCCTCTGATTGGTTTCAAACACGTAAAAAACAAAACCTGATTTATTTTTCAAGATTTCAGTATTGTGTGGATTTTGGATTGGGTTAATTAAATTAAGAGAGTTTAACCCCCAGATTATTAAAATAGGCATTTTCTTTGGGAGTAAAGCAGATGAAGAAGGAATTCATTTTTCCAATTTCTGGTCCCCTCCAGTATCTCCCCCTGGGCAGAAAGAAGTAATCTCTGGATCATTTCCCTTAGGATGGATAGTACCTGTGATAGCTGATTATCAGACTTTCTAGATGGGTTCTTTCCAGCTTATCTCTGGGCTCAAGTGAAAGAAAGACCCGGAGGGCAAAGCATCCCCTGATGGGAGCTGGAATTACCCCCTCAAGCAATAAGCACTGCCCTGAGCCACCAAGCCCCACCCTCCCAATCCCTCCACCTCCAGACTGACTCCAAGACAATGATTGATCTGACCTTCACTACATACCTGCACTACCCACCCATCTTTTCTTCACCTTTTCCCAGATAAACTTGGAAGAATTTTCGGCACTTTGTCCACTGTCTTCTCAGTGTTGGCCTCACTGAAATAAACTCCTTTCTTATTTCACCACCAGTCCTTTCTCTGCCTTTAGATTTTGTTAGTGGGGAGTAGCCAAACCTGATCTATTTGGACCCACCCCCAAGGCCTGGGTTCTGACACTCCAGCTATGTGGCTATGATGCTAACAATGTTTTTTTAATTTTTTATTATTTTTTGATTGAAATTCAATTAGCCAATTTTTAGTACAACATTAGTTTCAGATGTAGTGTTTAATAATTTATCAATTGCTTATAATACCCAGTGCTCATCACATCATGTGCCCTCCTTAATGCCCATCACCCTCTTACCCCATCCCCCCTACACACCTCCCTCCAGCAACCCTGTTTGTTTCCCCTAGTTAAGAGTCTCTCATGGTTTTTCTCCCTCTCTGATGACTTCCCATTCCGTTTTCCCTCCCTTCGCCTATGGTCCTCTGCCCTGTTTCTTAAGTTCCACAAATGTGTGAAACCATATGATAATTTATTATCTTTTTAATCATAGATCATGGTTTGGCTGCTAATGGGCCCCACTTTTGGCTGTATACTCAAGAGAGCTTAAGAGTGTCAATAAGCTAGCAGCATGCATACTTAGAACAGCATCACCAGGACACTGTCTTCTGAAAGAAGTTCTAATTTCTGTTGTCAAAACCAAAGTTTTGCTCCTTAGGGAAGATCTAATCCCACAGTAGGAGATTATTTCTCATTCATTAAAGTGTTTCTACATTTCTGGGGGCATCTGGCTGGCTCAGTTGGTAAAGCATGTGACTCTTAATCTCCGGGTCCTGAGTTCAAGCCCCACGTTAGGTGTGGAGCAAATGACTACTGTTGATAAGTCCTTCAAAACCATACAATTTTTTAAAGTGTTTCTCAGCATGGAGTTTCCTCAGAAAGTTGAAAATAGAGCTACCCTACAACCCAGCAATTGCACTACTGCATATTTACCCCAAAGATACAAATGGAGTGATCCAAAGGGGCACCTGCACCCCAGTGTTTAAAGCAGCAATGTCCACAATAGCCAGACTATGGAAAGAGCCCAGAGTCCATCAACAGATGAGTGGGTAAAGAAGATGTGGTATATATACACAATGGAATATTACACAGCCATCAAAAAATGAAATCTTGCCACTTTCAGTGACGTGGATGGAACTAGAGTATTATGCTAAGCGAAATAAGTCAATCAGAGAAAGACAATTATCATATGATCTCACTGATATGTGGAATTTAAGAAACAAGGCAGAAGATCATTGGGGAAGAGAGGAAAAAAATGAAACAAGACAAAACCAGAGAGGGAGACAAACCATAAGAGACACTTAATCTCAGGAAACAAACTGAGGGTTTGCTGGAGGGGAGGGGAGTAAGGAGATGGGGTGACTGGGTGATGGACATTGGGGAGAGTATGTGTTGTGAGCACTGTGTATTGTGTAAGACTGATGAACCACAGAGCTATACCCCTGAAACAAATAATACATTATATGTTAATAAAAAAAGAATAAAAAAAGAAAAAAATTAGCAAAGATGGACAGAAGTTTCAAACTATGCCATGTAAGAATGAATAAAAGTATGAAAGATTAGGAATAAAAGAAAAAAAATAAGATGTCTGGGAATTTGGGAGAAAAGGAAACTATGAATCATCTCAAGCATATACTCTCATTTAAATTTTCATTTAAATTTGAAGTTAAAAATTGCAAAAAAATAAAATAAGTTTAAAAAAAAAGATGTAGTATACATATACAATAGAATATTACACAGCCATCAAAAAAAACTTGCCATTTTCAATGACGCATGGATGGAACTAGAGGGTATTATGCTAAGTGAAATAAGTCAATCAGAGAAAGAATTATCATATGATCTCACTGATGTGTGGAATTTAGGAAATAAAACAGAGGATCATAGGGGAAAAGAGGAAAAATGAAACAAGACGAAATCAGAGAGGGAGACAAACCGTAAGAGATTCTTAATCTCAGGAAACAAACTGAGGGTTGCTGGAGTGGGGGGTGGGGGATGGGGTAACAGGGTGATGGGCACTGGGGAGAGTATGTGTTGTAATGAGCACTGGGTAATTATATAAGACTGAAGAATCACAGACCTGTACCTCTGAAACAAATAATACATTATATGTTTAAAAAAAAAAAGTGTTTCTATGCTTCCCGGAATAGCAACATCAAAGAGCCACATCAAAAACTAGCATGTTGGGATACCTGGGTGGTTCAGTCGTTAAGCGTCTGCCTTCAGCTCAGGTCATTATCCCAGGGTCCTGGGATCGAGCCCTACATTGGGCTCCCTGCTTGGCAGGAGGCCTGCTTCTCCCTCCCCCACTGCCTGCTTGTATTCCCTCTCTCGCTGTGTCTCTGTCAAATAAATAAATAAAATCTTTTAAAAATAAATAAATAAATAAATAAATAACAACAAAAAAAACACTAGCATGTTATGGGGACCAATGATTGCTAATCAATACAAAGATAAGTCTGGGAGTAAAAAAATAAAGTGTTTTTAATCTTCCATCTTCACCCCAAAGTCTTACAGGGAGCTCTTAAAAGTTCTATTCTTTGTTGTCTCATTTTAAGAGATGAAAATGGAAGGGAAAACAAATATCATCATGTTTATATATTGTTATAAGAAAGCACAGTTAGAATTGAAGATGTAAAATATCTAGTTCACATGGAGAAATGTCATGATTGAAATTGCTTCAAAATAATTCAATAGGAGGGGATAAAAATGAAGTTGGTAATTGCTGAAGCTAAGTGCTGTGTACATGGGTGCTCATTACACCATTTTCTATCTTGTTTTTTAATAAAAAGTTTAAAAAATTTACAAGGATTGAGGAAGTGGACATTCACATGTTATTAATGAGAGCATAAATTGGCAAAACCTTTCAAAAATTAATGTGGAAGTGCAGTGCCTGGGTGGCTTAGTTAAGTTTCTGACCCTTGATCTCAGCTCAGGTCTTAATCTCAAGGTTGTGAATTCAAGTCCTGTGTTTTTTTTAAAAAAATGTGGAAGTACTAATTAAAAGTTAGTCTTCTGTACAACAAAGGCAAAATGGAAAGGCAACCTACCAAATGGGAGAAAATATTTGTAAATCATATAACTGATAATAGGTTAATATCCAAAATATATAAAGATCTCATACAATTCAATAGCAACAAAACAAACAATCCAATTAAAAAATGGGCAGAATATCTGAATAGACATTTTTCCAAAGAAGATATACAGATGGCTAACAGAGGTAGGAAAAATTCTCAATATCACTAACCATCATAGAAATCCAAATCCAAACTGAGATATCACCTCACACCTATTAGAATGGCTATTTTCAAAAAGACAAGAAGTAAGTGTTGGCAAGGATGTGGAGAAAAGGGAACACTCATACAAACTGGTACAGCCAACTTACATTCCTCAAAAAATCAAAAATAAAACTACCATATGACCCAGTAATTCTCTTCAGGGTATTTATCCATAGGAAATTAAAATACTAACTCAAAAATATATATGCGCCCCTGTTCATGGCAGCATTATCTAAAATATTCAAGACATGGAAGCAATGTCAGTGTCCATCTGTGTATGAATGGATTTTAAAAAAATGTATATATACATATACACAATGGAATACTATGCAGCCATTAGAAAAGCAAATCTTGCAATTTGCAGCAACATGAATGGAACTTGAGGGCATTATTCTAAGTAAAATAAATTAGACAGAGAAAGACAAATACCATAAGATCTAACTTACATGTGAAATCTAAAAAACCAAAACAAAAAATCCAAATAGATAAATGCAGACAACAGATTGGTGGGTGCTAGAGGCAGAAGTTGGGGGATGAGTGAAATGGATGAAAGTGGTCAAAGGTACAAACATCCAGTCATGACATAAGTAAATCCCAGAGATATAATGTACACCATGGTAACTATAGTTAATAATACTCTATTGTATTTTTTGAAGTTGCTAAAAGTAAATCTTAAAAGTTCTCATCACAAGAAAAAAATTTTATAACTATATGTGGTGATGAATGATAACTAGACTTAATGTGGTGATCATTTTGCAGTATATACAAATACCAAATCATTATGTTGTACATCTGAAATTAACATGTCAATTATATCTCAATAAAAAATTAAATTAAAAATGTGCATACCCAGGGCACCTGGGTGGCTCCGTCTGTTAGGCATCTGCCTTCGGCTCGGGTCATGATCCCAGGGCGCTGTGATCAAGACCCACACTCGCTTCCTGCTCAGTGGAGAGCCAGCTTCTCTCTCTCCCTCTGCTGCTCCCCCTGCTTATGCACTCTCTCTCTGTTAAATAAATAAAATCTTTTAAAAAATAAAAATATTCATACCCTTTGATTTATCATGTTTGAAACCTAGCCCACAGAAATAATAACATTTTATATATATATGTGAATATATAAGTGAATATATGCATATATATATTCACTTTACCACCTAATAGTAAAATAATGGAAACCTAAATGCTCATTAAATAGGCCTATAGTTAGTAAGAAAAAAAAATACTATAGTCCTCTTTTTCATGAGATTAGCTTATGAGTACTAGCCTACAAAATGGTCCATGTTAGATCACTAAATATTTTTTTTCAAGTTGTAAAACAGTATTATTAGCATTATGCATGTGTCCATTATACACTGATGTGTCTGACTTTGGGGAAAAAGTTGACAAGGGTACTAGTCAAATGTAGAATGATTAATGGAGTACAGGTTTGCTTTCATCCATTACTGTAAATAGTTTGTACTTTCTCTTTTTTTTTAAGATTTTTTATTTTATTTATTTTTGCGAGAGAGAGCACTCACGCATGTGAGAAGCAGACTCCCCACTGAGCATGGAGCTGGGCTGGGCCGATCCCAGGATCCCGGGATCATGACCCAATCACAAGGCAGACACCAAACTGACAGCCACCCAGGTGCACCTTTGTATTTTCTTAAGTAGTGGAATTATAGGTAATTTTAATTTCTTCTCCTGAAATCACACACTTAGTGGCAAAGTTGAGCAATAAATCCCAGCAGTCGGTCTCCACAGAGAAGTCCTGCTTTTAACTACTCACCAAACAGCCTTTAGCTAGATTACTATGTAAAATACAAATTAATATTAGAATTTATTTAGTTCTTACCTATCAGACCCAAAATGACTATACATTCCTTATTTTTTTTTAAAGATTTTATTTATTTGACAGAGAGATACACAGAGAGGGAGGGAACCCAAGCAGGGGGAGTGGGAGAGGGAGAAACAGGCTTCCTGTGGAGCAAGGAGCCCAATGCGAGGCTCAATCCTCAGGACCTGAGCCGAAGGCAGACGCTTACCGACTGAACCACCGAGAGACAGAATTGCTCTAACCATCCTCAAGTAGAGGTCCTTTGTTTCACAAAGTCTTGACCCAAACATTTTAGGTCCGGGTTATTCCAACAGAGATCCATTTCCAGGAAATAAAGAACAAAGGCCTATTTACAGAGCTTTAGAATAAATCTTTGTTATTTGTAGTGCCCTTACAATTACAATTTAGTTTGGCATGTAATTAAGCCAATTATCTTGAAAATGCTACTGAAATTTTCAGTAAGTAACTACCCCTCCGGCCCCCTTTGCCTGGCTTCCCTGACATTGTTAAAGCTTCTGTTTTGAAGCACAATAGCTTCTTTGTTGTAGAGCCACAGGTGAAAAAACGCTCATGTTCAAAGGTGACAGGATCACTTCATCATTAATCCCAGGATGACCCCACCCCACCCTCCAGAAGTTCTTAGACTGTAAAGGTTCTCAAGTATATGCCTGTTAAAACCAAGTCCTTTTAGCCCTGTTCTTGTTTCTCTCTTCTACCTTCTCTGTAATTTCTCCTTCCTTAAGGCATTTTATTTAAGTGGAAACACTAAGTTACATAAAGGAGGCAAAGAACATTTTCTTGCCTATCCAACTAATGGAATCCTCTTGAAATGAGTTGAGAAAGGATTAGTGAAAAGAGAAAAGCTTTTGCCAAAAAAAGGAAAAAAAAAAAGTTACTAGTGCCCAGAATTAATTAGATGGGCAGTTACATTACTAATTTTTTCCCTTATCTCCAGCAGTTTTTAGGAGACTCATTTACCAGGCAGATTTTCTAGCCAAGATTCTTTTATGGAAAACTCTGCTTTACCTAGACAAAGTACATGAAAGCATTTAAAGCACATGTAAGATTAAGAAGGTTCCAATTTTTTTCAAAGCATATTTTAAAATTACCTGAGTCTTTTCCACTTCTTTTTACAGTAGTCCAGAAGCTTGTGCACCATGCATGCTACTAACCTGAGTATTTTTGTTCTTGGAGCTTTACATAAAATTCCACAACAGAGTTGATGAATTATTTAAGATTCATGTTGGTCTTACTTGTGATTTTGAGAACTAAACTCTATAGCAATATATAATCACATGCATATCTGCATGTAGATGGAAATGGTGTCTATCTTGAAATTTTTCCCTTAAAAAAAAAAAAGTCCTGAGTAAGCACATACAGTGATACCATGATACTTACAGGATTCTTTCTTCTACTAAAATTTTTGAGGACTTGTCCCCTGGAGCAAAATGAATGAACAAACTTTTTCTGATCTTCATATTAAATAATTGAGAAACTGCCTGCCATGGGAGCCATTTCCCATAAGGACCAAAATGAGACAAAAATTTGAGTACAAAAAAAGTACCCCATTAACCCTAACTTGTTCCAGGAAATGGCCTGTCACAGAAAACCCTCCAATCTTAACGTCAAACAGCCAGTCCTTCCTCTTTTGAAATGACCCTAAACTGCTTGCTTCCTTACAGCCAATCAACAACTGCCAAATGTACGTGATAAGCAATTAGTAGCTCTCCCCTACTTGCAAAATTCCAACCTTGCCAATCAGATTCTCAGAATTCTCTTTTCACATGATAAACTCGGGCCTTTCTAACACCATTGAAAACCTGCTGAAATTAAAGTGATAGTAGAGGTTTGCCTTGCTGCAAAGTTATGAATAAATAGTCTTTGCTAACTTTGTCTCATACTTAGTTTTGTCTTCAACATAATTGTGTATGGTATATGTTAAACTATCTCCTAAATATCTCTGAATCTTTTTCTCCCCATTCCCATTGTCATTACTAATATCCTTACCATGCCTCACCTAGGTGAGAAATAATCCAGGAGATAAACTCTTTGCTTCCATGTCTTCGTAGTCATCCTTCTACCACTGCCAAAGTAGTCTTGGTAGAAGGCAAATCTGTTCACACCCCACCCTTCCCCTATTTTAGTGGCAAAGAGCAGCTAACTATGGTAATAAAAACCAAATGCTTTCCATGAAGGGGACTTATAGTAGTAGTCACAGAAGTAGTAGAATATTAAAGTTAAAATAAATTGATATATGTTAATTTATAATGTTTCTATTAACCTTGACAGATACTCTGAAAGGTAGAGAAGTTCTGTTATCCTAGCTGAGAAATCAGAGGTTCAAAGAAGCTAAGAGTCTTAGTCCATTTGGTCTATCATAACAAAATACCACATACTGGATGGCTAATAAACAGCAGGAATTTATTTCTCACAGTTCTGGAGGATGCAAGTTCAAGATCGGGGTGCCAACACCATCAGGTGAGGGCTCTTTTCCAGACAGCAGACTTCTTGTTATATCCTCACATAGAGGAAGGGGCCAGGTTGCTGCAGGATTTCTTTAATAAGAGCACGAATCTTATTCATAAGCACTCCCCCTCATGAACTAACCACCCCCCACCTCACCTACTGATAACCATCACCTTTGGTGGTTAGGATTTCAGCATATGAATTTGGGGGGAACACAAACATTCAGACCACACCACAAAGTAAATGTATCCAATGTCATTTAGGTAGTAAGTAGCAGCACTAGAATCTGAACCCATGTTTGTCAACTTTCAATGTCCATGCTTTCCACTAAATGCCCTACCCCACAGCCAAATTAAACTACTGCTATTCTTTCAACATGCTGTGCTGGTTCAGATGTCCTTGCCTCTGTATGTGCTCAGACCGCTCTCATCTTTCTGTGAAGCTTTCTCTCACCTTTACTCTTTCCAGATCATTATTCCCTTTTTTCACTACTGTTTTGTCTGAAACGTGCCTCTTTTATAGCCCTTATAACACTTTCAAATAATTATTTCCTTACACTGCTATTTCACTGGCCTATAAACTCTTTGAGGACAAAGAATTCCATTCCATTTCCTGGTAAAAATTCATTATTCTGACATCCCAATGATAGAAATTTTCAGAGAAGGGGAAAAAACTTAATTTTTTTGTAGCCCATTAGAGCTCTTTGCTGAAAGAAAAATTAGCAATTAGTAAGTAAATAGCAAGTAAAATTAGTAAGTAAACAGTAAGGAATTAGTAATTACCTTACAGGGTCATTCTGAAGACTAAATCAGTGGTTCTAAAACCTAAGGGTATATTGGAATCCCCCTAAGAGATTAGGATAATGTAAATAACAAGATCTGATGCCATATCTTCTGATTCATAATCTGTGAAAGGAGAGCTTTTGAATCGCATGTGTGTAGATCCTTGCGTGTAGATCCTAAGGGGATCTACACTGAACAACTAAATTTGGCAATCATAGAGTTTAATGTTATAAACTTTATGAATCCTCAGCACAATGGGTAGCCTATGAGAATGCTCATTAAATGTTAGGATTTAAATGATAATACCTTACAGATATCATACCACTCTAATTTCTGAAGTACTCACCCAAGAATTATCCCATTTGCTCTTTGGAACAATACAGGATCAACACTTAATTTCTATTGCCCCAAATTATTCAGTAGATAGTGATCACTTAAATGCTCTGTCCTTCAAATGAAACAGAGAGATGGAAACCTCTTAAAAATAAGGTCTTCTTTAGCCTGAAAAATGTTCATCTGCTCTTCCAATGGCATGTCATCTATGATGACTCTCAACTTTGGGTAACTGGATCTCTAGCTTCTTTAAATAGTATTAGATGCACTGGCATTAGTAGGTTTAAAAAAGGGGGGGTGCTGGTTAGGCAACCATCACTTCTGTTACAAGTGATATTCTTAGGGAAGATAAAAGTGGACATTCTTCATGAAGAGTCCTCACCTGTACCTTGAGAGAAAGAAGAGTCCCAAACCGTTGAGAAAAGTTGTTACTGGAAATCTGACACTAAATTGTGCAATCCCTGCTCACTTCCTGGTGTAACTCAGAATTTCTGTGGACCTGAAATGCTTATGCCAGCTCTACAATCTCCAGGTGTAACTCTAGAATAAATAAATGAAGGAAGGAGGGAGGGGAAGGATGAGGGAAGGGAAAAGGAAAGGGAAAAGGGAAAGAAAAAGAGAAAAATGCAAGGTTTCTGTCTTCCAAAGGCATTCAAAGTGTTACCTTTTTACACTTCTCTGTTTTGGAAATATTCATTCACCCCATATTTTTCAGGTGCTCAAGTGCCAAGTCCTGTGTTAGATGCTAAAGATACAGCCCAGAGCAGTACAAGCACAGTTTATACCCATGCCAAATTTAAATAGAATTCCTGTTATAATAGAATAGACTAAAAAAGTACAGAAGACAAGTAGATATTAACTTTTCTAATTAATTTAAAAGATCTCTAAAGTATGTTTTAATTATGCACTTTACCAAACTTAACTATATCCTAATATATATACTGAATTTAAAGGGTAGATGTGGAAAAAATAATTTTCTATGACAGTAAATGCCTTGTGGCTGGATGTTTAAGATAAACATTTCCATATTTCAGTTCTAGAGACCAGTTCAGACTAGTTATTGTTATTGAACACAGGGGCAAATATAACATAACAAAACAGACTAATTTTCCTGTTAAAGGAAATTATTTTTTTAAATGGTCACAGTTACTGTGGTTTAAGAAATGCTTTTTAAGTTTGGACAAATCAAAGGACAAAAATTTTCCTAATCCATGGAAATTAAATCTGAAATTATTTTTAGCCTATTAAATGCAATTTTGAAAATGCTCTGTACATGGATTATCACATTTAACAGAGACAGAAATATCTGAGATTCAGGAGCCATTGTGATTGATTCCTTTTTTCTGTCTCAACCCCTTAACATCACTGCACCTCTCCCTATTCTTTAAACACCACTCAGCATACTTAAGTTGTACTGATTCATTTTGACATCATGGTTTGTTTTTCTCTCATGTTGTACTATACATTTCCTTTCACTCTGTTGAACCAATAGAAATGATTTTCCCATAAAATCTGCCCCCAGCCTTTGATCAAGAATGGATACATTAGGGCACCTGGGTGGCTCAGTCGGTTAAGTGACTGCCTTCAGCTCAGGTCATGATCCTGGAGTCCTGGGATCGAATCCCGCATCAGGCTCCCTGCACGGCGGGGAGTCTGCTTCTCCCTCTGACCCTCCCCCCTCTCATGCACTCTCTCTCATTCTCTCTCTCAAATAAATAAATAAAATCTTAAAAAAAAAAGAATGGATACATTAAAATTTTTTGCTTACCTTTTCAAGATCTCTCAAATAATCCTGTTTTTTCATTCAAATTCAAAGATCCAGTTTGGTTTCTGTGGACCTGAAATGCTTATGCCAGCTCTACAATCTCCAGGCTGCATCCCACCTTTCAAACCATGCCTTAATCTTGTTTGAGAAGAGAGCAGCAGTAGTGACCATTAGCGAACATTTGTGCCTTCTAGATGCCAGTATTTCATGTCCCACCTCGGGAACACTTGCAGGAGTAAAACGAAGCTGACCCTATTTCTGTGTTTTCTGCTGCTTGATGAGCTATTATCACTCTTCAATTTCTTGCTTTACTCTTGGAGGATGTCTCCAAAAGCTTGGATAGGGTTATTTACCCTGCAGGAATCAGATATTAAGCAGTGCCAGTCCACAGAAACCCAGACTCGGCACCTGCATCTGGCTCTGATTCACATCTGTTGGCTATTAGCTAGTTTAAAAACATACAGGTTTTTTTTTTCCCCCTGTTCATGGCCACATGATCAGAAATCCAAATAAAAGCAAGCACCATGAATTATCTTATTGATAACAATGATGAGACAGACAAGAGGGTATGTGTGGTAACTCTCAGGGTGATCAAATACATCTGGAGGTTCTAGCCATACTTGTTTTCCATCTACTAGTGGCTCTTCATATGCTCCAATTCAAAGTGGAATTTAATTTGAATGTCTCAAAATCTATTAATCAGCTTTAATTACAATCTCTAGTATAATATCTTGTAGCAGGCAATTATCAAGACAGTATAGAATTAGTTAGAACATACTGACACCCAGTTTATATATGTTCTTTAATAAGTTTTGTATTTCATTTCTTTTTTTAAAATCTTAGAGCAGATACGCAGCATTTTGGATGCTCAGGGTCTACTTTATTTTAGGAATAATAATATTGTATTTTTACTGCCACCCCTCCTTGTTGGGGTATTTCTATAATCCAAAAAGTAAAGGTAAATTGAATAAAGGTGAATTAACACTTTTAAGCTAGCAGGATGCCTTTCTGGTTAAGTAGAGCTATAACTGTCTCACTCTTTAAAATCACATTTCAGGAGCACCTGGGTGGCTCAGTCGTTAAGTGTCTGCCTACAGCTCAGGTCATGATCCCAGAATCCTGGGATTGAGCCCCACATCGGGCTCCCTACTCAGCGGGAAGCCTGCTTCTCCTTCTCCTACTCCCTCTGCTTCTGTTCCCTCTCTCGCTGTGTCTCTCTTTGTCAAATAAATAAATAAATAAAAGCTTAAAAAAAAAATAAAATCACATTTCAGCTCAACCACAGTTTTGATCTCAACCCTATACAATTAACCTTATGTGAAAGACAAATGTACCTGACAATTAAGGAGATGGCTTTATTCAAGCTACTGTAATAGTGAGAGCACTCATTAATAAGGAACATTGCAAGGAAAAGAAAATGGAACTAGGGTTTGATAGAGGCAGATAAACAAGGGAGAAATAGGAGTGCCTAGGTGGCTCAGTTGATTAAGCATCCAACTCTTGAATCCAGCTCAGGTCTTGATCTCAGGGTCATGAGGTCAAGCCCCATGTTGGGCTCCATGCTGGTGGAGCCTACTTAAAAAACAAGCAAACAAACAAGGTAGTCATTGAGGAAAGATGGAGATGTGTCTCACCAAGAAGTATGTGATGGTAGGGTAGTCTTTTATGGTTAGCCATTTCTTGGAACACAAAAGAGTGGGGAGAAAGCGTCCTGACTGGTGCGGGTTTCCAGGAACACTGGACTCAGATAAAGTTCAACACAAGACAATGACAATTGTTCAAGACAAATGAATATCATTCACCCTGAACAACTCAGAGCTGATCATAAACCTCTACATAAGACAAGGTCTAAGAAATAATCTCTCAGAGATTCTTGTTGGCACTGTTTCCTGTAAACTCAGTAAAACCATCTATTGAGAGGTGATGGCAAATGTCAATCATTCTGGAGTCCTGGAGGCTTTAAAGACTTAGGCATTCTAAAAGGGGGATGCTTAAAAGGAAAAAGAAATAGTAGTGTAAAAGTCTGTATTAAAATAAAGGAGTTGAAGCCTGAGGGCAACCAGTCCAGTGGAGTCCAAGAATCTTTTGGTTATGCAGCACCATTTGCTGAGTTTCATGCTATCAAACTAAGACCTCAGTGCTCTTGGTGATGTTGTCCACAGTCTTGGTTACATCTTACATAAAGGTATGCTTAACTGAATCATCTCTCTGTACTTCCTTTGTGGTCCAGACAATGACCTGTGCAGGGAGAAATCTGGACTATACATGGGCTATTGCAGGAATGAGTTCTTCAAGATTTATATCGGGCCATTGGGCTTCAGCTTGCAGAGCTTCTTCCCATCCCGTGGAAAGGGTCAGCTTCAAGGTAGCTTAGAGTCCTGGGGATTGGGCAGTCAGGTTTTAGTTCTCCATGTTGCTGAGTCTAACCAGGTTAGAATCTGATAAACCAGAAGGGTATGCTATAAATGATGCAGTTTGCCACTGAAATACAAAATTTCTCTCAATAGTCACCCACCTTTTAATAAAAAATAATCACAAAGAAAGATTATTCTTTTTTTTTTTTTTAAGTAGGCTCCATGCCCGCTGTGGGGTTTGAACTCACAACCCTGAGATCAAGAGTTGCGTGCTCTACCAACTGAGCCAGCCAGGCACCCCAAAGAAAGATTATTCTTGGTCACAAAATAAACTTGGTATAATTAGATTTAGCCTGATTATTTACATAGGTGTAGCAATGATGGTAATTTATTATTTAGGCCTTTTAAAATTTGCTTTGCTAGAAATTTTCATTAAAAATCTCAGATTAGACTTTTTTTTTTTAAAGATTTTATCTATTTATTTGACAGAGAAAGACACAGCAAGAGAGGGAACACAAGCAGGGGGAGTGAGAGAGGGAGAAGCAGCCTTCCCGTGGAGCGGGGAGCCCGATGCGGGGCTCGATCCCAGGACCCTGGGACCGTGACCTGAGCCGAAGGCAGACATTTAACAACTGTGCCACCCAGGCGTCCTCAGATTAGACTTTTAAAGGCCTCTTGAAGCTAGGAAGCCAAGCCAAGAAACTGCTATTAAATTTCACCTTCAGTAGTTACAAATTTGGGACAATTCTCTTCACAAGATCCCCAAAATAGCTTAAGATTACTGGGCTTGCTGGAAGAGGACACTAAGCCAGGTACCAGGCTGGTTTTCCTAAATGGTTTTGTAAGCATTGCTCCATAAAGTCAATTTTAATTCCTTGAAAGTGCCTGGGCATATAGAGCAAATGAACATCATTCTCAAATATGATATTCCAGGCAAGGTTTCAGTTGTGCAACCGATTCTTCCAATTATGTCCTGGTAACAAGGAAGAGAGGTTCTTTTTGAAACTACGCAAATAATTATATTGCTATTAAGATAAGAATATTCAATAATAGTTTCCCAGTTCTAGATGGGCCAGACAGGGACAAAAAGATCATTTATAAATGTTGTATTTCTGTTTTAAAAAGCAGAAAATCATTGAGTTATAAATAGCTTATGAGAAATGAGAAAGCAGTTCCGTAGATATGCAAAAAATAGAAACCAATATTCCCAACAAAAGCCACAATTATCTCTCATTAGTTCATTCAGTCCTATGTAATTATTCTTGTACTGCTCAGTCTTGGGTTAGTAGGCTCATGAACCCATCTGCTTTTTGACAGGAATTCTGGAAATCCCAATTCAGTCCGCCAATATGCTCTCCAAGTTGTTTAAGTGATGCTATCAGAAGCCTGTACCCAAAAATATCTGGCATCATCTTTTTTCCCAGAGCACTGAGACAGTCCTTTGTTGAAGATGAAGTATTCAGGGCTATCGCTGATTGTAAGAGTTTTCAGGGAAGCATTAGAGAAAAAGAAAATCTCTGTAGATGACAAACTTAAAATGACTATGGTAAAATTATTACTGGTAATTTTCTAGATTTTATTTTATTTTATTTATTTGAGAGAGAGACTGAGATAGAGAGAGCATGAGAGGGGGGAGGGTCAGAGGGAGAAGCAGACTCCCTGCTGAGCAGGGAGCCCGATACAGGACTCCATCCTGGGACTCCAGGATCATGACCTGAGCCGAAGGCAGTCGCTTAACCAACTGAGCCACTCAGGCGCCCCATTACTGGTAATTTTCTAAAGGGAGAGATCTGATGAGAGTTCTCAACAAGAAGAGCACAACTGACAAGGAAATTTAGTTGTTTCCATTGTATGCAAGACAAGATAATCCAGTCAACAACAAAAAGTTTTAGACAAAATATCTATAAACACAATAACTAATAATTAACCTATTTTCAAAGAAGAATGGATATTGCATTTAATTTATGACAATGACTAAGCATAATCTTTACAAAGAAAAAACTATGGATATATGTGAGACGTAATATACCATGAATACACCAAGCATATAGTTAGAACATAACAAGAATATATCAAGAATATCAAGTAAAAGGATTCTATAAGTCTATATCATCCGTATGTTCATATAACTCCATAGGTAAGTGATATGAGTCCCCAGTTGAAAACCACTTGCCTAGGGACGCCTGGGTGGCTCAGTCAGTTAAACGGCTGCCTTCGGCTCAGGTCGTGATCCCAGCGTCCTGGGATCGAGTCCGCATGGGGCTCCTTGCTCAGCGGGGAGCCTGCTTCTCCCTCTCTCTCCCTCTGCTTGTGCGCTCTCTGTCAAATAAATAAAATCTTAAAAAAAAAAAGAAAAGAAAACCACTTGCCTAGAAGAAGCTAGATTCAAATTAAAGATGTAAAGTTCTGGCCAATATTTTTAAAAATTACTGAAATTATGACTGATAATACTGTGGTGGTGTTGTCCGATATCAGGCAAAGCAGCACCAGAACTCTGATAAATAGAAACACGTCTTGGACAGCAAGGGCATTGACAATTCTCTACAAACATCCCATACAGCATAAAATTTCTAAAGCATTTGTATTAATAACATTTTACCATACAAATTTAAGAAAGGCAAAGCATTTCTTCTGATGTAGCAACTTCCCTTCCCCAGCCTCAAATTCAATTCAGCAACTATTTGCCAGGAAAAATACAGTCTCTGGGAATTCAAAGATGAACAAGCCACAGTCCCTGTCTCCAGATATGCTTGTTTTACAGCTCAGTGGGGAAAAATATGCAGGTGAGAGTTAGAGAAGCACAGACTAAGAGGCTCTGTTCCCAGTCTGGGAGGAGTAAGGAGAGTGACAAAAGGGAGGGAGATGAAAGTGGGTTACATGTGGCTTTTGGAGAAAGGATGCCTAGACTCAGTGGTCCTCTGAAGAGTAAACAGGAGAAAGGGGCGCCTGGGGGGCTCAGTCGTTAAGCGTCTGCCTTCGGCTCGGTAGTGATCCCAGGGTTCTGGGATAGAGCCCCACATTGGGCTCCCTGCTCAGTGGGAAGCCTGCTTCTCCCTCTTCCACTCCCCCTGCTTGTGTTCTCTCTCTCTCTGTCAAATAAATAAATAAAATCTTTAAAAAAAAAATAAGAGTAAACAGGAGAAAAAGAAATAGCATCTGTTTAGACTTCTTTTCAAAGAGCTTAATGGAGTGGATAGAAAAGTGATGACAAGAGAAGGAACAAAATCTTTAAAGAGATAGAAATCAAGAGCAGAGATCAAGAACACCAAAATATAAGAGTATTCAAATTTAGATACAGTGGTAGGAAAATTTTTCCTTAATCAGTAAAATTTTCTCAATAGCGAAGTCCTCTCCTGAGTGTGATTCATTGTGATTCATACAGGAATTAGAGCCTTTGGAGGTTGTTAAATATGTTTGAAATAGTTGCCAAAGAAAACGGGGAAAAAAACTGTCCAAAGACTGTAAAAGGACTTTTCCATTGGCACTGCCTCCCCATTCCTAATATTGAAGATAAAATATTTCTGGAGGTATCAAACAGCACAACATGGGACCTTGTCTAAAAGGTCAAACAGCATTGGGTAGAGAAAGCAGATCATGGCCGAGTATAGAAAGGCATGAAATCTGGAGTGGACTCAAGGAACACAAAACTAGGTAGAAATCAAGGCAGTGCAGAATTCATTGCGGTTAATAATAGGAGCTGTGGGACAGCCTGAATAGTTGGAAGGATAGGACTCCTCCAGGCCCTAATGTGAACCTAAACTATTATAAATAGGTTGTTGTATTAAATCCGTTAATCCTCACATCGAGCTTGTGAGGTAAAATGACATATTTTAGAAACCACAGAATCCCAGATCTTGTAGAGAAAATATTCCTCCTAGAAATTTTTATTACCCAAACTCTTTTGAACCAACCCAGACCAGAGGGTATTTCGGTAACCAATTGATTGTATTTTATTCCCACAGTAAACTCCTTTGAACCTAAGGATTAGGGTAATTTACTCCAACCCCTTAACAAGTTTATTCAGTCCAACAACTGATGGATAAATAAAATACGTCTAAACAAACAATAAGTATTATTTTGTGATAAAAAGGGATGAAGTGCTGATATACTACAGTTTGGATAAATGTTAAAAAAAACAAAAAAACAAAAAAACAGTTTGCTGAGTGAAAGAAGCCAGACACAAAAAGCAATATATTGTATAGTTCCATTTATATGAAATATTCAGAATAGGTAAATCTATTTACACAAAGTAAATTAGTGGTTGCCTTCAGCTGGAAGAAAGAGGGGGGGAATGAGAAGCGATAGGGTACAGGGTTTCTTTTAGGGAAGAACAAAATACTGTAAAATTAGATTGTGATAGTGGTTACACAACCTTGTGAATATACTAAAAAATACTGAATTGCACACTTTAAATGTATAGATTATATGGCATGTGAATTTATATCAATAAAGCTTTTAAAAAATATTATTCACTTAATGTTTAAGACAACTAAAATGTACTAACAATTCAAAAACATGATAGTTATTAACAATTTAATAATATATGTAATGAAATATTTCATAGCCTATATCATCTATTAAAAATATTATTTATCACACCATGAGGAAATAGTAAATCAATTATTTATCTTATTGATTCAGGAAGATTATTTATTTAAAAACTACTATGATATTTTGATAAAATACAGGCTGGGTGTTTTGGTTTTTTTTTTTTCTTGGAAGCATGTTATTGTGGAGACTGCCTTAAAATTTTCATGGTACTTGTACTGCTATAATTTAAGTGATTTAAAACAAATTGTACTGAATTTTACTCTTACTAATATTTTAACGCTTTGGCCTCTGCTTGGACCATGATTATAACATTTTGCAGCTATTGGTTATTTTAAATTACAAAATACTGCTGAATGATTTCATCAAAGATTAACAAATTTCTTCAACAAGAACTGGTACACATTCACTTCAAGATGCCTCCTAGTCATTTAGACAGATCATCTCCTCATCTCCCCAGGGCTTTTTACTGCCACACCCTAGGGCCAAAAATCAGGTTTCCAAATCAGCCTTACTTAGTTCTTCTTAGCAGCTTTTGCTTTTCATGTATTCATTCATTCAACACATTTTTACTGAACACCTCTTATGTACCAGGTATGGGGAATATGCAACAAATAGGTACTATCTCTAGAAGGTAAGAGGAGGAAAAATACATAATTGAATAAGTAATTACAATAGCGTAGGCATTGTGGGAGCACAAAGCAGTGAGGCATCAACAGGTATACGTGTTAAACTAAGGCATTTCAAAGAAGGTGGTATAAAGGTGAGACTTGAAAAATGAACAGGAATTAGGAAAGCAACAATTAGAGTAGTTGAAAGAAAAAAATGTATATGAAAAAGTTCAGAAATGAATGACACCATCAAGCTTCCAAGGTAATTTTCCCACAGTTCAGAATGGTTTAAGAATTGAGGGCAGAATTGAGGGCAAAGGAGGAGATACGGCTGGAGAGAATTAAACAGGTTTTGAAATGCCCAATGAGCTGTTCTATGGAATTTGGATCTTCTAAGGGCAATGGAAGTCTTTGAAGAGTTTTAAGCTTTAAAACAACAAGATAAGACCTGTGTTTTTAGGAAGATTAAGTAGGTATTTTTTTCCCTTTAAGGTATTTCTCAAAACCAGGCAACCTCCAAAATCCTTATAATCATGATTCCTATAAACTTCAGCAATTAATTTTAAATATTTGACCTTTTTTCCACTTAAAAAAGAGCTATCTCAGTGCAACAATCAGTCCCATCTGTTATCAAGTAATCAATTTGCATGGGGACCTCTCTTGGCCAAGAGCTTCAGGAGCAATGGGTCAAGGACCATGAGTAAGAACAACTGTTTTTAGAACTCCCCATTTTGTGGAATGTTCCCCTTTAAAGAAATAATGGTGCATTTGCAGGGATGCCTGGGTGGCTCAGTCGGTTAAGCGTCTGATCCCAGGGTCCTGGGATTGAGTCCTGCATCTGGCTCCCTGCTCAGCAGGGAGCCTGCTTCTCCCTCTGCCTGCACTGTTTGTACCCTCTCTCTCTAACAAGTAAAAATAGAATTTTAAAGAAATAATGGTGCATTTGCACCATGGAGTATTATGCAATCATTAAAAATAATGAATGAGAGCTATTGACATGGAAAGGATTCCAGGAATAATTCTAAGAAATGCAAAATGCGATAAAGTGCCTCCATCATGCCATTTTTGTAAAACCATGACATCCCACCATATCTGTATGTGTATATTAACGTATGTATGTATATGTTTATATGTGTTTTAATATGATGACATGAGTCTTTATCACAGGATCTGAGCTGAGTAAATTCACTCCCACAAATTGAGTGGCCATTTCCTTTTGTTATATTTTTATGTAAGTACACATTTGACTACACAAAACAAAAAACAATCAAGTAAAAAGAACCTCACCAACCAACTACCACCAAGAATCTCAGATTAGTCCTGATTTTTTAAAAAAAGGTTTATTTATAGGGCGCCTGGGTGGCTCAGATGGTTAAGCGTCTGCCTTCGGCTCAGGTCATGATCCCAGGGTCCTGGGATCGAGTCCCGCATCGGGCTCCCTGCTCCTTGGGAGCCTGCTTCTCCCTCTGCTTCTCTCTCTCTCTCTGTCTCTCATGAATAAATAAATAAATCTTTAAAAAAAAAAAAAAGGTTTATTTATTTATTTGAGAGACAGCAAGCACAGGAGCCGGTGGAGGGGCAGAGGAAGAGAGAGAGAGCAGGCTCCCCGCTGAGCACAGAGCCCCATGCAGAGCTTGATCTCAAGACCCTGAGATCAGACCTGAGCCAAAATCAAAAGTCCAATGCTCAACCAATTGAGCCATCCAGGCACCACAGGTTAGTCCTGATTTTTTTTAATAAATATGTATATATATATATATGTGTGTGTGTGTGTATATATACCCCTTAAATTATCAAATAACTCTACTACCTTACTTATTGCATTCTTCACAATTCTAGTCACCTAATTACTGAAAGTAGGGATCTAAGGTATTTCAGTTTGCCCATACATTCCAGAATTTTGATTTTTGTGACACACACTCCTTTCCTTCTACAATTGCTATTTCATATATATTAATATATTTTAATTATTTTAAGGTATAAAAATTATTTGTTATGCTTACAAATCATGTTTATTAAGGAAAATGTCAATCATTTTTTATCTATCCATACACACATGTACATAATTTTTAGAAATGCCTTAATTGAATCATAAACTCACTGTTTTTTTCCCCTAATGTTTACTGCTTTGTTTTTGTTTTTGTCTTCCTCACTATATCCCTCCTCCATTTTACAGCAGCAATCAAGGTTATAGAATAATAACTGCAAATAGAAAAATAACTGCAAATAGTAACTTACCATTACCAGAACTGTTCAGAATGCTTCATGCATATTAACTTATTTAACCTTTGCAACAATCCCAGATGGTAGGTACTATTGTCCACATGTAATAAATGAGTAAATTCAGGCATTGAAAGATAAAGTAACTTGGCCAAGGTCACATAAGTGGTAGGTGACTGGGACATTTTTAAACTCATAGTCCATGCTCCATAGGCCATGCTTTAACCACTATTCTAACCCCCCACCCTCAAATTAACATAAACTTACATTTTTGTCTCCATGCTCATGTCATCATATGCAAACATACATAAACATGTACATACATATGCATGAATGAACAGGAATGTATGGTTTTACAAAAATGGGATTATGGAGACAATTTCCTACATTTTGTATTTCTTGCATATAGTCATCTTATTTTTATTATTGCAACATTCTTTTACACTGAGACCTTCATCCTGGCACTCCTTGTCCCCCTTAACCACTCTACTTTATTTTTTCCCATGAACTTATCACCTTCTAAGACATAATTTATTGTATTTATTATTATTGACCTTGTCCCACCATAATGTAAGCTCCATGAGGACAGAGAACATTGTTTTATTTATTGAAGTATCCCAACCACCTGGAATGGTGTCTGCCACATGAAAGGCACTAAATAAATATGGGTTGAATAAACATACAAAAGTGAGCATCAATTATCTACCTACATACATATATCTAGTTTAAAAATAATTAAAAAGTAAGCAACTATAAACCCCTCAGGTCAAGAAATAAGGCATTACCAGCACTCCTAAAAATTCTTTATATGGCCACCCCAGTCACATTCTCCTCTGTCATCATTCTTTATTTTTTTTCCTCCAATGCATTCCTTTTTTTTTTAGGTAAAATTAATTTGATAATATGTATATATTTTTTACATTAACTATAGTTGACACACAATGCTACATTAGTTTCAGGTGTACAACATAGTGATTCCACAAGTTTATGTTATGCTACACTCATCACAAGTATAGCTACCATCTGTCACCATACAACAAACACTATTACAATATTATTGACTAGGTTCCCTATGCTGTACCTTTTGTTCCTGTGACTTATTCATTCCATAACCAGAAAACTTTATCTCCTACTCCCCTTCACCCATTTTGCCCATCTCTTCACCCACCTGCCCTCTGGTAACCACCAGTTTGTTCTGTATTTATGGATCTATTCCTGCTTTTTGAGTTTATTTGTTCTGTTTTTTAAATTCCACATACAAGTGAAATCATATGGTATTTGTCTTTCTCTATCTGACTTATTTCACCTAGCATAATATCCTCTGAGTCCATCCATTCTTACAAATGGCAAGATCTCATTTTATTTTATAGATGAGTAATATCCCATTGTATATATACACCATGTCTTTAACCATTCATCTATCAACGGACACAATTTTCTTCCATATTTTGACTTTTGTAAATAATGCTGCAATAAACATCAGGGTGCCCATATCTTTCAAATTAGTGTTTTCCTTTTCTTGGGTAAATACCCAGTAGTGGAATTTATAGATCATATGATATTTCTATTTTTAATTTTTGGAGGGACCTTCATACTGTTTTCCACAGTGGCTGCACCAATTTACATTTCCACCAAGAGTGCACAAGTGTTCTTTTCCCTCCACATCCTTGTCAACACTTATCTTTTTCTTTTTGATTCTAGCCATTCTGACTGATGTGAGGTGATATCTCATTGTGGTTTTGACTTGCATTTCCCTGATGATTAGTGATGTTGAGCATCTTTTTAAGTGTCTGTTGGCCAACTGTATGTCTTCTTTGGAAAAATGTTTATTCAAATCCTCTGCTCATTTTAATTAGATTATTGTTTTTTTGGTGTTTGCTTGCATATGTTCTTTGTATATTTTGGATTCTAGCCCTTAATCAGATATGTCATTTGCAAATTTTTCTCCCATACAGTAGGTTGTCTTTTAGTTTTGTTGATTGTTTCCTTTGCTGTGCAGAAGCTTTTTATTTTGATATAGTTCCAATAGTTTATTTTTGCTTTTGTTTGCCTTGCTTTAGGAGACATATCTAGAAAAATGTTCCTACAGTCAATATCAAAGTAATTACTGCCAGGAGTTTTCTTCCAGGAATTTTATGGCCTCAGGTCTCACATTTAGGTCTTTAATCCATTCTGAGTTTATTTTTGTGTGTGGTATAAGAAAGTGGTCCAGTTTTATTCTTTTGCATGCAGCTGTCCAGTTTTGCCAGCACCATTTATTGAAGAGACTGTCTTTTTCTCCATTGTATATCCTTGCCTCTAAAATTTTAAAATTAAAAAAAGAAACTGGTGTATCCTCTAAAGGTTAGATATAACACAGGGACACCTAGGTGGCTCAGATGGTTAAGCGTCTACCTTCGGCTCAGGTCATGATCCCAGAGTCCTGGGATCGAGTCCCACATCAGGCTCCTGGCTCAGCAAGGAGCCTGCTTCTCCCTCTCCCTCTGCCTCTCTCCCTGCTCATGCTCTCTCTCTCTCTCTGTATCTCTGTGTCTCAGATGAATAAATAAAATCTTAAAAAAAAAAAAAGGTTAGATATAACACAGCTGTGAACTCACTTGACCTAGGTGACTTTTTTAATGTTAGAGTTTAAATCACCTTTCCAATCATCTTTATGGTAATTGTTCATTTCAGTGGTTCTCATACGTTAGCATGCTTGTTAAGACACATTAATAAGCTCCATTCACAGAATTTCTGATTTAGTGGGTCTGAGAATTTTACTTCTAACAAGTTCCTGATGATAACACTGCTTTTTGAGGGACCACACTTTAAGAACCATTTGTCTCCATAAATGAACCTTTTTTCCTAGGTTTTCAAATTTGTAGCCATGAAGTTTCACATAACAGTCTCATAATTCCTTTTCTACCTCTTTTTTTTTAAAGATTTTATTTATTTATTTGAGAGAGAGAATGAGATAGAGAGAGAGAGCATGAGATGGGGAGGGTCAGAGGGAGAAGCAGACTCCCCGCTGAGCAGGGAGCCTGATGCAGGACTCAATCCTGGGACTCCAGGATCATGACCGGAGCCGAAGGCAGTTGCTTAACCAACTGAGCCACCCAGGTGCCCCTCCTTTTCTACCTCTTGATCTGTGGTAATATCTCCTTGATCATGTCAAACCTTGTGTGCCTTTGCTTTCTTCCATTTTCCCTAGTTGGATTCTATTTGAATGCTTTTATGGAAGAAAAGCTTTTGGATTTTTTTTCTCCTATCAAATATGTTTTGTTACTATTTCTTTAATTTCAGCCTTTTTTTAATTTTTTTATTGTTATGTTAATCACCATATATTACATCATTAGTTTTTGATGCAGTGTTCCATGATTCATTGTTTGTTCATAACACCCAGTGCTCCATGCAGAACGTGCCCTCCTCAATACCCATCACCAGGCTAACCCATCCTCCCACCCCCCTAATTTCTGCCTTTTGTTTGTTTAATTTTTTTGTTCATTTCTTCAAAAGATTACCAAGTTCCTTTATTTCTCATCTTTAGGATTATTTTTAAAAGTTTTTTTCAGGACACCTGGGTGACTTAGTCAGTTAAGCATCTGCCTTCGGCTCAGGTCATGATCCCAGGGTCCTGGGATCAAGCCCCACATAGGGCTCCTTGCTCAGCTCTGCTTCTTTCTCTGCCTCCTGTCCCTCCTGCTTGTGCTCTCTCGTTCTCCCTCTCTCTCTCTCTTTCTGACAAATAAATAAAAAAAAAAAGTTTTTTCAGAAAATATAATGCTGACCATGTCAAAGCTGTAATACAATAAAGCTGATTCAAAGATAGTCTCTTGGTAAAAACAGAAATATTTAGGGGCGCCTGGATGGCTCAGTTGTTGAGCGTCTGCCTTCGGCTCATGATCCCAGGGTCCTGGGATGGAGCCCCCCATCGGGCTCCCTGCTCCACAGGAAGCCTGCTTCTCCCTCTCCCACTCCCCCTGCTTGTGTTCCCTCTCTTGCTGTGTCTCTCTCTCTCAAATAAATAAATAAAATCTTTAAAAAAAAACAGAAATATTTATTTGCCTAAACACACAAAAAATCATTTGGTAGACTCAAATCTGGTAGGCAATAGGTAGACTGGTGACTAGTAGTTAAATATATATTGTGGTAGCCAATGATCCAAGATGGTCCTCAATGATCCCTGCCTCCTAATTCACATATTCATGTATAGTTTCCTCCTACATTGTACTAGGATTAGTTTGTTTGACCAATGGAATACAGCAGAAATGATATCAGTAATGAGATGAGATTATAAAAGATACTTCCATCACTTTCTTTTTAGATCACTTACTCTGGGAGATGCTAGCTGCCATGGCCAGGCTCACTAGTGAGGAACCAAAGCCTGCATATAACCACATGAGTGAATTTGGAAGTGGATTCTTCAGTCCTACTTGAGTATTGATAATTGTAGCAGCAGCTAAAAACTTGATTGCTATCTCATGAGAGACCCTGAGCCAGAATCACCCAGCTAAGTAACTCCCAGATTCCTAATCCTCATAAATGGTGTGAAATAATATGTGTTTGTCATTTTAACCCACTATGTTTTGGAGGATAATTTGTTATGTAGCAATAGATAACTAATACACATATTTTTTAAATGATTACAGTTTTTCTACCAAAGTTTCTGGGACTTAAGACAGTATAATTATACCAATCTAAATAACTAGAAGAGGATGAAGAGTGGAAGGTTATTCGAGTATTAGAACATTTGGGAATATTGTATGTTTCACTATGTTGGAATCTAGATACTTGTACAAGCAAAAGAATAGTAAGATTGCTATAGAAACAACATTCATTATATACATCCTTTCTCGTGTCCTCAACAAATATAGTTATGCTGCTTTGAACATTTCAGAGCTTCTTTCCTTCCTTCTTTTATTTTTTCCAAATTAATATTCATGTAGAAACTCATCTGGGACTGACAGTCTGGATTCTAGTTTACAATTTACAGCAATGCAGAACACCTACTTTTAATGATGCTGAACAATCTTTGGGGACAGGTCCTAACACAAGTGCTGCAAATGTTTGTTTCCAAGACAATGATAACTATGTCAATTTCAAACAGGAATGTGTTAGAATGGGGCTGTGTGCCAGTATTTGTTGAAAAACTTAAAACAATCATGAATCAATGACCAAAAAAGTAAGATTTAAAGGAAACTGGCCTTACAGAAAACTACTATCTCGTATTATTACATATTTTTTCTTATGTAAGCTAAAATTTTATTTTATTTATTTATTTTTTTATAAAGATTTTATTTATTCATGAGAGACAGAGGCGGGGGGAGAGAGAGAGAGAAGCAGAGGGAGAAGCAGGCTCCCAAGGAGCAGGGAGCCCGATGCGGGACTCGATCCCAGGACCCTGGGATCATGACCTGAGCCGAAGGCAGATGCGTAACCATCTGAGCCACCCAGGCGCCCCTAAAATTTTATTTTGAGGTTATGTTGTTTTAAACAAATGAATGTATTTTAAAAATTAATTTGGTAATCCCCACATTATTAAAGTTAGACAATTTTGGGCGCCTGGGTGGCTCAGATGGTTACGCATCTGCCTTCGGCTCAGGTCATGATCCCAGAGTCCCGGGATCGAGTCCTGCATCGGGCTCCCTGCTCCTTGGGAGCCTGCTTCTCCCTCTGCCTCTCTCTCTCTCTCTGTCTTTCATGAATAAATAAATAAAATCTTTAAAAAATAAATAAATAAAGTTAGACAATTTTGTAGATATCACAGGGAACATAAAAACAAAAAATTCTTTTTTTTTATAAAGATTTCATTTATTTATTTGTCAGAGAGAGAGCACAAGCAGGGGGGAGCGGCAGGCAGAGGGAGAAGCAAGCTCACCACTGAGCAAGGAGCCCGATGCAGGACTTGATCTCAGGACTCTGGGATCATGACCTGAGCCGAAGGCAGATGCTCAACCGACTGAGCCACCCAGGTGTCCCAAAACAAAAAATTCTTGAGCTACAAATAGAAGTACAATAACTTTATGAAACCTAAAGAACAAGGAGTTTATAAGAGAGTTCATTAGCCTCAAAATTCTAAAATGGAACACAAATCTTTTCAAGCACTAGGAATCATTCAACCTAATGTTTTTATTTACAGATGTGAGCCCAAGTAAGGGTAATGGTAGATAGTATTTTACTGAAGTCTCATATATGTCAAGCATATGCACCTACCTAATCACCCATCCCCACTTCTGATTTTCTCAATCTTATTTTAGCCTTTTCTTTTCAAAAGCAATTATCACTTTCTATTATACCACATAATTTACATATTTATTAGACTAGTGTTGGGTTAAGTGATTTACCTACTTTCATACAGCTTGAGCTGTGATTAGAATCCAGATTTCCTCATATTCATTTGCATCAATCCAGTCAACAAATATTTGAGAACCTATCATGCATAACATAATCCATCCAACAGGCCCAAATGCTCCTTATTTTACAGGAAATATTCTTTTATTTTGAAAAGAAAAATACTTTAAAAATGATTCTAAAAGTTTTTATTGGCTGAGAGCTTATTTAGAATATGAATGCATATTGTGAACTATTTTGTTACTTGAATACATCTTTTATTCTATGACTCTCTTTCCTAAGTATACAGAAATGTATGTAATGAAATGTCCCTTGTAGTATCCGTTCTTTTATCTTAAAATGTTGTCATGTTTATAGTTAACTTTGTGCTTAGAACTGGAATTCAGGCACAGTAAAGACCTGTTTGGTTTGTGACTCATGGTGTATAGATTTTGGGTGGCTTGATGCCTCTGGCAGTTCAGACCTGTAATGACAAATCACTGCTAGAATAATGATTTTTTTTCTACTCATTTTGAAATCCTCCATCAAATGAATAAGTATACTTAAAGAGTTTAACTTAGGTAGGCTGATACAGCAAAAATAGATTTGGGATTATGCTGTTAAAACACCTTTCCCATAGTTTTCACTAAGAACTCACATTTAACCAACTACATTTTGATACCTATTTTTCCCTATAATTTAATCTTAAAACTCAACCTTAAATATCAAAGGAGTTTCTATGCCATAGTGTTAAAGTACATTTATATATTTCTTAATTACATCTCATTTAATCCAGTTAAACTTGATGAATCTTAATCTGAGCTCAAGTCATTGATTCCTTCATTCCCAAAATATAGAGCTTCTATTTTAAAAAGCACTTCAATCAGCTGTCATGCCGCTTAGAGCCCATGAGGGGTGACAGAGAATTATAAAAGCAATTATAATACAGTGTGATAATGACATCTGGGAGGGAAACCCCGTATGATCTAAGAACATTGAGAATTTGAGGGAGGCCATGGAAGACAGTTAGCTAAATGAAGTGGGTTAAGACATCACCAGAATGCAAGGAACATTTTTTCAGGGCAAGAGAACATTTTGTGTAAAAGCTAGGAAGGGAGAGAGAAAACAGTGCACTGGAGGAACTGACAGTTCAGTGTGACTGGAGTAGGGGTAGAAGGGTCATGCTTAAAGATGAGACTGGAGAGGAACCCAAAGATCAAGGACCAGAACACCTAGAATCCTATGAGCCAGGCTAAAGATTTTGTACCTAATCCTAGAGCTAAAGAGAGTCACATAAGGGAATAAAGCTGATGTGATATCTTTGCAGAATGGATTAGAGTTTGGCAGACCAGGCTGTGGAGGTTAAACCCAAAGAAAGAATAATAAAGAGTATTATCCAATTAGAAGAATAAGTGTGGCATTTGGAATGGTGTTGAAGAGTGTAATGATTTTGCTAGGAAGAGCTGGAAGTAGAAGAGATAGTTCAGACAGAGAGAACATTTGGAATTCTTGAATTTAAGGCTAGTAGCCATTTCCTTTACTAAATAGGAATAAAAAGACTGTTGGAGTCAGTGGCAAACACTATCAATTGGCAACATAAAAGCATTCTTTTTTTTTTTTAAAGATTTTATTTATTTGACAGAGAGAGAGAGAGAACAAGTAGGCAGAGAGGCAGAGGGAGAAGCAGGCTCCCCGCCGAGCAGGGAGCCCGATGCAGGACTCGATTCCAGGACCCTGGGATCATGACCTGAGCCGAAGGCAGCCGCCCAACCGGCTGAGCCACCCAGGCGCCCAACATAAAAGCATTCTTAATCCCTCTTTCTCTTTGGCACTTTCTACAATAAATCCAGGAAAACCAGGTTCTCATTTTCCTGGCCTCCCTTTGATCTCGGGGGTAGACACATGACCCAGTGGCTTTCTGAGTGGCTTTCTAATAAGGGGTAAGAGGTATGGAAAAAGAGGGCTCACTGCACTGCCCCTTCTCTCTTTTTGCCTTGAATGTGAATGTGATATTTAGAATTGTGCAGCCCTCTGGCACAACATAAGACAAAAAATATGTGGATGAAATGCTGAGGATACTGGAGAAGAATCTAGAGGAGTCTGCATCCTTGATGATAGTCTGACCAATTCTGAGACCAACAACTGGTAGTCTTCTTGTAAAGAAAACAAGAAATGGCTGTATGGTTTAAACCACTGTTAATTTTTCTATTTCTTGTGGGAAAAGAATTTCTGACAGGAAACTGAAACAGGAAATTAGTTGAGGGAAGGAAGACAGGAAGGAATAAACTGATACCAAATTAAGACTTCTGTGTCACACGAAAGTGGCCATAGGTATGATTTCTGTAGAATGAAGAAATGTTCTCCAATTCCAGAACTCTTTGCTCATCTATTTTTTTTTAAAAGATTTTATTTATTTATTTGAGAGAGAGAGAGAATGAGAGATAGAGAGTATGAGAGGGAAGAGGGTCAGAGGGAGAAGCAGACTCCCTGCCGAGCAGGGAGCCCGATGTGGGACTCGATCCCTGGACTCCAGGATCATGACCTGAGCTGAAGGCAGTCGCTTAACCCACTGAGCCACCCAGGCGCCCTTTCCTCATCTATTTGTTGACCCTTCAAATTCAATTAACTTCCTTGCTGATTTGATTATTCAAAACAGAACCTTTTTTTTTTAAAGATTTTATTTATTTATTCATGAGAGACAGAGAGAGAGAGAGAGGCAGAGGGAGAAGCAGGCTCCCAGGGAGCAGGGAGCCCGATGTGGGACTCGATCCCAGGACTCCGGGATCATGACCCGAGCCGAAGGCAGACGCTTAACCATCTGAGCCACCCAGGCGCCCCAAAACAGAACCTTTTATTATATAATTAAAGATCAAATTTAAACTGCAAAGATATATGGCAGAAATAGCCATTGACAGTGTTGATAGATTATTTCATTAGTTCAAACACCTGGGAAAATGAGTCCTAGAAGCTTGAATTGGGGAGCAAATGCATGAGGACTGGAATGTTGACCTTTTATCACATATACCTGGAACAGATAGCTTTCATCCACACTTATCTTCACCCCCCTTTGCAGAAGACACAGAAACATTCATAAATTAGCACCTATGTGTAGATATAGCTTCCAGCCAGAAAGTCTTATCTCATCTCTTTGTCTTCTTCCAACTTCTTTCAGGACCCAACTCAATTACCATAATCTTAATGTAGGCTATCTCCCAATATCCACAAAGTTAGTCGTATTGTTTTCTGTGCCACCAAAGTATGTCACTTTTATCTTTGTAATAGCACTTACCCTGTGGTAATATTCTGTTGACAAGCTTGTCTCTACAATTTGATAATAAGATTTTTCCCTTCAGGGACTAGATTTTATTATTTCTGTATCCCTAGCATCAAGCATTGCAATAACATATAAAACAAAATGATTGGGACAGAAATCAAATCAGTGGCTGGCAGGAACTGGGGAAGAGGGAAGAAAACTGGTAATAGACAAGTTGGAACTTTTTGGGGTGATAAAAATGTTCTACATCTTAGTTGTGGTGTTTAAATGACAACATATATTTGTCAAAAATCATTGAACTGTATACCTAAAAGGGTATATTGTACTGTATATAAATTATACCTCATTGTAAACATGTATTATAAAAAACTATGTAAGAATAAGGAAATGAACATGAATAAATGCAAAACATATTGATATATTTAGCTGAGATTTAATTTTCTTTCTATGCTTAGGTTTTTTAAGCACATCTAAAACCAAAGCAATGCTTAGCACAAATAAAACTTGAATGGTGGGCATTTTAGGTAAGCCAGTGAGATTTCTGAACAGAGGAACTTCTAGGAATTCATAAATTATTCTATACAATTTGCCTAAGTAGAAAAGTGACTGGTCAATATGTATCATTTAGAGACAACTTTAGTATTGATTCTTTTTTTTAATTTAATTTTATTATGTTATGTTAGTCACCATACATCATTAGTTTTTGATGTAGTGATCCACGATTCATTGTTTTCGTATAACACCCAGTGCTCCATGCAGTACGTGCCCTCCTTAATACCCATCACTGGGTTAACCCATCTACCCACCCCTCTCCCCTCTAAAACTCTCAGTTTGTTTCTCAGAGTCCATAGTCTCTCATGGTTCATCTCTCCCTCCGATTTTCCCCCCTTCATTTTTCCCTTCCTTCTCCTAATGTCCTCCATGTTATTCCTTATGTTCCATAAATAAGTGAAACCATATGATAATTGACTTTCTCTGCTTGACTTATTTCACGTAGCATAATCTCCTCCAGTTTCATACACGTTGATGTAAAAGTTGGGTATTCATCCTTTCTGATGGCTGAATATTCCATTGTATATATGAACCACTTCTTCTTTATCCATTCGTCTGTTGAAGGGCATCTCTGCTCTTTCCACAGTTTGGCTATTGCGGACATTGCTGCTATGAACATTTGGGTTGCATATGGCCATTCTTTTCACTACATCTGTGTCTCTGGTATAAACACCCAGTAGTACAATTGCTGGGTCATAGGGTAGCTCTATTTTTAATTTTTTGAGGCACCTCCACATTGTTTTCCAAAGTGGCTGTATGAACTTGCATTCTCACCAACAGTGTAAGAGGGTTCCCCTTTCTCCACAACCTCTCCAACATTGGTTGTTTCTTGCCTTGTCGACTTTTGCCATTCTAACTGGTGTAAGGTGGTATCTCAGTGTGGTTTTGATTTGAATTTCCCTGATGGCTAATGATGATGAACATTTTTTCATGTGTCTGTTAGCCATTTTTATGTCTTTTTTGGAGAAGTGTCTATTCATGTCTTCTGCCCATTTTTTGACTTGATTATTTGTTTTTTGGGTGTTGAGTTTGAGAAGTTCTTTACAGATCTTGGATACCAGCCCTTTATCTGTAGTGTCATTTGCAAATATCTTCTTCCATTCTGTAGGTTGCCTCTTTGTTTTGTTGACTGTTTCCTTTGCTGTGCAGAAACTTTTTATCTTGATGAAGTCCCAAAAGTTCATTTTTGCTTTTCTTTCACTAGCCTTTGGAGATGTTGAAAGAAGTTGCTGTGGCCAATGTCAAAGAGGTTACTGCCTATGTTCTGTTCCAGGATTTTGATGGATTCCTGTCTCACACTGAGGTCTTTCATCCATTTTGAGTTTATCTTTGTGTAGGGTGTTAGAGAATGGTCAAGTTTCATTCTTGTGTATATAGCTGTCCAATTTTCCCAGCACCATTTATTGAAGAGACTGTCTTTTTTCCATTGCGTATTTTTTTCCAGCTTTGTCGAAGATTATTTGACCATAGAGTTGAGGGTCCATATCTGGGCTCTCTATTCCATTTCATTGGTCTATATGTCTGTTTTTGTGCCAGTGCCATGTGGTCTTGGTGATCACTGCTTTGTAATATAGCTTGAAATGAGGCAACATGATGCCCCCAGATTTGTTTTTCTTTTTCAACATTTCCTTGGCAATTTGGGGTCTTTTCTGGTTCCATACAAATTTTAGGATTGTTTGTTTCAGCACTTTGAAAAATGTCATTGGAATTTTGATCAGGATGGCATTGAAGGTATAGATTGTTCTGGGTAGCATAGACATTTTAACAATGTTTATTCTTCCGATCCATGAGCATGGAATGTTTTTCCATCTTTTTGTGTCTTCTTCAATTTCTTTCATGAGCATTCTGTAGTTTCTAGGGTATAGATCCTTTATATAAACCTAACCTCTTTGGTTAGGTTTATTCCGAGGTATCTTATGGTTTTTGGTGCTATTGT
The DNA here is from genome assembly GCF_037043125.1 of Eumetopias jubatus. Taxonomy (NCBI): domain Eukaryota; kingdom Metazoa; phylum Chordata; class Mammalia; order Carnivora; family Otariidae; genus Eumetopias; species Eumetopias jubatus. Next base: position 125,781,316 of record NW_028274808.1, on the reverse strand, counting down.
AAATGGAATCGTTTCTCTAATTTCTCTTTCTACAGTTGCGTTGTTAACGTATAAGAAAGCAACTGATTTCTGTGCATTGGTTTTGTATCCTGTCACATTACTGAATTGCTGTACGAGTTCTAGTAATTTGGGGGTGGAGTCTTTTGGATTTTCCAAATAAAGTATCATGTCATCTGCAAAGAGAGAGAGTTTGACTTCTTCTTTGCCACTTTCAATACCTTTTATTTCTTTTTGTTGTCTGATTGCTGTTGCTAGGATTTCTAGTACTATGTTGAACAACAGTGGCGAGAGTGGGCATCCTTGTGATGTTCCTGATCTTAAGGGAAAGGCTCTGAGCTTTTCCCCATTGAGGATGATATTCACTGTGGGTTTTTCATAGATGGATTTTATGAACTTGAGGAATAGTCCCTCTATCCCTATACTCTGAAGAGTTTTAATCAGGAAAGGATGCTGTATTTTGTCAAATGCATTTTCTGCATCAATTGAGAGGACCATATGGTTCTTCTCTCTCCTCTTATTAATGTGTTCTATTGCTTTGATGGATTTACATGAATGTTGAACCACCCTTGCATCCCAGGATAAATCCCACTTGGGGGTTGTGGTAGATGATCCTTTTAATGTATTGTTGGATCCTATTAGCTAGGATTTTTTGAGAATTTTGGAGTCCATATTCATCAGGGATATTGGTCTGAAATTCTCCTTTTTGCTGGGGTCTTTGCCTGGTTTGGGGATTAAGGTAATGGTGGCCTCTTAGAATGAGTCTGGAAACTTTCCTTCTGTTTCTCTTTTTTGAAACAGCTTAAGGAAAATAAGTATTATTTCTTCTTTGAATGTTTGGTAAAATTCCCCAAGAAATCCATCAGGCCCTGGACTCTTGTTTTTTGGGAGGTTTTTGATCACTGCTTCAATCTGCATTACTGGTTATTGGCCTATTCAAGTTGTCAATTTCTTCCTTTCAGTCTTGGCAGCTTATAGGTTTCCAGGAAGGCAACCATTTCTTCCAGGTTGCTCAATTTATTGACAGATAGTTGTTGATAATAATTTCTAGTAATTGTTTCTATTTCCTTGGTGTTAGTCATGATCTCTCCCCTTTCATTCACAATTTTATTAATTTGGGTCCTTTTCTCTTTTCTTTTGGATAAGTCTGGCCAGTGGTTTATCGATCTTATTAATTCTTTCAAAGAAACAGCTTCTAGTTTTATTGATCTGATCTACTGTTTCTGGTTTCTAATTCATTGATCTCTGCTCTAATCTTAATTATTTATCTTCTAATGTGTGGCTTAGGCATCGTTTGTTACTTTATCTTTAGTTCTTTAAGGTGTAAAGTTAGTTGGTGAATTCAGGATTTTTCTATTTTTTTGAGTGAGGCTTGGATGTCTATGTATTTCCCCCTTAGGACCGCCTTTGCAGTATCCCATAGGTTTTGGACCAATGTGTTTTTGTTCTCATTTGTTTCCATGAATTGTTTAAGTCCTTTGATTTCCTGGTTGACCCAAACATTCTTGAGCAGAGTGGTCTATAGCTTCCAAGTGTTTGAACTTCTTCCAAATTTTTTCTTGTGATTGAGTTCCAGTTTTAAAGCATTATAGTCTGAGAATATGCAGGGAATAATCTCAGTCTTTTGGTATCGGTTGAGACCTGTTTTGTGACCCAGTATGTGGTCTATTCTGGAGAAAGTTCCATCTGTGTGAGAGAAGAATGAATATTCTGTTGTTTTAGGGTGGAATGTTCTGTATATATCTATGAGGTCCATCTGGTCCAGTGTGCCACTCAAAGCTCTTGTTTCTTTGTTGATTTTTTGCTTACATGATCTGTCTATTGCTGAGAGTGGAGTATTGAGGTCTCCTACAATTAACGTATTGTTATCAATATGACTATTTTGGTTAACAGTTGGCTTATGTAGATGGCTGCTCCCATGTTGGGGGCATAGATATTTACAATTGTTAGATCTTCTTGTTGGATAGACCCTTTAAGAATGATACGGTGTCCTTCTGTGTCTCTAACTACAGTCTTTAGTTTAAAATCTAATTTGTCTGATATAAGAATTGTTACCCTTGCTTTCTTTTGAGGTCCGTTGGCATGGAAGATGGACCTCCATCCCTTCACTTTCAGTCTGGATGTATCTTTAGGTTCAAAATGAGTCTCTTGTAGGCAGCATATGGATGCGTCCTGCCTCTTTATCCAATCTGCAACTCTGTGCTGTTTTATGGGAGCATTTATGCTGCTCACATTGAGAGTGATTATTGCAATATATGAATTTATTGTCATCATGTTGCCTATGAAGACTTTGTTTTTATAGGTTGTCCTTGTAAATTTCTGTTCTATATCACTCTTGGGGGTCTTTCTTCTTTTATAGAACCCCCCCTCAATATTTCTTGCAGGACTGGCTTAGTGGTCATATATTCTTTCAGTTTCTGCCAGTCTTGGAAGCTCTGCATCTCTCCATCCATTCTAAATGACAGCCTTGCTGGATAAAGTACTCTTGGCTGTGTGTTCTTCTCATTTAGTACCCTGAATATGTCTTGCCAGCCCTTTCTGGCTTGCCAGTTCTCTGTGGATAGGTCTGACTTTATTCTGATGTTCTTCCCTCTGTAAATAAGGAATTTCTTCCCCGTAATTGCCTTTAAGATGGTTTCCTTGGTTCTAAGATTTGCAAGTTTTACTATTATATGCCAGGGTGTTGGCCTGTTTTCCTTGATCTTGGGAGGGGTCCTCTCTGCCTCTAGGACATGAAAGTTTGTTTCATTCCCCAGATTAGGGAAGTTCTCAGCTACGATTTGCTCAAATATATCTTCTAGTCCTCTCTCTCTCTCCACCCCCTCAGGGATCCCAATAACCCCTACATTGGAATGTTTCATGGTGTCACTTATTTCTCTGATTCTATTTTCATGGGTTTTTTTTTCCCAAAGAGTTTAATTGGGCAGACCTGGAGATAGGGAGGCTCTGCATCTAAAAGAAGGTGTTGGGCCTCTTGGTGGTGAAGTGTGGCTTGTGCTGGAGATGCAGGACCTGGTGGGGCAGGAGACACTTGATCTTGGGGTCGTGGAACTGCTTGACAACTGGTCGGTGGGACTTGCTGGCTGCAATCTCCTCCACCTTCATGATCTGGATTGAGTGGGCCCAGGCACGGTGTTGGGTGCCCATATCTCGGTAGCACTGGGTAATGGCACCCACAGTGGTCAGGTCCCGGTACTCCCGGTATATGTTGTGGGTGCCATTGCATGAGTCATAGCGCAGCCAGATGCCAAAGTTCTTCACCTGCAAGGGGGATTTCTTGAACACTTGTCCACAGTAGACAATTTCCCCAAAAACTTCTTCATCTTTTTCAGCTGCGAGCACAAAGTACCAGAAGTGGGACTTGGCGACGATGTGATTAGGTGCAAAGATTCGCATGCAATACAGAGGTGGAGTGTGACATTTGGGGGTGGGTAGGCAGCGCCCCACCACCTTGTACTCTCGCAGTGTGCCCGAGGCCTTCATGGTGCACTCTCCACTCTTGCTGCCTCAGAAGAAAGACTATTTTTATGGATTTTGAGTTGTTTTCCCTGGCCTCCTCTTTCCCTGTCTTGTCCATTAATTGGTCTTCTAGATCACTAATTCGTTCTTCTGTCTCCCTTACCCTAGCTGTTAGATTATCTCGATTAGATTGGCTATCATTGGTAACATTTTTAAATTCTGCCAATTCAGTTTTCATTTCTTCCCTTAGAGACCCTATGTTGCCATTAATCGATTTCTCCATTCTAGCTATTGTCTTCGCAATTGCTACCCTGAGTTCCATCCTGAATTCCATCTCCAACATCTTCCTATTTTGTGGGTTCCTCCTCCTAGTCATTCTGTTGAGGGGTGGTTGAGGGAATGTATAGAGTCCAAATTATTGACCACAACCCAAGCAAGATGCACCTGATTATAGGGACCTTAGGGTTGCTGGCCTCTTGTTCTCCCAGCCTGTCTTCTGGGGAAGGGGTTCCTGCCCTGTTACTCAGGCAACCCTGTTTGGGCAGAGTTGCCCTGCCCTCTGTGGTGGGGGATGGGCTCAACAAAAACTGGTTTTGGGGGGCTTTTCTTCTCTGGCAGCTTTCCCTGGTGGCTTTCTGCATCTCTTCCAAGAGTCAGAAAACAGATTGTTTCTAACCTTCTGCCTCAGAGCAGAGAGATCGCAGTCTGTTCTTCAGTGAGCTCTCCAGGCCACACTCTCTCTGTTTCTGTCTGTGCTGATATAAACTGCAGCATCCTGGGTTGTGTGCCCCTCAGCAGCACTCCCAGTCCTCGCCTCCAGGTTGGGACACATCTCTGCCCTTTGTGCTTCTAAAACCGCCAGCCACCCCCAGTTTGTATGTGCCGCCCCGCCGCTCTGGGTTTCTGTTTGGGGGGCTGCCCTAAAGTCCTTTCCCCTCACTACCTTCTGCAACTCTGTGCCCTGTCCCCAGCATGGGAGGCTATCACTCGTGGGTGGTGTAGGATCCCCATGGCTGTCTCCCTCCCCTTTCCATTTATCCTTTGATATCTGCCCGCGGAATCATGGCTCCCTGTTTGTACTTGAAACCAACCGCCTCTGATATTCTGTAGAGATTCAGATCTATCTTCTTATATCTCAGGCTGATTTCATGGGTGTTCAGTGTGGTCTGGTAGATATTCAGCTCAGTTCCAGGGACCGGTTGGAATAGGTCCCCTACTCCTCTGCCATCTTTTCCCTCTCTCTCTTTAGTATTGATTCTAACATAGTATGAAGTAATCCTTCCTAGTACACTAACTCAAATGTACTTTGCAGTCAGTCTCAAAAGTATCTTATGTTGATATTAAGAGGAGAGAGCTAGTGTACTATAGAAATTTCAAATGAAGCCAAACTCTGCATATGTAAAACTTACAAAATATTTTGTCTACACTGTATTTTATCACATTAGACTTCCCATCTTCTTCCATATGTTTTAAGATTATCTATGTGTCTAGAGAGTTACCCTTACACACTTTTAACAGGGTGGTGATCTGACAACAAATTAAACTGATGTTGAGTTAGACTTATGACAGATTACTAACCTACCAGGGCTCCTGGGTGGCTCAGTTGGTTGAGAGTCTGCCTTGGGCTCAGGTCATGATCTAGCTGTCCTGGGATTGAGCCCTGTGTCAGGCTCCCTGCTCAGTGGGAAGTCTGCTTCTCCCTTTCCCTCTATCCTTCTCCTCCCACCCCCTCTTGTGCATGTTCTCTCTCTCTCTCTCAAATAAATAAAATCTTTTTAAAAATTTTTTTTTAAAAATTACTAACCTACTTTGCTTTATAAAGACTTAAGTTTAGTTTCTCTTAGGACATAAATTTAAATGTTCACTATTTCTAATCACCAGTGGAAGATGGTGTATGACTATGTAGGTATGTACACACAGCACCCATACCACCCTTCATGAATTTCAGTCTGTGCTCAGAAAAGGCACAATCCTAAAATTAAAAGTGAAACTTTAAACCTGTATAGAGTGTTGTTGTACATTACCTGGAGCAATGTCTGAGATCACACAAATTTCAAAGTTGTTTCATTTCTTCTTACTCAATTTTTTAAACTCAGCATTTTGTACAGCACCTGTGGGGCACGTTTGGCCCATGTCTGTTTTCCAGTTCTACTTCTTACCAGCTATAACATGGGCTGAGTTATTACCATTTAATCTTTCTAAGAGTCAATTTCTTCATTTATAATATGTAAAAATAACATCTTCAAGATTATAATCAAGATTAAATGAAGTGACATATGTCTTTTATAAACATAATATGCTCAATTATTTTATCCTGGATTCTTATCTTAGGGCATGGACAAATCAATAACTTTGTTTTTTGTAACTAGTCACAGCACAAGCTTTTTTATTGGTAGAACTAAAAGTGAACATGGGGAAATTTTGGAGATGTTATATTTAATTCAACATATATTTATTAAGCACTCATTATACACATAGGTATTATAGTAGGCACCTGGGACACAATACAATACTTGTTTTCCTGAAGTTTATTATAATATGACTAAGTCTTTCTTTTGGAGGGGATAATTAAACATTTTAATGTAGAATATTACAGATGGGGCATTTCAAGCCATTTATAAGGGGATGAATTTTTCCAGTGGTTTTCAAAGTACACATTGTGGGGAGGTGGGAATGGAGGTATGCACTTCTGGCAAGTTGCAATAACTCTCATTTGTTTCCATTTCAACCATATTGGTCTGTTTTACATATTGACTTACTGGTAAGTTGATCTGAAGGGTTCTGTACCTATTTTGTATGAAGATAACATCATTTGTTGCATGGACCTGGAAGAATTGGGTGAGAAAATAGCATTTGAAGAATTTCTCTTTCAAACATATTTCTTTTGAGGAAAACTTCTTCACTGAGAGCCTTTCACTCCCCTCCCCTTCTAGGAGTTGTGAGCTTTAGACCCTCTGCTTCTGACACCCATTCCCTTTATTTCTCTGATATGACTAAGTCTTAATCCTGTTTTACAATGAGGAACTAAGGCTCAGAGAAAAAATATACCTAATAATTATTTCATTGGACTGTGTAAGAATTATATGTGTAATGTATCCGTAAGTGCCTAACATAGCTCAGTTTTACAATTAATGGTCAACTATACTGAAATGTCATCTAGGGAAAAATGGGTGGCTGTTCATGCAGGTCTCACCATGTTGTGGTTATCATGAGAACTTTGTAGGTCCAGAAATCCTGATTGGTGATTGTCATTATCCAACATTGACTTAACCATCTCCCTTATACAAGTTCCCCCGCCCCCCCACCCCCCGACACACACACATACTTCCGCCTCCTTTCCTATCTTAAGAGAACCAACATTTTTATCATTGTCTCTTCCAGAGTTCTCCCCTCTCCTGGCCAACACCCTCACCACATGTCAAGCTATTGATAAATCCTGTCAATTCTACTTCATAATTTTGTTTCAAAATCCATTCTTTTTTCTCCATCTCCACTATCAACACCCTGGTCTAAATCACTGTCACTTCATATTTGGAATATTACAACATTCTCCCTGAAGTTCAGTAGGCCTTCAGATTTTTTATCCTCTCTCTCCCCAAATTCTTACTTTAAATGTATAAAAAATAATGTACTTAAGTCCTACATATATCTCACTTAGATTCATCAGTTAACACTTTGCTACAATTGCTCTGTGTCACTTTCTTCCTCTCTGTCTACATCTGTAATTTTTCTCTCTGAACTCTGAAAGTAATTTGCAGACATCATTAACCCTAAATGTTTCAGCATGAATTTCCTGATAAATATTATACTATGGGATGCCTGGGTGGCTCAGTTGGTTAAAAGTCTGCCTTTAGCTCAGGTCATGATCTCAGGGTCCTGGGATCAAGTCCTACAATAGGCTCCTTGGCTCAGCGGAGAGCCTGCTTCTTCCTCTGCCTGCCACTCACCCTGCTTGTGCTTGCTCTCTGACAAATAAATAAATAAAATCTTAAAAAAAAAGGAATATTATGGTACATAAACACAGTATCATCGTTACACAAAAAATTGATAATTCCATAATATTATGTAGTGTAATATGTAACAATCCATATTCAAATTCCCTTAACTGTTCCAAGAAGTGTGTTTACAATATGAAAATATCTTCCTTCTCCCATTTAGGATCCAATCAATATTTACATATCACATTTATTAAATTTCTTTAATTTTTTTTCATTTAGAATACCCCCTCTCAACATTTTTTTTTGTTTTGTTTAAGCTTGACTTGAACAGTCCAGGTCAGTTGTCATAAAATGTTCCACTTTTGATTTGTCTGATTGTTTCCTTATAGTGTTGTTTAACTTGATCCAATGGCTCCTGTATTCTCTGTAGATCAAAAGTAAGGTGGACACCTAACTAGAATATTTTAAACATTTTTTGGCAAGAATATTTACAAAAGTTTGTAGTTAGTTCTGTATTAGTTTTCTAGGATTGCCATAACAAAGCACACAGGCTAGGTGGCTTATTTATTTATTTTTTTAAATTCTGGTTTGGTTAACATATAATGTTATATATTAGTCCCACGTGTACAATATAGTGATTCAACAATTCTATATATTACTCTGTGCTCATCAAGATAAATGTGCTCTTAATCCCCTTCACCTATTTCACTCATCCCCCTCCCCCCCAACTCCCCTCTGGCAACCATCTGTTTGTTCTCTATAGTTAAGAGTTTTCCCATCTCTTTTTTCCCTTTTTTCCTTTGTTTTGTTTCTTAAATTCTACATATGAGTGAAATCATATTGTATTTGTCTTTCTCTGACTGACTTATTTTGCTTAGCATTATACTCCCTAGATCCATCCATGCTGTTACAAAGGCAAGTTTTCAACCTTTTTTATGGCCGAATAATATTCTATTGTACACACACACACACACACACACACACACACGCACACACACACCACATCCTCTTTATCCATTCATCTATTGATGGACACTTGGGCTGCTTCCATAATTTGACTATTATAAACAATGCTGCAGTAAACATAGGGGTGCATATTTCAAATTAGTGCTTTCATAATCTTTGGGTAAATACAAACTAGTGAGATTAATAGATCACATGGTAATTCTATTTTTATTTTTTTGAGGAACCTCCATACTGTTTTACATAGTGGCTGCACCAGTTTGCATTCCCACCAACAGTGCATAAGCATTCGTTTTTCTCCACATCCTTGCCAACATTTGTTGTTCCTTGTGTTTTTTATTTCAGCCATTCTGACAAGTGTGAGGTGGTTTTGATTATGGTTTTGATTTGCATTTCCCTGACGGTTAGTGATGTTGAGCATCTTTTCACGTGTATGTTGGACATCTGTACGTCTTCTTTGGAGAAATGTCTGTTCATGTCTTTTGCCCATTTGTTTTTGTTTTTGTTTTTTGTTTTGTTTTGTTTTTGCATTTTGTTGATTGCTTCCTTTGCTGTGTAGACGATTTTTATTTTGACATAGTCCCAATAGTTTATTTTTGCTTTTGTTTTCCTTGTTTCAGGAGACATATCTAAAAAAATGTTGCTATGACTGATGCAAGAGAAATTACTGTCTGTGCTCTCTTCTAGGATTTTTATGGTTTCAGGTCTCACATTTAGGTCCTTAATCCACATTGAGTTAATTTTTGTATATGGTGTAAGGAAGTGGTCCAGTTTCATTTTTTTCATGTAGCTGTCCAGTTTTCCCAACACCATTTATTAAAAAGACTTTTTCCCACTACATATTCTTGCCACCTTTCATGAGAATTAATCAAACATATAATCATGGGTTCATTTCTGGGTTTTCTATTCTGTTCCATTTATCCATGTGTTTCAGTACTGTACTGTTTTTATTACTACAGATTTGTAGTATAATTTGAAATTTGGAATGGTGATATCTCTAGTTCTGTTTTTCTTTTTCAGTATTGTTTTGGCCATTCTGGGTCTTCTGTGGTTCCGTATAAATTTGACGTTTGTTTGTTCTAGTTCTGTGAAAAAATGCTGTTGGTATTTTGATAGGAATTGCATTAAATCTGAGGTTGCTTTGGGTAACATGGACGTATTAACGATATTTGTTCTTCCAATCCATGAGTATGGAATATCTGTCCATTTGTTTGTGTCATCTTCGATTTCTTTCATCAGTGCTTTATAGTTTCCAGAGCACAGGTCTTTCACCAACTTGGTTAAGTTTATTCCTAGGCATTTTATTTCTTTTGGTGTGATTGTAAATAGGATTATTTTCTTAATTTCTCTTTCTGCTGCTTCATTATTAGAGTATAGAGATACAACGGATTTCTTTACATTTATTTTGTATGCTGCAGCCTTACTGAATTCATTTATCAGTTCTAGTAGTTTCTTGGTGAAGTCTTTAGGGTTTTCTATATATAGTACATCATCTGAAATAGCAAAAGTTTTACGTCTTCCTTACCAATTTGGATGCCTTTTATTCTGTTTCCTTATCTTATTGCTGTTGCTATGACTCTGAGTACTATTTTGAATAAAAGTAGTGAGAGTGGGGACACCTGGGTGCCTCAGTCATTTAAGTGTCTGCCTTCAGCTCAGGTCGTGGTCCCAGGGGCCACATCAGGCTCCTTGCTCAGTGGGGAGCCTGCTTCTCCCTCTGCCTGCTCCCCCTGCTTGAGCTCTCTCTCTCTCTGACAAGTAAATGAATAAAATCTTTAAAAAAAAAAAAAAAGTAGTGAGAGTGGACACCTTTGTCTTGTTCCTGACCTTAGGCAAAAAACCTTCAACTTTTCACGACTGAGTATGATGTTAGCTGTGGGTTTTTCATATATGGCCTTTATTATGTTGAGGTATGTTCCCTCTAACCCTACTTTATTGAGGGTTTTCATCATGAATGGATATTGTTCCTTGTCAAATGCTTTTTCTGCATCTATTGAAATGATCATGTGATTTTTATCCTTTCTCTTATTGATGTAATGTATCACATTGATTGATTTGTGAATATTGAACCACCCTTGTATTCCAGGAATAAATCCCACTTCACAGTGGAGAATGTTTTTCTTTAATGTGTTGTTGGATTTGGTTTGCTAATATTTTATTGAGGATTTTGCATTTATTTTCATCAGAGATATTGGCCTGTAGTTCTCTTTTTTTGTAGTGTCTTTATCTGGTTCTGATATCAGGGTAATGCTGGCCTCAGAGAATGAATTTGGAGGTTTTCCTTCCTCTTCCATTTTTTTAGAATAGTTTGAGAAGAATAGATATTAAGTCTTCTTTAAATGTCTGATAGAATTCACCTATGAAGTCATCTGGTCTTGGACTTTTGTTTGTTGGGAGTCTTTTAATTCCTGATTCAATCTCATTGCTGGTAGTTGGTCTGTTCACATTTTCTATTTCTTCCTGATTCAGTTTTGGGAAGTTCTAGATTTCTAGGAATTTATCCCTTTCTCCTAGGTTGTCAAATTTTTTGGCATTAAATGTTTCATAATATTACCTGAGAATCTTTCATTTCTGGTTTTGTTTATTTGAGTCCTTTCTCTCTTTTTCTTGGTGAGTCTAGTTAAAGATTTATCAATTTTGTTGATTTTTTCAAAGAACCAGCTCCTGGTTTCACTGATCTATTGTTTCTTAAATTTCTATTTCATTTATTTCTGCTGTAATCTTTATTATTTCCTTCCTTCTAATGGTTTAGGGTTTTGTTTGTTCTTTTCTAGCTCCTTTAGCTATAAGGTTAGGTTGTTTGAGATTTTTCTTGTTTCTTGAGGTACAGCTGTATTGCTATAAACTTCTCCCTTAGAACCACTTTTGCTGCATCCCAAAGATTTTAGACTGTTGTATTTTCATTTTCGTTTCTCTCCATGTATTTTTTTATTTACTATTTGATTTCTTGGCTGCCTAGTAGCATTCATTGCTTAGCAGCATGTTGTTTAACCTCCATGTATTTGTGCTCTTTGCAGATTTTTGCTTGTGGTTGATTTCTAGTTTCATAGTATTGTGGTCAGAAAAGATGCATGGTAAGACTTAGATCTTTTTGAATTTGTTGAGACTTGTTTTGTGGCCTAATATGTGATCTATTCTGGAGAACGTTCCATGTGCACTTGAATGTGTATTCTGCTGTTTTAGGGTAGAATGTTCTGTATATATCTGTTAAATCCTTCTGGTCCATTCAAAGCCACTGTTTCCTAATTAATTTTCTGTTTGGATGATCTGTCCATTGATGTGAGTGGGGTGATAAAGTCCTTTATTATTGTATTACTATCGATTAGTTCCTTTATGTTTGTTATTAACTGTTTTATATATTTGGGGACTCCCATGCTAGGTGCATAAATATTTATAATTATTATATCTTCTTGTTGGATTGTCCCCTTTATGATTATATAGTGTCCTTCTTTGTCTCTTGTGACAGTCTTTATTTTAAAGTCTTTTTTCTCTGTGGTGCCTGGGTGGCTGAGTCGGTTAAGTGTCCAACTCGGTTTTGGCTCAGGTCATGATCTCAGGGTTGTGAAATTGAGTCCTACATCAGGCTCTGTGCTGAGCACGGAGCCTACTTAAGGCTCTCACTCTCCCTCTCCCTTTCTTCACCCCTCAAAAAATTTTTTTTAATTAAAAATATATACATAAAGTCTATTTTGTCCAATATAAATACTGCTGCCCTGCCTTTCTTTTCATATCCATTTTCATGATAAATGCTTCTTCATGCCTTCACGTTCAAGCTGCCTGAGGTTTAGGTCTGAAATGAGTCTCTTGTAGGTAGCATATAGATGGATCTTGTTTTTTTAAATCTATTCTGTCACCCTATGTTTTTTGATTGTTTAGTCCATTTACATTCTAAGTATTGATAGGTATGTACTCATTACCATTTTGTTACTTGTTTTATGGTTGTTTTTATAGTTCTTCTCTGTTCCTTTCTTCCCTTGCTCTTTTCTCTCACAATTAGTTAGCTTTCTTTAGTGATATACTTGGATTCCTTTCTCTGTATTTTTTGTGTATCTGTAACTGGTTTTTGATTTATGTTACCATTCGGTTTGTATGTAACATCTTCTGCATATAGCAGTATATATTAAGCTGATGGTCATGTAAGTTTCAACCCATTCTTTACTCTTCTCCCCCCAACGTTTTAGGTGTAAGATGTCACACTTTACATCTTTTTATCTTATAACTCCCTTGACTGAGTTTTACAGATATACTTATTTTTACAGCTTTTGAGCTTCCTACTTTTCTTACTCTTACTTATGGTCTTTCCTTCCCACTCAAAGAGTCCCCTTTAATATTTCTTGTAGGGTTTAGTGGTCATGAACTCCTTTAACTTCTATTTGTCTGGGAAACTCTTTATCTCTCCCTCTATTTTGAATGATAATCTTGCTGGGTAGAGTATTCTCGCAATTTTTTTTTCTTTCAGCACTTTGAATATATTGTGCCACTCTCTTCTGGCCTGCAAAGTTTCTGTTGAAAAATCAGCTGACAGCCTTATGCAGGGAGTGGGGGAAGTGTGCCTTTGTAGGTAACTGTATTCTTCTCTCTTGCTTCTTTTTGAACATTCTCTTTTTATCACTACTTTTTGCCATTTTAATCACTGTCTTAGTGTCTTAGTGTAGACCTCCTTGGGTTGATTTTGTTCAGGGATTTTTTTTTTTTTAAGATTTTATTTATTTGACAGAGAGAGATACAGTGAGAGAGGGAACGCAAGCAGGGGGAGTGGGCGAGGGAGAGTGAGAAGCAGGCTTCCCGCTGAGCAGGGAGCCCAATGTGGGGCTTGATCCCAGGACCCCGGGATCATGACCCGAGCTGAAGGGAGACGCTTAACGACTGAGCCACTCAGGTGCCCCTTGAGGGATCCTTCTGCCTCCTTGATCTGGATTTCTGTTTCCATCTCTGGATTCAGGAAGTTTTCAGCTATTATTTCTTCAAATAAATTTTCAGCACCCACCCTTTTCTCTCTCTTCTCCTTCTGAGATCACTATAATGAGAATGTTATAATGCTCTGGTGTCACTGAGTTCTCAGGCTAGTCTCATTTTGAATTATTTTTTTTCCTCTCTCTCACCTGTTCAGATTGATTGCTTTCCATTGCTCTGTCCTCCAGGTCACTGATCCATTCTTCTGCTTCCACTAGTCTACTATCTATTCCATCTAATGTATATTTATTTTCATTTACTGAGTTCTTTATCTCTGACTCTTTTTTATGTTTTCTATCTCTTTGTTAAAGGTCTCATTGATGTCTTCCACTCTTTCCTCAAGTCCAGTGAGTATCTTTATAATCCTTACTTCAAGCTCTCTATCTGACATATTACTTATCTCTGTTTTGCTTAGGTCTCTTGCTGTGATTTTGTCCTGTTCTTTCATTTGGGACATATTCCTCTATCGCTGCATTTGTCTAAATCTCCGTGTCCATTTCTGTGTGTTAGAAAAGTCAGCTACAACTCCTATACTTGAAAGTAATGGCTTTATGAAAAAGAGGTCCTCTAGTGTCCTGCAGTGCAGTGTTCCCTGTTCACCAGAAACTGGTGCTTCAGGGGTGTCCCCTTTGTGTGTTGCTGCACACTGCTGTTGTGTCTTGGCCACTTTTTCCATCAGTCCAGTCATCTGCAGTGGCTTTCTTTGCCTATTGTGGGCAGTGTTTTGTCCCTGTGGTGTTAATGGGCCAGTCTGGGACTTGAGTTAAGTTAAACCAGGCATCTGCCAGAGATGCAGTAGTACCAAAATGCAGGGTAGTTTCCCTGTGTTGTCTCTGGAGAAACTTTCATTGGTGGGTGCGGCCTGTAGTCAGACCAGTTGTCTGCCCCAGCCCACTGCTGGGGGCACAGTCAGACTAGTGTGGTTATCTTCCTTCTACCTGAGACAGGAGTCATTTTGGAGTAGTGCCAGCTTCTGTCAGGGCTGCTTGCACACTGCCAGACCTGTGTCACTGCTTTGGATGGGCTCTGGCCAAGAGTGTATTGGACGGGGTGGATCTGCAAAGTGCGCAGGGGCAGGACATGCAGCGTTAGGAAAGTTTGAATGCTCTTTTTAGTTTGCTTGTTTGTTTGTTTTTGCCTCTCAGAGCCTGCTGATTTCTAAAGTTTTAAGTTGTAAGTCCCATTGGTTCTGTGAACTCATAAAATTTAGATCCTTTGGTCTTCAAAGCCAAATGTTATATGGATTCATCTTCCCCATGTGGGCTCCCTGGTGTGAGGGTCTATTTCTCTCTCCTCTCTACACCCCTGGTGTCCCTCCCTCCAGCATAGAGCCCCATTGTCTGTTTAGTTCCCGACTATGTCTCTGCCCTTCCTATCCTCTTCAGTGTGACTTCTCTACATTTAGTTGTGGAGTTTGTTCTGCCAGTCTTTGGGTCATTTTCTGGGTTATTTACACTGATGTGAGTGTTATCTAGTTGTATCCATAGGACAAAGAGGGCGTTGGGTTTTCCTACTCTGCCAAGGTTGTTTTTTTTCTGCAGGCATCTTTACTTGACTTGTATATGTCCATCTTTTTCCTGTCTTTACATGGTCTTTCCTCTGAGTGAATCTGTGTGCTCATCTCCACTTCTTATAAGGACAAGAGCTGTATTAGAGTAGGTCCACCCATGTAACCTCCTTTTATCTTTTTTCCCATGTGACCTCATTTTAACTTAATTACTTTATTTATTTTATTTTTTTTAAAGATTTTATTTATTTGACAGAGAGACACAGCAAGAGAGGGAACACAAGTGGGGGAGGGGTAGAGGGAGAAGCAGGCTCCACTGCGGAGCAGGGAGCCCAATGCGGGGCTCGATCCCAGGACCCTGGGATCATGACCTGAGCTGAAGGCAGAGGCTTAATGACAGAGCCACCCAGGTGCCCCTCTTAATTACTTCTTTAAAGACCCTATCTCCAAATACAGTCACATTCTGAGATACTGGGGGTTAGGATGTCAACATACAAATTTTGGGGAGATACAATTCAGCCCATAACAACTTCTTATTGCATTACATCAAAAGGCACATAATGTCAAGTTCACAAGATCTCTCCATTGTAAGGATGCATATTTTGCTTTGTAATTAGTAAATCATCTGTGGGATGAAAACTTGAATATCTTGTGATTATCCAGTTCCATCCATCCTTTCATCCATCCATTTTACCATCATCCATTCATGATTCTTCCCTAAATTATTATTTGAAAGATTCACAGTAATGTTTTCTAATTTCATCATTCTTCTGCATTTATTATAGCTGCCATTCTTTTGTAAAGATAGACCTTTAGTCTTACTGTACTCGAATTCAGTGTTTATATAACACCAGAGACTATAACTGCTTAAAAACCTTTAATCCTATCCTCTGCCATGAGGATTAAGAACAAATTCCTTTACATGGCCTCTATAGGACTTCAGCCATTTCTATCCTTGTCATAATTTTACCTCTTTGCTGGTTTACTTCTACTCCCTCCTTCAGGATTCAGCTGTCACTTCCTCCCTGGCTTCCACCACCAAAATCATAAGAGCCCCTCCATTACCCTATACTTTCACTATCAAAGCATAATTTATACTATTTTGTAACTCATGGTTAATTGTCCCCCTGACAGAAATTAAGCCCTCAGAGGAAAGGAATCACATCAGACTTGTTCATTCTTATATCTCCCACCACTTCTTGTAGTCCTTGGCACAGCACAGGCACACAATAATAATTAAACAAATTAATAGGAGTTACATACTCTACTGAATCCATTATGTACTCTAATTAATTATTGCTTTACTGAATTTATGAGGGTAATTTTAATTAAAAGTGATTTTTCACATAATTTGCTTACTGGGAGTCCAACTCCTAAATGAGGTGAATTTCACTTTAAAAATCATAAATATTTACTTGCTATTAGCTGTATGCCAGGCCCTGCCCTAAACATGAATTGTTTCAAATTTAATTCACAGAAACCCATTAGTGTGAGTACTATTTTCTCTCCTTTACAGATGAGGAAATTGAAAGAATATCACACCACTAATCAACAGAAGAGATGGGATCAGGTGTCTTTAATTTCATAATGACTTTGTAATTTTGAAATTGTTTTCTTATGAAGAATTCACTGTACTCTTTATAGGTGACTATAAATATATCATCCATGATTATTTATTGAAGCCTATGTCTTTGGTTCAGTAATGCTTCGACTTTCAAGAATACAGACATATATAATGAAAAGCATTTATAATATTATCAAATAACTACGTAGGAACAGTCCACAGACAACATATATTGTCCAAAAATGTAAAATGTGAAAATGGAATTAATCCCCAGAATTGTGTTTTTATTAAGTCTAAGTAGATCTGGCAGTAAGAATTTTAAATTATATTAAGTATTTGTGGAATTTGAAATTGCTGAAGGAAAAGAATAACTTACTTTATTTTTATTTTATTTTATTTTTAAAGATTTTATTTATTTGACAGAGAGAGCACAAGCAGAAGGAGAGAGAGGGAGAAGCAGGCTCCCTGCTAAGCGAGGAGCCTGATGTGGGACTCGATCCCAGGACCCTGGGATCATGACCCGGGCCGAAGGCAGCCGCGCAACCGACTGAGCCACCCAGGCGTCCCAAGAATAACTTACTTTATTTTTTAAAGTCTTTGTAAAGACCAATTCAAGAAGAAAAAATTTATATAAAGAACTGATTATAGGGGTGCCTGGGTGGCTCAGTTGTTAAGTGTCTGCCTTCGGCTCAGGTCATGATCCCAAGCTCCTGGGATGGAGTCCTGCATCAGGCTCCCTGTTCAGCGGGAAGCCTGCTTCTCCCTCTTCCTCTCCCACTCCCCTTGCTTGTGTCTCTTGCTGTCTCTCTCTGTCTGTCAAATAAATAAATAAAATCTTAAGAAAAAATAATTGATTATAATGATACAATTTGAGTTAAATATATGGTGAAAAGTGATATTTGCAGAATGGCAGATGTAAAAGGATAACTTCAAGGCAAGCACTACTACTACAAAAAAAAAAATGAGATGCCACAAGTACAGATGTGGAAAGTTTGGACTGGATGTGTGACTTGAATGATTGAAAGTATCAAGCACCATCCTGACATTGTGGGTGTAGAAAATGACAAAATGATGACCACACAGTGTCATGAAGAAACTGTGTAAAGTCGTGTGTGTTTGTGAACTCAAGTTTCTAGTTGAGAGTATCCTGACAATTGTAAGACATAATTAATGAGAAAAAGAAAAAGAGAAAAAAATTAGGATGAAAAATCAAATAACGAAAAGATACAACATAATATTTTCTCTTTAATGGGAAGTTATTGAAAGTCAAGCATTATTTTTTTATGAAAGTAATTTTAAGATTTAATAAAACTCCATAGTAGATTTGAGAATAAAAAATTTCTGCCCGAACTACTACAGAAATAACTTTACTTCATGTTTGACTTTTATAGCAGGATCATAGAGTCTTTCTTTTAATTCCAAAAATACTTTTTTTTAAGATTTTGTTTATTTATTTGAGAGAGAGAATGAGAAACAGAGAGCATGAGACGGAGGAGGGTCAGAGGGAGAAGCAGACTCCCTGCTGAGCAGGGAGCCTGACGTGGGACTCGATCCCAGAACTCCAGAATCATGACCTGAGCTGAAGGCAGTCACTTAACCAACTGAGCCACCCAGTCGCCCCCCAAAAATACTTTTTAAAATTAATATTTGAAGGTTTAATCAGTTTTCCACAGGCCATTCTTTTTTTTTTATATACAAATTTTTATTTAAATTCTAGTTAGTTAACATGTAGTGTATTATTAGTTTCAGGAGTAGAATTTAGTGATTCGTTGCTTACGTATAACACTCAGTGCTCATCCAAACAAGTGCCCTCTTTAATACTCATCACCCATTTAGCCCATCACCTACCCCCTCCCTCCATCAACCTTCAGTTTATTTATCATTAAAAGTCTCTTATGGTTTGCCTCCCTCTCTTTCTCTTTTTTTCCTTTCACATATGTCCATCTGTTTTGTTTCCTAAATTCCACATATGTGTGAAATCATATGGCATTTTTCTCTGACTGACTTATTTCACTTAGCATAATACACTCCAGCTCTATCCACATTGCTGCAAATGGCAAGATTTCATTCTTTCTGATGGCTGAGTAATATTCTATTTTATATATCTATGTGTGTATATATACATATAACACACACACACACACACATATATGTATACATACACACACCACATTTTTTCTTAAGATTTTATTTATTTATTTGTCAGAGAGACAGCACACAAGCAGGGGGAGTGGCAGGCAGAGGGAGGAGCAGGGTCCCCACTGAGCAAGGAGCCTGATGCAGGACTTGATCCCAGGACCCTGGGATCATGACCTGAGCCAAAGGCAGATGCTTAACTCACTGAACCACCCAGGCATCCCTATACCACATCTTCTTTATTCATTCATCAGTCGATGGACACTTGGGCTCTTTCCCTAGTTTGCCTATTGTTGATAAAGGCATTATGTGTTTTATCTAGAATTTAAATCCCATCTTTTTCTAGGAAAGCAATTATGGTAGTTATCAACACATAGCAGGTAATTATCAAAGGGTGAAGCATACTCAATATTTTTAATCCCCTAAATTGGTTAATAAGGGTTTCAGCACAATAAAGGCCATATATGAAAAACCCACAGTTAATATCACCCTCAATGGGTTAAAACTGAGAGCTTTTCCTCTACAGTAAGGAACAAGAAAGGGATGTCCACTCTCACCATTGTTATTTAACATAGTACTGGAAGTCCTAGCCACAGCAATTAGACAACAAAAAGAAATAAAAGGCATCCAAATCAGTAGGAAAGAAGTAAAACTTTTACTGTTTGCAAATGACATGATACTCTATGTAGAAAACCTGAAAGACTCCACCAAAAACAAAACAAAACAAAACAAAACAAAAAACTGCTAGAACTGATAAACAAATTCAGTAAAGTCACAGGATATAAAACCGATGTACAGAAATCTGTTGTATTTCTATATACCAATAATGAAGCAGCAGAGAAATTAAGGAATGAATCCCATTTACGATTGCACCCAAAACAATAAGATACCCAGGAATAAACCAAACCAAAGAGATAAAAGACCTGTGCTCTGAAAACTATAAAATAAAGCATTGATGAAAGAAACTGAAGATGACACAAAGAAATGGAAAAACATTCCATGCTCATGGATTGGAAGAACAAATATTGTTAAAATGTCTATATTATCCAAAGCAATCTACACATTAAGTGTAATCCCTATCAAAATACTTACAGATTTTTTACAGAGCTAGAACAAACAATCCTAAAATTTGTACGGAACCACAAAGGACCCTGAATAGCGAAAGCAGTCTTGAAAGAAAATAAAAAACAGTAAAGCTGGAAGCATCACAATTTCAGACTTCAAGTTACATTACAAAGCTGTAGTGATCCAGACAGTATGGTACTGGCACAAAAATAGACACACAGATCAATAGAACAGAATAGAAAACCCAGAAATGGACCCACAACTATATGGTCAATTAATCTTCAACAAAGCAGGAAAGAACATCCAATGGGAAAAAGACAGTGTTTTTAACAAATGGTTGTGAAAACTGGACAGCAACATGCAGAAGATTGAAACTGGACCACTTTTTTCTTTTCTTCTTTTTTTTTTTTAGATTTTATTTATTTATTTGACAGAGAGAGACACAGCAAGAGAGGGAACACAAGCAGGGGGAGTGGGAGAGGGAGAAGCAGGCTTCCCGTGGAGCAGGGAGCTCGATGTGGGGCTCGATCCCAGGACCCTGGGACCCTGACCTGAGCCGAAGGCAGACGCCTAACGACTGAGCCACCCAGGTGCCCCTGGACCATTTTCTTATACTATACACAAAAATAAATTCAAAATTAATTAAAGACTGAATTGGAGACATGAAACCATTTAAATCCTAGAGGAGAACAAAGGTGGTAACCTCTTTGACATTGGCCCAGGAAATTCTTTCTAGATATGTCTCCTGAGGCAAGGGAAACAAAAGGAAAAATAAACTATTGGGACTTCATCAAAATAAAAAAAATGTCTGCACAGGGAAGGAAACAATTAACAAAATTAAAAGGTAACCTTTGGAATAGGAGAAGATATTTGCAAATGATATATCTGATAAAGGGTTAGTATCCAAAGTATATAAAGAGCTTATAAACTCAGCACCCAAAAAATGAATAATTCAATTAAGAAATGGGCAAAAGACATGTTCCCAAAGAAGACATACAGATGGCCAACAGATATATGGAAAGATGTTCAACGTCACTGATCATCAGGGAAATACAAATCAAAACTATAAAGAGATATCACCTCACATCTGTCAGAATGGCTAAAATAAAAAAAAAAACCACAAGTGTTGGCAAGGACGTGGAGAAAAAGGAACCCTCTTGCACTGTTGGTGGGATTGCAAATGGGTACAGTCACTCTGGAAAACAGTATGAAAGTTCCTTAAAAAGTTAAAAATAGAACTATCCTGCGATCCAGCAATTTCACTACTAGGTATCTACCCAAAGAATACAAAAGTACGAATTCAAGAGGATAGATGCACATGATGTTTATAGCAGCATTATTTACAATAGCCAAATTATGGAAGAGCCCAAATGTCCATCAACTGATGAATGAATAAAGAAGAGGTACACACACACACACACACACACAAACACAGAGGAATATTACTCAGCCATAAACAAGAATAAAATCTTGCCATTTGCAACAACATGGATAGAGCTAGACAATATTATGCTAAGTGAAATAAGTCAGAGAAAGACAAATACCATATGATTTCACTCATATGTGGAATTTATGAAACAAATGAGCAAAGGGAAGAGAGAGAGAGGGAGAGAGAGAGGCAAACCAAGAAACAAACTTTTAACTATAGAGAACAAGC
Source organism: Eumetopias jubatus (assembly GCF_037043125.1). Classification (NCBI taxonomy): domain Eukaryota; kingdom Metazoa; phylum Chordata; class Mammalia; order Carnivora; family Otariidae; genus Eumetopias; species Eumetopias jubatus. The sequence goes on along the minus strand of NW_028274808.1, from coordinate 125,760,077 downwards.
TGATGTTTACCAGAGGAGAGGTGGGTGGATGGGTTAAATAGGTGTTGGGGATTAAGGAGTACAATTGTCATGATGAGCATCAGGTATTGTATGGCAATGTTGAATCACTATATTGTACACCTGAAACTAATATTACACTGTATGTTTAACTAACTAGAATTTAAATAAAAACTAAAAAAAAAAGGCACATACAAGGATGGAATCATCATGAATTCCACCAGTTAGAAGGACTGAGGACCTCTTTGTCATAATTTTTCAATGTAAAAAAAATAATTCCTCAATGTGAAGTTCACAGAGCCCTAGCAGTTCTATGAACCTCCTGAAATTATGTACAATCTATCACATGCAAATGCAGGTTTTGGAAGGCAGTCCATGGCTATTTATTTATTTGAGAGAGAGAGAGAGAGCATGTACATGTGTGTGGAAGCATGAAGGGGGGCAGAAGGGGAGAGAGAGAGAGAATCTTGAGCAAGTTCCCCACACAGCACAGAGCCCCATGCAGGGCTTTCTCTCAAGACTTTTAGATCATGACCTGAGTCAAAATCAAGAGTCAGATGCTTAACCAACTGAGCCAACCACGTGCCCCTCCATGAATTTTTAATTTTATTTATTTTCTTTTTAAAGATTTTATTTATTTACTTGAGAGAGAGAGAGAGAGAGAGTGAGGGGGAGAAGGAGACTCCTTGCTGAGCAGAGAGCTCGATGTGGGACTCGATCCCAGGCCTCTGGGATCATGACCTGAGCCGAAGGCAGGTCATGCCTTAAACTGAGCCACCCAGGTGCCCCCTCCATGACTTTTTAAAGAACAGATTCTCAAAAGAGTTTCATGACCATCCCCTCTACCTCACCTCATTAAGAATTATTACTCCGGGAAAAGAAGTATTTGCTTACAAACTTGTAATATTTGTCTTAGTCTTGTTACCAAGGAAGGAAATCTACTTAGTTTTATGACTTGGTATCTTGTCTTTTCCATTTCATATTTGTGTGTGGGAGGTAAGATTACACAAGTTTCCATTACCAATTAGGTGTGATTTACATTCTTAAGGTATCAAGTTAAGAAGGGATCCAGGTTTGCAAATCCCATTTTTAATCTCTGTTGCTGTTTATTATTTTGTTTGGTTTCTTATTTGATTCCCAAATTTGGAATGGTTTCTGTTTCCTTGAATTGCTTCATGGTTTTATTTTGGTAAATATAAAGCAAAAAGAAATAAAAATAAAATTTCCACGAAGTCTTTCCTTCTATATAATGAAGAAATTTGAGGCTTCTATAAAACATTTTCACTGGGCCTATTTCAAAACTAACAAGTAATTAACAAGATTTTGGCAGCTGTATTAGTCAGGGGCTTATGGAGAAACAGAACTGGTAGAATATATATATAATAAGTATACAGAAAGAGATTTATTATGAGGGATTGGCTTACTCAACTTGAGAGACTAAGAAGTCCCTCTACAAGCTAGAGATCCAGGAAAGCTGGTGATGTACCTCCAGTCAAAATTCCAAGTCCAAAGGCCTGAGAACAAAGTCAAAGGCAAGAGAAGATGGATGTCCCAGGTCAAGCGGAGAGAGTGACTGTGCCCTTCTTCTACCTTTTTCTTCTACTCAGGCCCTTAAAGAATTAGGTGCTGTCCACCCACATTTGTGAGGGCAATCTTCTTTAGTCAGTCTACCAATTCAAATGCTGAACTCTTCCAAAAACACTCTCAGAGACATACTTAGAAATGTGTTTTACCAGCTAAATGGGCATCCGTTTGTCCAGTCAAATCAATACATAAAACTAACCATCACAGCAGCTGTACATAAATACATCTAGTCTAGATATTTGGAGACAGGAAAATAAGTAACATTTTACTTCTAACTGGAAGAATCAGTATACTTAAGACAAAATGTAGGAAAATATTTGGATATGTTCTAATTATTATCTATTATTGCATAACAAACTAACCCCCAAATTTACTGGTTTAAAATAATAGCCATTTTATCTTATGATTCTGTAGGTCAGAAATTTGGGCCAGACTTGCTGGGTGATTCCAATTTTATCATTTCTTTCTCACTTACTAGTTGAAATACTTTTATAAAGAAACATTTCCTTCATCTATTATTTTATTACTTAGTAGAACCCTTCAGAGTAAAGGCAACATAAAAGCTTGATTCTTTTCCCATATCTATCAGTTTTCATAACAATGAATTATCTTTTCCTTTCATTCTCCAAAAACAACCAGGTTTTTAAAAATACCATAAAGAACTCATGGATTTAAACATAGTTGATGGCTTTCAAATAACTGGAATTCTTAATCTTATTCAAGTTCAAACTGCTCCATCTTTGGCCAGTAGTAGTAGCCTCTTCAAGTTGGTTCCTGAATCTTTTTGACATGATGTTAGTGGTCTTTGATAACTTTTGTTTTTGGTATGGGAAGATATTCCAGGCTCATCCTGTGCATTTCCTATCCTAGAATGGTATCTGTTCTTTTTCCAAGGAGTGTATGTGTGTGTGTATCAAACCTCATAGGTTCCTAATGACATTTCTAATTCAAATAAAAGACCACTCTGCATTCTAGGACTTGCACTCTAATCTTTCTTTCTTTTTCTTTCCTCCTTCTTTCTTTCTTTCTTTCTTTCTTTCTTTCTTTCTTTCTTTCTTTCTTTCTTTCTTTCTTTCTTTCTTTCTTTCTTTCTTTCTTTCTTTCTTTCTTTCTTTCTTTCTTTCCTCTTCCTTCCTTCCTTCCTTCCTTCCTTCCTTCCTTCCTTCCTTCCTTCCTTCCTTCCTTCCTTCCTTCCTTCCTTCCTTCTTTCTTTCTTTCTTTCTTTCTTTTTCTTTCTTTCTTTCTTCTTTCTTTCTTTCTCTCTCTTTTTTTTTAGCATTTTATTTATTTATTTGAGAGAGTGAGAGAGAGATCACAAGCAGGTGGAAAAGGTAGAGGGAGAAGCAAACTCCTCACTGAGCAGGGAGCCCGAAGCAGGACTCAATCCCAGGACCCTGAGATCATGACCTGAGCCAAGGGCAGATGCTTAACTGACTGAGCCATCCAGGTGCCCCACACACAAACCTCTTTCTATCACATCTGTATCTTCTTTCTTCTACTTGAAAATCCTGGCTTCCAAAGAGACATTTTATTCCAAAGGATAACATGGAGTTATTTATTTGCTTTATTAAAAAAATGTACAGGGCGCCTGGGTGGCTCAGTTGGTTAAGCGACTGCCTTCGGCTCAGGTCATGATCCTGGAGTCCCGGGATCGAGTCCCGCGTCGGGCTCCCTGCTCAGCAGGGAGTCTGCTTCTCCCGCTGACCCTCTTCCCTCTCGTGCTATCTCTCACTCTCTCTCTCAAATAAATAAATAAAATCTTTTAAAAAAAATGTACACACAAAAGTCTCAGAATAACAATACTAATATACTTACTCCAATACAATTACTGAAAAATTAAAAAAGTTTTTCATATGTTTCTAACATTCACTTCCAATTTTAAGAGGTATGCACTGACAGATCATATAACCACTATATGCTACTCTTTTCCTTTTAAACCTCTTATTGTCTTTGTTCTACAAATAACTATATAGCTAATGCTCAAAATCTGTCCTTTCATATTGTTAGTATAGACATTTTGGTTTTATGAAGTTCATTCTCTAATAAATTCTGTAGGAGTTCTCATGAGAATAATCCACAGAATTCTTTCATGATGTTAAAAGTCCATCTGTGCCTTTATATTTGAAAAGCACTTTTGCTCAATATAAAATCCTTGGATCACATTTTATTTCTTTGAGCCTCTTATGTACAATATTCCATTTTCTTTCAGCATAAAGACTTGTTGTTAAAACTGTGATGAGAATATAATTTTCTTTCCCTTATAGCTCACTTGCTTATTTTTGTCTAAATGTTCAAGGAATTAAAAAAAAAAATTAAGTCTAAATTTTACTAGAATAGGCCTTGGTGTTAGCCATCTCGGTTGATATTCTCAGGTAAATGATGTGCTCTTCCAATATATGGCTTCAAATCTTTGATATTTTCAGAAAATGTTTTTTGAATTACAGTTTTTAGTTATTTCTTCCACACTTTTGCTTTGTTTTGGTTTTCTTCTGTAATGATTCCTATTGTAATTATGTTGGATCTTCTTTGCTTATCTTCAATATTTATTATTTTCTCTTGAAATCTATTTACCTTCCTATTTTTGTGTTTTATTTTCCCCTATTCACCCTTTCTCTTTAGGCATTATCTGTTATGTTTATTTAACTACATGTTACATCTAGTTGAATCTTCACCTCTAAGATTATTTTTTTCTTTTACTTTTCTTCCCTTCTTGAGTTGTATCACCTCTTTCCTGAGTTTTTTTTTTTAACTTTGATTTAAGGGGTGCCTGGCTGACTCAGTTGGTGGAGCATTCTCCACCAAAAGAACATGCGACTCTTGATCTCATGATTTTAAGCCTGACGTTGGCTGTAGAGCTTACATAAAAAAGTAAAACAAAAAAAATATATTTTTTTTAATATTCTGGTTTATGTTGTTCTTCCATGATGTAACATTCAGCTTCTTTTAAAATATATTTGTGGTTATCTGTATGCTTAGGCATCTTATGTAGTTATTAATATCATCCATTCACTCAACACATATTTATTGAGCCATGTACTATGTGCAGACAGGCATTGTAGCCCAAAGTTGAACAACCCTAGCCAATCAAGTTTGTTTTATGTAACTAACATTTTGTGGTTGTTATGCAACAAAATGTTGATGAATACACCATACTTATAATTATTAAGTCTTAACTTTATTTAGTCTCAACAGAACACTTCTATACCATGAATTCTGCATTTTTTTAAAGATTTTATTATTTATTTATTTATTTGAGAGAGAGAATGAGAGAGAGAGAGAGCATGAGAGGGAGGAGGGTCAGAGGGAGAAGCAGACTCCCCACCGAGCAGGGAGCCCGATGTGGGACTCGATCCCAGGACTCCAGTATCACCACCTGAGCCGAAGGCAGTCGCTTAACCAACTGAGCCACCCAGGTGCCCTGAATTCTGCATTCTTGACCCTGCCACCTAGATTTATGTTTTTAGGAACGGTTTAACAGAGATATATTTTCAAGGAATTAAAAGTTTGCAAATTTTTTATCCATAAATGAATAACATATACATAATCTAAAAAATTACTGAGTCACAATCTTTTCCCTCCAGATCTCTGTAATTGTTTCATCATTACCTTCTGGCATTTAGTGTATTGAACAAGTTTTTTGTGTGTTTTTCTTAAATATTTTATGTATTTATTTGACAGAGAGAGAGAGAACAAGCATAAGCAGGTTGAGTGGCAGAGGGAGAGGAAGAAGCAGGCTCCCCACCGAGTTGGGAGCCCAACACAGGGCTTGATCCCATGACCCTGGGATCATGATCTGAGCTGAAGACAGACACTTAACCAACTGAGCCACCCAGGCATCCCTACTGAACAAGTTTTTGACTGATTTTTTTTGTCCCTTTGTAGGCTGTATATTTTTTCTGAAAAAAAAATTGTAATAACATGCTTTAAATTCTTGAAATTAAAAAAAAATTCTTTAGAACATTTTTAGTGTCTACTTTTCTTTAATTGCTTTTGTCTTGAATCCCATGAACATTTTCATTTGCAGACTAATGAGAGTTCATGAACATTTTCTATTATGTATTTTCATTACTTATTTTGCTCATTTTGTGTGTATTCTGTTCTTTGATTATATTAATTCATCAAAGTTTGCTTCTCAGTCCTCTGAATCCTATATTTATCATTTCTTTAAATCTCATTGGTTTTACCTCTTCATCATTTTCCTCTTCATTCTAGGGGGAGTGGTGGTTTTCAAATTTTCTTCCTTATCAATTAAATGTTTATAGTCACTTTTTAAAAAATGGTAGGTTTATTGAGTTATAACTTATAAACAGTAAGACTAAGCCTTTTTAAGTCTATAGTTGAGGGTAAGATTTGATAAATATATTTAGTCACCACTATAATCAGTGCACTCTGGGCAAGAGTAGAGTGAGATAAGCAAGACACCAAGGATTGAATTTTGGAAAATGATCATATTTAGGGTCAGAAGGAAGAAAAATCAGAGGACTAGTTTTTAGCCCCAATTCCTGCTATCATTCCAGAAGATTTTAGGTTCATATAGAGAATCCTTCCACCCTTTTGCCCTGTTATGTGCTGAATTGTGCTCCCCCAAATTCATATGTTGAAGTCCTAACCCCCAGTATCTCAGAATGTGACTACCCTTGGAAATCGGGCCTTTAGAGATGTAATTAAGTTAAAATGTGGTCATTTTAAGTTGTGAAATTTCATCACAAGTACAGGGGAAGATTACATAAAGACCCAGGGAGAAGATGGCCAAGGAGAGATGCTTGAAGCAGATCCTTCCCTCATGGTCCTCAGAAGCCAACCCTACCAACATCTTGATATCAGACTTCCAGCCTTCAGAGCTATGAGAAAATTAAATTTCTGTTTTGTAAGCCATCCAATCTGCGGTACTTTGTTATGGCAGTCTGTGTATTTTGTTATACACTCCCTTAACCTTTTGATCCACAATTAAACAAAATCCCAATCATAGAAAATTCCAATTCTCCCACGTCAATGAATGCTACAGAACCATCCCACCCTTAGAGCTGGGCAAGAGTGGTTCCTGTACTGCACGTATGGCTTTACAGAACAATTTGGCCCTTTTCCTGCTATACCAAACCCCAAAGAGCAAGGAATCTGTGGGGCCAAAAAGACAGGTTCACGCAGAACCTATGTCTTCAATTCTAGATAATGCTTTTGAGTAGCAGCTGGTCTTTGAAATCTCTGCTCACACAGCTCCAAAAAGGCTAAGAGTGCCTTTCCCCCAGGTCCTTTGTGCTAAGGGCCAATAGTGCTTCCAGTATCTAAATCCTAGACCCAACATGTAGTAACAAAGCTCCTAGGCCTAAGAGGTGGCTTAGCAGTGGAGTGGAAGTAGGCTTGCAAATAAAATACAGTATACCTTGTTAAATTTATATTTCAAACAGACAACAAATAAGTTTTTAGTACAAGCAAGTTCTGAATATTGCATGGTACATACTTATATTAGAAAGGTATTGTTTATATAAAATCCAAATTAAACAAAACAACCTTTTTTTTTTTTAAACAATGTAGGAACCCTAGATGGGGTCAGAGTTGGGCATTTGAGCTGGGTGTCCATATGCATGAGCACAAGGCCACTAATAGTATCAAACTGAGCAGGAGGACATTATACAGGGAAGGCAAGATACATGCGCCAATCAATTCTCCTTGAAACATCCATTCTGTCCAACACTGGAATTATACATTCAACCTGGCTTTCTAGGTCATTTTCAAAATAGGACAATAAAACATAATTTATTTTTACATTTTGTTAACTGTATTTATGTTTAAATATTGAGACATATGATGTTTGGGTCTCTATTTTCACTCTTGCCCCAGCTGTGCAAATGTCAAGGGGTTAATACTGTGTTGCAGAAAATTGCCTTAAGAGGTCAACGGTATCATCAACCACATTTAAAAGATGAGGAAACTAAGGCATAGAGAAGTTAAAAATAATTTGCCCAAAGTCATTCAGCTAGTGGAATCCATTTTCAATGTGAGATCTGTCTGAATATAAAGGAAATACTCTTTTCTAAAATGACATGTACTGAATGGTGACTATAGTTAATACTGTATTGCATATTTGAAAGTTACTGCAGATCTTATAGCAAATATTCTTCACCAAAAGTAATTTACTATGTCTAAGTTGATATATCCTTTGATTCCATCAGTTTACATAGATGCATAAAGCTGGTGCATTTCATGGGATATCAAAAATAGGTATAACAAAATCACAATTGTTCAGGCTTTGATCCTGAATTTTATGGGTCTAAACACTCAATTCTGTAAGTGTGCCTGCATTTGATAAAACTGTGGATTCATGTTATAATTATACACTTCAAAACACTGATTTATAAAATAGAATGCCAATTTAAGTTTGCAAGGACCAGTGTTTTTGGTAGAATAATGATTTGTAGTAATCTCTCTTTAAGGGAAATTCCAACCAGAGGATCAAATTAAAACAGAAAACTGCCTGTTTAGCCTAATGTTAGAACAAAAAGGGTAAATATTCTTAAGGTAGTATTTCCATCAAGATAGGGGAATTGTCCTATTCCACTCTAAGAATAATCCATCCAACAGTGGGAAGGCGGTTCATATGCTCTGAAGCTCAAAATACCCGGGTTTTTACTTCTTACTATTTAACATCTGCAGGCCTCAGTTTCCTTATTATGTAAAAAAGCCTTCTTGTAAGGGTTGAGATTGTTCATGTAAAACACCTAGCACAATATTACCATCACACTATGTATACATTATTCAAAATATTATACATTATATCAAATGCTATATTATTTATTATGTTATTTATTGCTATTGTGCAATTTATTATTGTTCTATTTAACAACTCTTGCTAACCTGGAGAAACAGGCCATAAGCGCGCTTCCCAGGCGTAGAGGCGGGTACGAGTTACCATGGCAACAGCGCGCGCCTAGACATCTTCCGCTCGCGCGTCGCTGGGGAAGAAAAAAAGCCTAAGCTGCGTGTTGCGTCATCACCGCGCGCTCGTTTCGGCTCTCCGTGCTGTTTTGGAAGGTCCCGGCCCGGCTACCGTCGCTCCCTGCCAGGAATTATTCTTTCTTTCGACCTTTGTTACATTGCATCGAGCCTGCAAGACTGTGAGTACTAAAGAAAGAAAGAGGGCGAGCGAGTGAGCATTAAAAGAGATGCCGCAGCACACTCCCCACCTCTGAACCCTCCCTATGTTTTCTTGATCCTATCAGCTTCCTCTCAGCTGGGATCGCGCCGCGTCAACTTCCGGGCGGGTGCCCGCCAGCACGGCCTCCGCCGCTCCCCTTCTTTGGCCCCTTTGTGTCCCCGCAGTATCGCGGCGCGGGCCCTGGCACGTCCTTTCTCGAGGCAGGGAGCACCATAGTGCAGGGAGCCTCTCCCTGTGGGCGGGCGCGCGGCCCGCAGGGGGGTTAGAGTGGGGAACGTGCCTGCGCGTGCTGGGGTAAGAGGAGGTTGCACGAGGGTCAGCGTGTGGTTCGAGGAAGGCGGGGCGGGGAGGGGGGAGACGGAGGGGAGTAGAAAGAGCAATGGAAATTTTAAGAAAGATATCCCTGTCCACCTTCTGATTATTGTGGCCTAACAATGAGGCGCAGCCATAATAGTCATCCTGTGCCACTGGCATGTTTGCGTGCTTTTAATTGCCTTGGGAATGAACTGCTAAGGCTTTGTATTTTATATTGTTTTCATGGCCTCTTTTTCTCTTTTTATTTTCTTCCTGCAGATAGTTCATTTAAAGCTCTTAATTCTACAGGGTGGTGGTTTCTACCAATATGAATCTTTTCAACTTGGACCGTTTTCGCTTTGAGAAAAGGAGTAAGATTGAGGAAGTGCCCGAAGCAACCCCTCAACCCTCCCAGCCTGGCCCTTCTTCACCAATTTCTCTTAGTGCTGAAGAGGAGAATGCTGAAGGGGAAGTTAGCAGGGCAGGCACACCTGATTCAGATATAACTGAAAAAACAGGTGAGTTACAATGTTGCAAATTGATGTAGCATCAGGAGGTATTTTTAAAAGATGAAAGGCGGAAAAGAGTCTAATATTCTTCATGTCGTACATACTAATATATTGTCCTCCACCTTGCCCTTTAAGATACTGCTTTGGGGCTGCCATGGGCACCATATACCTACTGTCAACTGAGCATCCATGGCTTCTTCAGTTTTGTATGAGTTCTTGGAATGTGGCCCAATGATGGAAATTGATGTCTGAATTTAGGTCATCCTTAGGTCAGAATAGTTGCCACTGGAAGAGAAACTAGGTGATTCAGACCAATGATGTAGACGACTTTGAGTCTGTTATTTAGCCAGGTGTTTACATTCATCTCAGTATTTTCCAAAAAAATACTGCTCACTTAATATGAACCAGGCTTTACTCAAGGTGCATGAAGACAACCTCTGGACAAATGAAGAGCAGATCACATTCAGATTTTACCACCATTTGACTTTCTGGAGACCCCAAGGGTGCAAATGAGTAATTGGTAATCTTCAAGGTGAAAGAACCATTTTTTTAACCTCTTCAGCAGATTGTCCCAGATAATGGGATTTGAGAGGAAGCCAAAAATTAGCATTTCCATTTTAGTCTGTGTTCTTTGAACCGTTAACAGGATATATTTGAACTCCTATGTTTTAGGCACTGTACCGAGTGCTTCACATTCTCTCATTTAATTTGCACAGCAGTCCTACAAGATATTATGCACATTTTGCAGAAATGAGACCCAGAGAGGTTAAGTTGTTAGGAATTTGATAGACCTGGAACTCAAATCCAGTCAGTCTAGTTCCTGAGCATAAACTTTTAATTGTTTACCTTATGCAGTTTCTTATGAAGGGTGGAAGGAATATTAGAAGTTTTATTTTAATGTTTATTTTAGTGATACCTTTTTTTAATGCAAAACTCAGTATTTCCCAAGCAGCTTTTATGCTGATGTGGCCCTGGCAAGATTGGTAATACGTATGTCATTATCGTTGGGATCTTACTTTGTTTGCTAGTCTTCTATTTAACTGTACCAGTGATGGCAGACTCCCCACACATTATCTTTTGAATAACATTTAAAAATCTTTGGGTGTATTTGGAACACGGTGGAATAATTTGGTAGGTTGAATTATGTGGGAATGAGGAGTCATAATTTTGAAAGACTTTGTTTGTATAAAAGGTTCTGAACTTGTCCAGAAGCTTAGGAGTGCTGTCTCTTTGTTCATTCTTTCAGTAGGTGTTTGCTTTGCATAACATGCTGTAGTTAACATGTAGACATCCTGGTACTTTAATATTTTAACAATCAATATATGAATCTGTTTCTTACGTAGTTAGAGGGGGCTGGGAAGGCCAGCATGTAGGCATGGGATTTTGAGCCCTTAGAAGTCTATACTGCTTCATTTTAGTTAAATGGGACATTGGACAAATTACTTAAAATCTGAGATTAACATTTTTTTTATCTGTAGAATAAAAAGCACTTTGTAAACTGGAATACAGTGCAGTGTTTTATTTATCAGGATTAGTAATATGAAATTCTTAATTGTCTCTTCTAATCAGAAGATGCTGCTATACTTTTTTTTTTTTCCTGTTTAAGGAGATTTCATTCATCTTTATTGGGATTTTTTTTTTCTCATATGTAAATTCCTCCTGTAAGCTGAGATTGCCTTTAGGAATCACATGGTTAGTCTTAATGACGTTGGGAAATATGAAAATTAAATTTGTTGTGGGAATGGTGAGAATTCATCCTACTAGGAATAGAGAGCTTTAAGAAAAGATGATTGCAGATGGTACTGTGAATTTGGGAGAATATTGAAAACGAAGGCTAAGTTTTGGTTTTACATTGTAGTTACTAGAGATCCATTAAAGCCTTCACAGATAGAAGGGTAAAATGGTGAAAGAAAGCTGTTTTGTTAAACCAGTCTAGCCATCCTGAGTACTGCACTTTGTTAGAGGGTAAGTTTTGAAGAGAGAGAATTCATTTAGGAAGTAGAAAGAACAGTAGAAATGGAGAAGAAAGAGATGAGAGAGAGTGTCCTGGGATCTAGCCCTGCATTGGGCTCCCTGCTCAGCAGGGAGCCTGCCTCTCCCTCTCCCACTCCCCCTGCTTGTGCAAATGCACAAGCATGCGTGCGCGCGCGCTCGCTCTCTCTCTCTCTCTCTCTCTCTCAGATAACTAAAATCGACAAGAATTTTAGGTAATTGAAAAAAAATGGTAGTTTCGTACATCAGAATAGGTATAAAGTACCCATTCTAACCCATTGGGCATGCCTTTAAAAATTCAAATAAGACTTAAATGTCCTGTCCCTAATTTAGCATGTTGGACGAGACCTAAGGCAACTTAACATAGAGGTAGGGAATTCAGAATTGAGTGTGGAAGCTTGGGCCTGTATACAGGATGAGATGCTGAAGCTGGTTTAGGATCCTGACGAGAGATGGAGATTAGGGAATCATTGGTGGGATATGGATTTTGACCTTACTTCCTTTATCATCATATGGTAACTTCTTATTCTGCCATTGTATGATAATGCTGTGTTTGCTTATATACAATAGAGTGTTAGAGTCTAAATCAGGTCTAAATCACCTGTTTCTTAAATAGAATGGAAATTGTAAAAATTACCTGTCATGGCTCTTTTAGCTAACCCTTTTAATTTTGCCAATATGAATTAAGATTTTATTTCCTACCACTCTTTTTCAGTTACTGTGCCACAGCCATACCTTTTCTTAAATATGCCAAGGACAGTGCCATCTTTCCTTCTTACTCTTTTCTCTTCTTCCTCCAAGACCCTTCCTGCTGATACATGCATATGACTCTGGGCTTAGTGAAATATTTACTATCTTTAGAAGCCCTTCCCCTGATCATACTCTTTGAAATAGCAACTCCTCCCCCCCGCCCCCAGTTTTACTCACCTGTGTTTTTCTATGTAGTATTTATTTCTACCTAACATGATTCTATATATTTGTGTCTCCCTTATTAGAATATAAGATCCATGTGAGCAGAGACTTTGTCCTGTTCACCGTTGCTCAGAGCAGTGACTGGCACATAATAAGCTCTTAGTAAATATGTGTTGAAGGAAGGAGTATTAAGTGATAAGTGGGCGATACTAGTGCTTTGTACAAATTTTTTTTAATTTTTTATTGTTATGTTAATCACCATATATTACATCATTAGTTTTTGATGTAGTGTTCCATGATTCATTGTTTGTGCATAACACCCAGTGCTCCATGCAGAACGTGCCCCCTTGAATACCCATCACCAGGCTAACCCATCCCCCCACCCTCCTCCCCTCTAGAACCCTCAGTTTGTTTTTCAGAGTCCATCGTCAATTTGTACAAATTTTTAAAAGTATCCTTCCTCTTAATGATCTTGAAACAGTCCCATAGCCATCAGGCATTCTTCAGTCATGGTTACTTGAAACTTTTTGATGCAGGATGGTCTTCCTTCATCCAGCCTTTGGATATGGGGGCATACGCTTAACTTGTGGGCACCTTTCCCTCCTGTGTTTATTTTGCCCTTATGGTGTCCAGTTATTAATGGTTATTGCTTGTTTACACATTCTTTTTTTCTTTTGATCTTTTTGAGAGCATAGCAGGTTTTGAGGGAATAAAATAATGGCAGATGAGTGACAGAGGAGAGAGCTTATTATGTTTTATGCGTAAAGAGTAAAAATAAGAGCAAAGCTTGATCTCAAGGAACACCAGGAGGAAGGGACATATAAATATATATAGTTAAAATAGTACAATGTAATAACTTGGGAAAATATTAAGCAATATAGAATCACAATCGAATTCAGAAATGATTATTTTTGGAGAGGATCAGGAAAAGTCACAGAGATGACTTTGAATCAGTGAATCAGTGCTTATTTGGTGAACAAGAGATGAAAATACACATTGCTTAGAAGAGTGATACGACTGTGGGAAGGGAGGTTATCTGTGGAAGAGGAGGTCTAGGGCAGGTATAGATGAAACTGAGAAGATAGAAATGTAAATTGCTGGGTTGTGAGGGGCCTTTATATGCTATGCCAGGAAGGATGGACTTTTTTTGGTACACACTAGAGAGCATTTCGGCATGGGAAGACCGTTGATGAAGCTGTTGAATTAATTGAAGCCTAAATGTAGGAAAATGTTAGTAGGATAGAGGAGGCATTTTCGGGAAGTTTTATATTTCAGTATTTGATGGTATTTGGTGATAGTTAAATGTAGAGGGTTTAAAGATAACTCAGATCTTTCTTGCTTAGACAGCTGGGTGATGGGCACTGTCAACTGAATTAGGCAGTGTATTTAGGAGAAATACACTTAAACATGTTGAGTTCAGTTCTCCTGTTTCAGAAATGAGGTCTAGTAGAGGATTGAACACTAGTTTTATAGCTCAAAGATGGTTGGAACCTGAGAAATCAACTTTGAAGGGGTCATCATTATGGCAGTTAACCAAAAATACCCCCAAAGCAAGGCATACAGTAAAAAATACCAACATTTAATGGTGGACAAATGAAGGCAAATCAGTGAAGACTATAAAGGATAATGAATATTCATAGAAAATAATAGTACTCTGAAAGCTAAAGAAAGACCAGTTTCCAGTTTTGTGTATAGTGAACAGTATCAAATACTGTAGAGAAGTCAGATTGGATGGGGGACTGATCAGAGACCACTTTCCTTGGAAATTAAATGTTATTGTTGACCTTTAGTAGACAGTTTCAGTAGAAAGGTAAGGAAATGAAGACTAGCTTTTCAAGAAGGAGAAGAGAGAAACAGCTTGACAGTACAGCATTGTCAAAAGAAGATGTTTCAGGATTGTTGAAAATTGAGCATATTTGTTGGCCTAGGGGAAGAAGCTAGTAGAGAGGGAAAGGATGAAAGGAGGGGAGGTATCTGAAGACAGGTATCTAGGGCATGGGAACTGGTGCACAGCTGGACTTTATTAACGTTGCAAAGGAATAGAGACACATTTTACCTGGGGAGAAAAAGTGATAAAATAAATGGGTTAATCAATTATTTTGAGGTTGGAATGGAGGAAAATTTTAGTAAATGCTTGATTAATTTCTTTCCTTAGTGAAATAGATTGTCTCCTAAAATGATTGCCATTTTAGTGTGGTGATGTTGAAAGTAACAGTTGTTACTAAGAGAAATTTCAAAATTACTCCAGTTAATCAAAAAGATCCTCCCTCCCCCCCGAAGAATAAAAGCTTTCCAGGTCATACAGGTTGTATGATCTTGTGTAAGACATCAGCATTTTTGGTCTTCACTTCCTTTGCCTGGATGTTCTCTGAAGTCCCTGCAAGCAGTAAAATGGGTATGTCCTTTGAATAATGGAGCTGAATGTATCATTTTAGCATCATGATTCTATAACTATTGGGTGATATTTTGGGGCGTTTTTTTTGTTTTAGGTGTATGTGGCCAAAATGCAAATCTTTACTAAGTCTTTGGATAGTTATTCTGATATCTTCATGTCTGCAAGTGTTAGTTGACAGGCAGTACTTGGCAGAAGGCTAAGTGCTGAATTATTTTATTTTTTTTTTAGATTTTATTTATTTATTTGACAGAGAGACAGTGAGAGAGGGAACACAAGCAGGAGGGGGTGGGAAGGAGAAGCAGGCTTCCCTGCTGGGCTCAGCTTCCCGCTGAGCAGAGCCCAATACGAGGCTCCATCCCAGGACCCTGGGATCATGACCTGAGCTGAAGGCGGGTGCTTCACCAACTGAGCCACCCAGGCGCCCAGTGCTGAATTATTTTAATAGAAGAAAGTACAATGAGTATTCATACTTAAGTAAAAATCTTAAGTACATTTTAAGTGTATACTTTCTTCTGTGTTTTCTCTACCTTCTTGCTCTCCATGCTTAGCTATTGTTTTCTTCAAAATAAAATGTTATATATAAAAGATGCAGTATTGTATAATGAAGAATATCCTATAATCCTTTAGTTTTGGTGTTTATTTTCACATTTTTTTTCTGCCTGTATATATTCCAGGTTTTTGTTTTTATTTATATTATAGGTAATACTTATGCTATACCTCAGTTTTTTTTAAATGACTGCAGTGTCTTATATAGATATAATTCATGTAGTTTCCTATTAATGGACATGAGTTAGTTGGGTTTTTTCTTTTTTTTTTTTTTTTGCTATCGAAAGAAGGCTAGAATGACCATCCTTTTAACAGATTTTTTAGCTTGTATACAATCTGAAGAAAAATTCTTGGAAATGGAATTGTCAGATTTGAGTGAAATTAGTAATATTTTAGTAATTACCAAGTTATCATACACAGAAGTTTTACCACTTTGCACCAGACTACAGCTTGGTTTTTAGATGTATACTTTTTCGTACTAGGTCAAAATATTGCAAACCTTTTTAATCTTTACCAGGGAATTAAATTACTTTACTTTTATTCTTTACTTTTAAGGTTAAGTATGTTTTCATAAATGTATTAGCTTTCTGGACTTTTTCTGTGTTCCTTTTTCTTTTTTTCTGAAAAATAATTTGTAAGTTTTTTATTCTTTTGATTCCTTATTGTTTGTCCTAGAGAAATTTTACATTTTCATGTGGTCAGTTTGTTCATTCATTTCTTTGATGGTTTCTAGGGTTTAGGTCCTGATCAGACAGGCATTCCTTACTATCACATCATAAATATTTTCATCTGTATTTTATTCTAGCGCATTTGTGTTAATTTTATTTTTAATTGTAAAATATACATAACATAAAATTAACCATCTTAACTATTAAGTACACAAATCACGGGAGTGTTAGGTACATTCACGTTATTGTGCAATTAATCTTCAGAATTCTTTTTTTCATCTTGCAGAAATGAAACTCTGTACCCACTAAACACTTCCCCCCTATTCCCAGCCTGTGGTAACCACCCTCTACTTTCTTTCTCTGAATTTGACTACTTTAGGTGCATCATAAAAGTGGAATCATCAGGATTTGTCTTTCTGTGACTGGTTTATTTCCCTTTGCATAAAGTTTTTTTTTTTTTTTTAAAGATTTTATTTATTTGAGAGAGAGAATGAGAGACAGCATGAGAGGGAGGAGGGTGAGAAGGAGAAGCAGACTCTCTGCTGAGCAGGGAGCCCGATGTGGGACTCGATCCCGGGACTCCAGGATCATGACCTGAGCTGAAGGCAGTCGCTTAACCAACTGAGCCACCCAGGTGCCCCCCTTTGCATAAAGTTTTTAAGATTCATTCATGTTGTAGCATGTATCAGAATTTCCTTTCTAAGGCTGAAAAGCATTGTATTGTATGTGTATATTACATTTTGTTTTTCCATTCATCTGTGGATGGATACTTGGGTTTCTTCTACCTTTTGGTTATTGTGACTATTACTGCTATGAAATTTGTGTACAAATATCTCTTTGGGACCCTCCTGTTACTTCTTCAGGGTATATACCCGGAAATGGAATTGATAGGTCATACAAGAAACCATCACGTTTTCCATTAATACCTGTACCATTTTACTTTCCCACCAGCAGTGCACAAGGGTTCCAGTTTCTCCACATTCTTGCTAACACTTGTTACTTTCTTTTTTTGTTTTTTTGTTTCTTTGTTTTGCTAGCCAAATTAATGGATCTGAGTCAGGTTTTGCACTGATAACCAAACTAGTGAGTTTGGTTATCAACTGAATGAGGATATGAGTTAGGTTTTGTGTTGGTTTTTATTTTAATTTTAAATCTCATCTGGAATGTATAATATTGTAAGGACTAAAGAAAGGATGGTACAGTGTTCTCCTTTGCTCATTATTTGTCATTTACTAGTCAATTGTTCCAGAATCATTTATTGATAAACCTTTTTTCTTATGAAACATCAGTATACTCTAAATTTTCATGTATATTTGCATCTTATAGGCCACTAATCTATTTCTCTAGTTTTATATTTTTTTACCCCATTAATAATCATGTTTAGGGTCATAATCTAAAATGTGTCTCTTACATGAGTCCCAATCAGAAATGTTTGGAAAGCACTATTGTATGTCATATTTTTGTGCTGTCTGTTTAAGAGCTTGGAGAAGAAAGTTAAAGCCTCATATTTGTCTCTTGACTTTTTGCCTTATGTATCCTGCAGTGTTTATGTCTTTCATTATTAGTATGCAGTTAAGATATATGTTATATTTTTGTTGTAGCTCTAATTTCTGTTATTAAAAAGTGTGTCTCTCAAGTTAAATACTTTTGCTTTGTTCAGTAACAGTAGCATGGCTTTGTTTTTCTTTACGTTTTTCCCATTTATCTTTTCTTTTGGCTTACGCCTGAGGTGTTTCTTCTTTCTCATTTCATCTTAGAGTGATGTCAGAAACTACTACTCTTCAGTCATGTATTTATTAGTGTATTCTTTGTCTTTTTTAAAGCTTTCATCAGAGAAAAGTTTGATTTATCTTTTAGAAGATGCTAATGGTATTTCTCTTTCTACTGTGACATTCAAATTAAGGCTGCTTAGATTTTACTATGTATTATTTTGGTTACTGTTTAAAACAATAAATGATGTGTTTTAGTTGGTATTCAAAGGAATTGCTTTGAAAATTAGTTGCCATGTTAAAGAATTGAACCATGTAGAGTATAACACAACTAGACAATCAGAAATGGCACGGTTTTGTAAGTCTTCAGGACAGATATAAAGGTTTATGTATTTTCATTCTTTGGGAGATAACTTTTATTTATGGGTTATCAAATTAATTTGGACTACTTTAGTGTGAACTCATAATCTCCTGTAGTGATTTTTGCTTGTTTTTGAGTGGCCCTTGATCTTGGACCCTTTGGAAAGGTGAAACCATTGTCAGACTTAAATGCTTCTTTTGTTTTGTGGTAGACTTAAATATGAGAATGGGTACACGCATACTGCAAAAACTTGGGATACAAGATTGTCTTCTCTTCTGCATACCCATTAATGGGGAATTTAGTTTGGAAAAACTCCCTGGAACCTTGGAGTCTTCTTGCATATGCTAATGTTGTAGATTCCTATTACCTTTTGGTAATAAGAAAATATTCATCTTCTATCTCTAAAATATAATAGGCCTCTTTATGGTCTTTGTACGAAAGAATAGGCTGTTTTCCCTCATGTTCCTGTAGCATTTTGTTTAATCCTTTCTCATGGCACAAATCATATTTCATAACAGTTACTTGTGTACCTGGCTACTAAGCTCTTATTTGTTTCTTTAGGGCAAGTTGAACCTTTTTTCTTTAATATTCCCTACCTCCTGGTACAGTGCCTTAAACACAGAAGGCAGTCAGCAAATGTCAGAATTTAATAGTAGCTGATGCCTTCATAATTGGTTCAGCATTTCACCATTCTTTCATTTGTATTTTTGTTTCCTCTGTCTCTTGTGCTGCTTAAAAGTGCTTGTTTGGCTTGGATCAGAAACCATTACTGCATTGTTTTGGCCATTCATTGCCTCTTAGCTATTTTTGCTTTTGCTTACTTCTAGAAATAGTCCAAACAAACAAATCTAAGCATTAAACATTATTCTAATTCTAAATTATTGACTGTGTTGGAAAGTTGATGTTTTTAGATAAACAAGCTCTTACTGTGGCCCATCAGTTTTCAAAGTGTGGTATGTGAACCTTTAGGATCCCTAAGGGCAAACTGCTTTCACAATAATACTAAGATACTACTTGCCTTTTTACTATGTTGATGTGTACAGAAGCAGTGGTAAGTAAAACTGCTGGTGCCTTAGCACAAATCAAGGCCAAGACTCCAAACTGTTCTAGTAGTCATTGTATTCTTAAAAATTTTTAAATGTCATTTCACTTAAGAATGTTTTTGATAAAGCAGTAAAAATTGTTGATTTTGGTAAATCTCAACTAAGCAGTAGGTGTCTTTTTAATACTTTTGTGAAACAAAATGTGAACCAGCTTTTGCTGTATACTAAAGTGTGTACAGTGGTTATCTCAAGGGAGAGCATTTGAACAGTTGCTTTCAGTTCTGATTTGAACTTGTCATTTTTTTCACCAAACACCATTTTTACTTAAAAGAATGGCTGACAAACTGTGGTTAAGCAGACTTAGGTATTTAGCAGACATTTTCTCAAAAAAGGACAGTGAAAGCAAGGAAATAACCGGTAGCATTTATTGCTAGTGATAAAATTCCAGTTTTCAAAGGAGAGTTTGGATTTTGGACTGTGAGTTTGACAATCTCCTGATATTTCAGGATCAATGGTAATATTAATGTAATTTTTTGATAAAATATCATGAAATGTGTCAACATTTGGAAGATCTGCATTAATCAGTAAGTGAACCAGTATTTTCCAAATGACCAGTGCACACAGTGTTACAAAATAGTGCATGGTTTAAAGGTCCATTGAAGTGCAAGATAGACCAGTGGGTTTAAATATAAAAGAACGCAAAAGTTTATTCATAAACTTTTTCACATTCCACGTTGCAACTGACCTTTAAAAAAAAGCTACCACGTGTCAAATTTGGGTTTAGTATCGAAGAAGAATATCCATAGTATTGTAAAAAGGTTATGAAAAAACTCTTCCTTTCCTAACTGTATTATCTGTGTGAAGCATGATTTTCTTCATAAACCTAAACAAAAACTATATTACAATAGATGAATTACAGAAGCAGCTAGAACCAAAGATTTTTACAAATATAAAACAGTGCCACTCTTCTCACTAGATTGGGGGGAGAGGGATGGGTTGAGGGGATATAGTTTTCATAAAAATACTTGTTATTATGTAAGCAGTTTAATAAAGGTTTTCAGTTTCTACTTTCTAATACGGTAATATCATAGATATAACCAACATAAGCCACATAAGCAAAAACTCTTTAGGGTCCTCAATTTTTAAGAGTGTAAAGGGTTCTAGTTTGAGAAATGCTATTGTATTGTAACCTTCCCTTATCCTCCATATTATCAAACTACTTCCTCTGTTAGTCACTTACCAGTTGGGCTATGGGGATGTCACTTGGTTCAGACCTGTGTACAAGTTTAAGGTATATTTTTAGGTAGAGATGTATAGGTATATGTATAGTATATATTATAATATATATAATACAAAATAATGCATTGTATGCATACAGTGTGTGTGTGTATATATATATATAAAATTATGTATTTTGATGGTACATATTACATTACCAGTAAAAGCTGAGTAATTGAGTACATGATGGAGAGTAAGCCAAACTTCTTTATTTTTTTTGTCTCGTTAACTAAGCACTTTAAGCATGAGTTTTAAAAATTGATGTCTTCACTGTATATTTTTGTATTACCTGTATAAAATAAGAAGAGGAAAAAAAAATCAAAGATGAATATGTAATCAAGTTCAAGAAACTCTAGTTCTCCTAATACTCATTAACAGATTTTTTAGGACTCCCCTCCTCCAGGCATTTAGGCATTTAAGTAGCTAGCTTTAAGAAGATTATTATCCATTTTGAATAAAGAGACTTTGAAGAAAACAGACAATTGAAATCATTTTGCCTTAGCCCTTTGAAAATATAAGAAAACAGGACACTGGTTAACATGTTTAGCTGATGTGCATTAGCTTTAGGTCAGATTTTTGATACAGTGAACATCTAGATTTTAATTTTATGTATGATTTGTGATATATCAGGTACACTTTGTAAAAGCAGAATCCATTCACCTATCAGAATTTGTAAGTGTCGCCATGTTTATGGCAGTTAATATAACTGATTTGTTCCAATGCAGAGTTCTTCATCCAGGTTCTTCACTCAACATTTATAAAATTGTTCTTTTGGAAAAAATGTGATTTGCTTTTCAGTTGTGTTGATAGGACTTCATTGTAGGAAGTTAAAGATATATCGTTTTAGTGCCCTCCAGGTGAATAGTAGTCATGTAGGCCATGGTTAATATTATTTACAAATTTGGCTCTTGAACTTCATTATAATGATTGCTATCATTTTGTGACAGGTATTGGAGACGGCCTGAGTTTTAGAGTATAAGGATTTAGACCTTTACGCATGGATTTCAGCTTTGTTACTTCTCTTATATGACTTTGGACAAGTTGCTTTCTCTAAATCTAGTTTATCTATAAAATGTTGATATAATGTGTACCCTTAGGTTTATTGTGAGGATTAAAAATGTTTGTGCATCACTTAAGGACTTGATTCTGACTTAGAAAGTAGTTGTCAGTGAATATTTTTTACATTGACACCTTTGAACTAAAAAAAAAAGCAACTGGTCGTTGCTTTTTAAAATAGATTGACTAGGGGCGCCTGGGTGGCTCAGTCGTTAAGCATCTGCCTTCGGCTCAGGTCATGATCCCAGGGTCGTGGGATCGAGCCCCGCATCGGGCTCCCTGCTCTGCTGGAAGCCTGCTTCTCCCTCCCCCACTCCCCCTGCTTGTGCTCCCTCTCTCGCTGTGTCTCTCTCTGTCAAATAAATAAAATCTTTTAAAAAAAAAATAAAAAATATAAAATAAAATAGATTGACTAGACCAAGGCATTGACTACTTTAATATGAATTTCTTAAATGTGATCTTTCCCTTCTCAAATATGTAAGGGAGAATGGTGGTTTTCTGGGGAAGGGAGAATAATTTTGGAACTCTGCTATTGAAGAGAAGAGACCTTGGTAAAATATTTTATTCAC
The DNA here is from genome assembly GCF_037043125.1 of Eumetopias jubatus. Lineage (NCBI taxonomy): Eukaryota > Metazoa > Chordata > Mammalia > Carnivora > Otariidae > Eumetopias > Eumetopias jubatus. Next base: position 125,738,011 of record NW_028274808.1, on the reverse strand, counting down.
CTGTTTTGAATGAGCCAAAATTTTTAGCTTGTGAGGACTGCCATAGCAAAATATAATACCAGGTAGCTTAAACCACATACCTTTATTTTGTTACATGGCTGGAGGCCAAAAACCCAGGATGCAGGTTGTTTCTTCTGAGGACTTTCTCCAGGGCTTGCAGATGACCACCTTCTCACTGTGTCCTCACATGGCCTTCCCTTCATGCACACATCTTTTGTCTCTCTCTCTTCTTATGACATCAGTCATACTGGATGAGGGCCTCCACTGAAGCAGCCTCATTTTAACTCAGTCTCCTTTTTGAAGACCCTACCTCTAAATATGTTACATTCTGAGGTTACTGGGGGTTAAAACTTAAGAATTTTGGAGGGGCCATAATTCAGCCCATAACACCAACATTTGCTTAAGAGGTAATGTGTATTGAATACGGGCTATGTGCCAATGACTGAACTAAATGCCTAATATATATCTTATATATCTTTTGATTTTATGTTCATATGAGCCCTGTGATGATTAGCATCTCTATTTTACAGGTGAGGACACTTGAGGTTTGGAGTGATTACATAACTTGGCTAAGAGACAGGATTGGAATACAAGTCTTTTGAGCTGTAGTGTCCATGTTCATTTAGGCCAGAACTGGGTACTAGGAAATAAAAGCACAGAGAAAAGACGATGACACTATAACGCACAAACTCCTCTTTTGCAATTCCCACTAGGGTCTTGCAAGTAAATTAACCTGTGAAATGGAAAATCATTTAACATCAGCCCTGGTTTGACTATTAATATATTCTTTGAAAACTGGTGGGAATTTTTGGTTTTAGGATGAAACACTGAACAGATTAGAGATTTTTAGCACATGATTATAATTATCAAAAACAGATTTATTTTCAGGTTGCTCAAAATGCCTTTCTCCTTTTTTTTCTTTTGCAGAAGATTCTAGTGTTCCAGAAACTGCGGAAAATGAAAGAAAAGCTAGTATCTCATATTTCAAGAATCAAAGAGGAATACAGTATATTGACTTGTCTTCTGATAGTGAAGATATCGTTTCCCCAAATTGCTCCAGTACAGTTCAAGAGAAAAAATTCAACAAAGACACAGTAATTATAGTGTAAGCAGCTTAATAGATTCATTCATTATATTTGCCTATGTAAGAAGTTTTTCAAGAAAAAGTTATTTAATTTGAAAAATAGTTTGGTGACTTCTTTTTTTTCCTTTCTTTTTTGCCTTTTCTCTATTGCATCTTGGTTATTTTTCCCTAACTTAGAACTGTAGAGAGGTATTTGTGTGTGTGGGTGTGGGTGTGGGTGTGGGTGTGTGCGCGCGCGCGTGCGCGCGCATGTTTCTGGATAACACTGATTTTCAATAAAAAGTTTATCGTGAGAGCAGATAATTTAGTTTTTTAACCCTCTATAAATAGGGAAATTATTTTAACAGGTACCTTTGATCATCTATAATTTCTTTATGGTCTATTCTTAAGTCCCAGAGTCAAATTGTTTTAACATTTTTTGGGCACATTCTGTGGAGTAGCACGGAGCTTGTATTATAGTCAGGTAGAAAGACAATAAGCAAATAAACAATGTACTATGCCAAATAATAAATATTATGACCAAAAGGGAAAGAAAATAATGGAGTTCAGGGCCAGGGGTAGGGGGTATGGTTTCTAAAGAGCACAGTTGGAAAAAAGCTTTATTGAGAAGATGATGCTTGGGTAGAGATCTGAAGGGGTTAAAAAAGTGTGAACCATATGGATATGGGGGGGGGTCAGGAGTGGAGTATTCTGGTCATTGGAAATAACTTGTTTAATGACCCTGAAGTGGTATTATACCTGATGTTTCTAAGGAAAGTAGGGGGCAAATGAATCAGAGAGAAAGACCTAAGGTCACAAGGTAAGCAGCAGGGTAGAAGAGGGATTTAATTATCTTAAACCCATAGGCTTTTGGCTTTTACTCTGAATGAGATAGAAAGCTAATGAATGGAGTGTATTGAGCAGAGGGGTAAATTATTTCATTCACGTGTTTAAAAAGTATTTGAGACTATAGGTGAGCAGTACTAGAAGCATGTATACTATTGTATACATAACCCAGGCAAGAAATGTGGACACTTAGACAAGCTACTACTTGTGGGGATGATTAGAAGGGGTTAGATTCTGTATATACTTTGAAGGTGGAGCAGAGAGGTTTTATTGTTGGATTTTGGGTGGGAGAGAAGGGAGTGAAGGATGACCCTAAGATTGGCCTGAGCAACTGGAAGGATGGAATTACCATTAACTGAGATAAGGAAGACTGTTTTGGGTGTGGTAGGCTTCCTTTTGAAGGAAAGGTTGGCAGTTCAGTCTTAAACATGCTGTGATTGGGAAGACTCTTAGACATCTAGGCGGGAGATGTCAAGTAGGCAATTGGATTTGTGACATTTGAGTTTTTGAGGGGAGGTCTGGTTAACATCTGAATTTAGGAATTGTCAGAATATAGATTTGATATTTAAAGTTATATGATGAAATCACTAAGAGATACTAGTATAGCTGGAAAAGAGATCTCCTGGTTAAAGGACTCAGGCCAGGGGAACTTGGGATTTTAGGAACAGGGAGATGAGAAATCTGTGGAGGTTCTGAGAAGGAATAGTTGTTGAGGTAAAAGTCAAAGGGTTGTGTGCTCAGAAGCTAAGCTAAGAAAGTGCTGCAAGAAGGAGCCAAGAGATCGAGAGTGTCTGCTGATTATAATTTCCTCTTAAAATGAACTTTCTGTAAATAAGCCACAATGAACATACCTTTCTCTTGAAATTCACTCTGAAATAAAAAATAGTGAAGATCCTGCATGGTAATGTTAGATTCACATTTACCTGCTAAGAACAAGGTCTTTCTTAATTACAAAAGAAGCATTCAAATTCAGAAATACCAATTAACATTGGCACAGTACAGTTATCTAATGTATAGTACATGTTTAAATATTACCAGTTAATCCCACGTTCAGAAGTACTGGTTTGTAAATAAGGAATGTGCTCTAGAATGCAAGTCAGTGTACCAGTTTCTTCTCCAGGAAAGTATTACAAGGAAAAATCAGCTTGACTAAGTTATATGCTTAGTAATGTAGTTGTTTTACCTTCTGGTGTAAATTCCTTATCTTGTTATTGATGGATAACAGTGTGAGCTTAAGAACTAGTAGTCAGTCCTTGGACCCTATTTTAAGTAAGTACTTCACAGTAATTTTTCCCTCAGTATCATGTTGGATTTTTTTTTAAACAGTATCCTGTGTCTTTAGTCTCATTACACTGAAACAGTTTCTCAGCCTTTTTTTGTTTCTCACGTCATTGGCGTTTGAAGGTTAAGAGGCCATTTTTTAAGGAGGTTTCTCAGTTTGTACTTAGCTGATTTTCTTCATGATTAAATTTAGGTTAACTGGTAGGAATGCTACATAAATGATTTTGTGTCCTGAGTGTGTCATATTACAAGGCACACTGATAGCAATTTGTCTCTTTATTGGTGAACTTGGATCACTCAGAAACCTGCCAGCTTTCCCCTAAAGAGTTACTATTTTCCCCTTTGCAGTGATTAATCTATTCACAGATACTTTGACCTTATTCCTTAGCAGACTTTTATTCAGCAGTTTTAGTACCTGTTGATGATTCTTACCTGAATCAGTTACTTAAATGAGGGTTGTGAATTGGTGGTATTTTAACTAGCATTTCAGATCTTATACTTTAATTATTTGGTATTCTAATATAAAGAAGGGTTTTCTGTTTTCTCCACATCCATTTATTTATATGGTATTTATATAGTATAAGTAAATATCAAAGATGGAATCGGATATTTATTTGTTCAGTGGGTTGTAATTCACTTACTGTCATTATTCATTTTGGTGCTCAAATTGCTAAATTTTGGCAGTTGAGGGCCCTTCTAGGCAGGCTCTGGCAGTTGAGGGCCCTTCTAGGCAGGCTCTGGTTTTGAGAGGTTCCTGTTATTTTATGAGCCTTTCCCTTCTGGCAAAAGGTGGTACAGACTAACACTATCCCTACCCTAGGCCTGAATTTAGAATTAGCCATTTCTCCAAGAAACACTGGTTCCTTTTGTATTTCTTTCTTTTTCTTTCTCTCTCTTTCTCTTTCTCTCTTTCTTTCTCTTTCTCTTTTTCTTTCTTTCTTTCTTTCTTTCTTTCTTTCTTTCTTTCTTTCTTTCTTTTCTTTCTTTCTTTCTTTCTTTCTGTCTGTCTGTCTTTCTTTCTTTCTTTCTTTCTTTCTTTCTTTTTTCTTTCCCTTTCTTTCTTTCTTTCTTTTTCTTTCTTTGCACTGGTTCCTTTTAATAGAGAATGGTATTTGGAAATCTGGGGACTAGAAGTGTTCTTTCTTTGCTATCAGGCGAGGCAGGGGTTATGTCATTGCCCTTTTCACTATACGAACTAGGAAATATGAGGGGAATGTGTGTGTCTTTGTGTGTGTGTGTGTGTGTTTTTAAATTATGAGTTTTTAATGATAACCTTTAATTCTAATCGACCACTACAAGGCTTTTCCTTGGCTCTCCTTCTATATTTCCTTTTCTGACATTGAGAACTCTGGCTTCTTGCAATATCAGTTTATTTCTTAACTTGCTCAGTCATCCAGTATACATAAAATAGATTCAGAATTGCTGTAATCATACCATTTGACCATTAAGCCTACTAAGTAGAGTTAAATTTTGTTTATAGGTTTGTTTTGTCTTTAGATTGAAGGTATATGGTCAAAGTATTTGGATTACTTAACGTTTCTGTTATTGATTTGAAATCTAGTTCAGTTCATTAATTTGTATTCCTTTTAAGGTTTTTTTCCTTATCCCTCTTTTAAATTTTACTTTTGAATATTTAAAATATTAAGAAGGCTTTAGGAATCAAAACTCTGCATAGAATGTGCTCAGAAAAGTATTACCTCTCTTCCTTTTTCTTGTAATACCCACTGTCATCCCACCTCAGAACTAACCAGTTTAGTTTTTCATAATTTTTCTTCCATGTATCTTTTTTCTCCTTCCTTCCTTCCTGCTTTTTATATAGGATTAACATATAAATTGAGATGGAATGAGATTAAAGTTAGTTGTAGAATAAAACCTCGCATGGAATAAATGCTCCTTCTCTGGTACCAGAGATTCTGGTACTCAATGGGACCATTCTTATTTTAACACTTAGATTCTGATCACCTAGGTAGGCCATGAAAATTCTTTTATCTTTGTATTAGTGTAGGCTTTATAATTTCTCAAGAGCAACCTGACAATGCTCATCTGATATATAGAGTATAGGTGAAAAGGGAATAGGAAGGAGAAAGTGGGCATGCAGTACGTGTGTGTATCTTAAAATAATTGCCAGGTATTTTATTGTTCTTCTCCATCCCAGCCCAGATAATATGAGATATTTTCAAAGTATGCTGACTCTGGGAATGTAGATTTATATATATATAACCATACTGAAATGAAAAAAGTTGTTTTAATCTTTGACAGAGGTAGATTGCATTGTTATTGGAAAGAACTGTATTACATATATATATGATTCTAATAAAATAACAGTAGTACATCAAAATATTGTTTTTTTCCTCTGAAAATATTTTTAGTTCTGAGCCATCTGAAGATGAAGAGTCCCAGGGCCTTCCTACCATGGCAGGTAGAAATACTGATGATATTTCGGAATTGGAAGACCTTTCGGAATTGGAAGACCTTAAAGATGCTAAACTTCAGACCTTGAAGGAACTTTTCCCGCAAAGAAGTGACAGTGATTTACTTAAGGTTAAACCCTTTTACAGTAATTGGTTATTGTAGCTGTAATGATGTTTAAAATTTCCCTTGTATCTAGTACTGTATTTAGTAGATAGTCATTTTTCTAAAGATATCTTATGTTTTGAGGTAATTAACTTTTATTTTACATAATAATAAAAGTAAATGCCAGAGATTTACTTGTTGGGAGTCTTAACTTTAAATAGGTAAGGTTATACACCTATAAATAATAAAATATAGTATTTCCCTCAGCTCACATAGCTTGTGAAAATTTTTTTTGTGTGCTTAAATAGTTCTAAAATGAGACTTAACTGGTCTCCCACTAGAAACTCAGAAATGTCAGGAGGCTTTTTTTTTTGTCTTCATAATGACAAAGGGTTGTTATTGATATTTAATGCCAAGGGGCCAGGGACACTAAATGCCCTGCAGTACTGAGGATGGTCCTGCATAACAAAAGAATTATCCTGTCAATATCTCTCTTGCTGAGAAACATTGATTGAGTTATATAGAAACAAAATAAGTGGCTGTACTTGGACTGTAATAGGTATCTTCATAAGAGCACATAAAAATTGACGAATTAAATTTCAGGTAGAGAGTGAATCTCTGAAGATTACTAGTAAATAGGTTATTTCTAGCTCTATCACTGAATGACCCTAGGAGAATCATATAATTGCAGGTTTATGTTTTTCACCTTTGTATCTGTGGTGACTACCACCGTCTCCAATCGGAACCTTAGGAGGTACCGTATCTGTATGGGGTAGGCTGTTCGCTGGCGTATCATAGAGTATATGCTTTTTCTGAAATGGGTGGCTGCTCTCTAGTGCCAGCAAGAGATGGCCATGTGGTATCAATGGTAGCCCATTTTTATTAGGTTTCAGAGTTTCCAAATAAAGTGAAAAGGCTGTTACTTACTATTGATCAATTTAATAGCTTCCTTAATTACTTGAAGTGTATGATTTAGTGGTTTTTAATATATTTACAAAGTTGTGCAGTTATCACCATAATCTAATTTTAGAACATTTTAATCTTTCTTTCAAAAGAAACTTTTTTTTAAAGATTTTATTTATTGTCAGAGAGAGAGAGTGTGCACACTAGCAGGGGAAGTGGCAGGCAGAGGGAGAAGCAGGCTCCCTGCTGAGCAAGGAGCCAGGTGTGGGACTGGATCCCAGCACTCTGGGATCATGACCTGAGCCAAAGGCAGAGGCTTAACTGAGCTGCCCAGGCATCCCCAAAAGGAAACTTTGTATTCATTAACAGTCATTCTGCATTTCCTTCCTCTTGCTCTAGGCAACCACTAATCTCTGTCTTTAAAGATTTGTCTATTCACATTTTATATAAATGGGATTAAATAATATGTGATCTTTGATGATATGGCTTGTGAACTGGCTTCGTTCACTTAGCGAAAGGGTGTCAGGTTCATCCGTGTTGTATCAGTACTTTGTTAACTTTTTATAGTAACTAATTTAATTTTTTTGAAGATTTTATTTATTAGAGAGAACACAAGCAGGGGGAGGGACAGAGGGAGAAGCAGACACCCCACTGAGGAGGGAGCTGGACAGAAGGGCTCAATTTAGGACCCTGGGATCATGACCTGAGCGGAAGGCAGACACTTAACTGACTGAGCCACCCAGGTGCCCCTATGGTAACTAATTTAAAGAAGGAAGTACTATTCAGGCCAAACAACATGTCTGAACTGAAGGTCGTCCTGTCGTCTTGGGCCTGCTAGTTTAAACTCCGTAGAATAAATTATTATTACTCTCTGTTATTTATTTTTTAAAATATTTTAGTTATTTATTTATTTGACAGAGAGAGAGAGAGACAGCGAAAGAGGGAACACAAGCAGGGGGAGTGGGAGAGGGAGAAGCAGGCTTCCCGCCGAGCAGGGAGCCCGATCTGGGGCTCCATCCTAGGACTCTGGGATCATGACCTGAGCCGAATCTTTTCTTCCCCCCAAATCATTTTGATACATTCTTACTGTTAGCTAAATGAAACTTCATTGGTATATTGAGTCTGCACCCTGCTAGCAGTGTTATTTTCCTCTGGGTGTGATTTTTTTTCTAGACTAAGGAGACAATGTAGGTACCAGTAGCTACAGGGGCTGCTTACAGTGTTGGAAATAGCTTCTAACAGAATAAACGTGATGTAGTATTAAATATTCAAAGGAACAAATCTCAGTTTTAAAAATACTTTAGCCTGATTGCTAATTGTTCACATAGTTGAAGGGTATTTTTCTTCTGTAAGAATATTTAGCTCTAATTTTATAATTACAGTGGGAAAATAGGATTGATAAACAGAATTTGTATGCATGTTTCATTAATCAGTATTTGAAATTTAGGGAATTCATTGTATCACTCACTCCAAAGCAGAGTACGAGTACTCTTGAAGTACTCTGCATTTCAACTGATCTCTATCATTTCAAGAGATTAAAGATGACATTTATAAAGTACTGTGGGAAGGCTCTTAACACCCATATAAAAGAATTCAAGAAGTTGTAAAATATAAATTTAGTCCTAGAGTTGATAAGAATATGCTTTGACTATTTTGAAAATGAAGAGCGGCTTACAGGATAATAAAGGATCCAAGATTAGGAAAACTAATAGAAGAGAGCACTCTTACTATATAGCAAAGAAAAATGATGGAATGTTTAGTTTCTTTTGAAACGCAGAATGTTATAGATCAGTACAAAAAATTATATATTGAGGTTATTAGTTACATAAATAGTATATGAATATGTTCTTGAATAAATTCAGGCCAATTCAGAAATAGAGGAAAAATCAAAAAGAACCTTTTGGTCCCACTCATCTTAAGAAATATTAGATTTAAAAAAATCATTGCAGAATTGTGGTTTATTTTTTCATAAATAAAAAAGGAATAATACAAATGTCTACCAGTGTCCCTCCTCCCTCTCTCTCTGTCTCTCTCTCTCACTGCCTGGACACATAAGCACATAAGTAGGGAGTTTTTAAGGCTTTAATGCAGAACTTTGCAATTAAAAAATTAAGAATACCTTGAATATATATTTCACTACATAGGGATGATGAGTAAGTCCAATAACATTTTAAGGTGTGCTTATGTTGTACAGACTTTTGTGAAATAATTCTTAAAGTGTTATTTTTAAAACAATCTTTTCTCATTCTGTTAGTTGATTGAATCAACAAGCACTATGGATGGAGCAATTGCTGCCGCCTTGCTGATGTTTGGTGATGCAGGTAGGCCTGACTTAGTTCTAGCCATGTCAATTTATTAGTTTTATAATAATAAATATCTTCACATTTTTGATAATTGCTCTCCAATTTACCAAGCACCTTCATGAATTCTTACAGGAATGTTATGAGTTGTTAATAGCTTCAGTTTTTTTTAAGTGAAGAAACTGAAGCTTAAGAAGGTTAAGTGACTTACCTGAGGTCATACAGCTATTTGGGAACCAAATTTTCTAGGTTGATTTTTTTTTTTTTTTTTCCCCTAGGGAGGGGGCAGGTTTTCATTGGTAATTTTGCTTGTTTTCTACAGATCAAATCTCGTAACTGAAGTTTTGGAAGGTATATTTTCTTTTTTAAGTGTCCTTTCTAATTGCATTGTGGTTTTATTTACAGGTCTACAAATCTGAGTCAGTAGGAACATAATGTCTTGTGGAAAGTCCTAGCTGGTAATCAGCATTCCTTCATTTAGTAAATATTTATGCTATGTTCCAGGCTTGGGATACAAAAATAAATGCATTTAAAGGAGCTTGCAATATAAAAGCACCTCCATTTTTTTTTTTTTTTTCCCAGCAAATACTGTCTTGGTTTTTTTTTTTCCCTAACTTGTATATACCAAACAAGTAAAAATAACCTAAATCCCACTACCAAAAAAGCATTTAAAGAATGAAAGCAAATCCACACTCCATTAACCACTCTTAAATTTGCTTTGTATCATTTTCAACTTTTCTTATGCTTGTACCTGCTATTACACAACACACGCACACACATTTAACTAGGAAATGCAATAATAGTATTGGTTTGCATTTTAAAAAAAAAAATCACTTGATGAATTATCATGGATAACTCGTCAGAACAATCAGATTTATCCAATTTTGAAATACGGCCCCATAACATTCCTCTGTAACTACGCATATGATTGGTTTATTAACTATTTCTCTGTTAAATAGCCTTTATATCTCCATTATTTTGTTATTATAGTACTAAAGTAAATAGCCTTATAAGGAAATCTATGTTATTATTTCTCTAGGCTAAATTTCAAACTGGGATGCTGAATCAAGTTTAATATGTACTTCCATGTTACTTTTTTAAAGGTTGTGCTAATTTGTTTTTTCATCAACATTGTGTGAATAAATGCCCATTTCCCTAAGTGAATTTTTTTAGCTTCCTAAAATTTTTTGAAACTCTAAAATCATTATGCAAAAATAGAATATAGCATAGTGTGTTCTCGTGGGCCTATCATCCCTCTTCAGCAAATACCTACCTCACTTTTACCTCCAACCAAGTAGATTCTATTAGAGTGCATTCCAAAGATGAAATTGTTTCATCCATATGAAATATTTTAAGTCTTTCATTTTCTTCAATTTGAGCAAGGGAATAGTATTGTGTGGGTGCTACCTACACAGTATGTTAAGGTTCTTCCTTTTCTTCCACGTACTAGCTGTGTGACCTTGGGCAGCGTTGCCTAACTCTTCCGTATCTCTGTTTCCTTAGCAGCAAAATAGCGTAATAATAGTACTGAACTCATAGGTTGTTGTGAAGAATTGATAAAGTTAATGTAAATTTCTTACTGTAGTATGTGGCACATAATAAATAACTGTGCTGACATAGTAAATGTTAGTCATCTGTTCTTACGGGCCATCTGATGATAGAAAATGGTGTAGGAGAAGGTTGACTGTATCTCCCTCATTACCATAGCCCTGGCACTTCCTTTAAAAGTTCCTGAAAAATGATACTCATTGAACATTTGTTGAGTTGCAGAATGGTTTGGGAAATTTTACATATACTTTCTTGTTCTTATAATATCGCAATATTCCATAATCTTTCCAGATTTGTAGAAAAAGCTTTATTCCATAATAGTGTCTAATCTTTTTTCTCAAGCAACTTATATCATTCAACTTATTCATTAATTTAACAAATATTTATTGTGTATCTACTACTAGGTGCCAGATGCTGTTTTAGGCATTGAGGATATATAAGGAAACAAAATAGACAAAACCTTTGCTTTCATGGAGTTCACAATCCTCGTTAAATTTGAACTTCATCTGAGTTTTTTTTCTTATTCTCATTCTTGCACTGTACATTGATACTATTTCTTACTAAAAAAAGTATTTTCGGAGCACCTGGATAGCTTAGTCGGTTAAGTGTCCGACTCTTGATCTCAGCTTAGGTCTTGATCTCACGGTCGTAAGTTCAAGCCCCCCATTAGGCTCCATACTGGGCATGGAGCCTACTTAAGAATAACAACAACAATAATAATAATCCATACTGGGCATGGAGCATACTTAAGAATAATAATAATAAATAAATATTTTCGAGTGGAAAGTTATAAGGAAAGAAGAAATCAGGGTTTTCTTCTTTTTAAAGTAGACTTCATGCTTCATCTTGGAATAGACTAGACCGTCCTATCAGTCATCTTCATCTTTAGTATATTATACTTATGAGGTGATGTATAGAAAGATAGCTTTGCCTCACCAACGTTAAGATAGCCTTCAATATACAGTATCATTAAGACAGGAAACTATTTTCGATATATTAGAACAGTTTTCCCAAAAAAGGTCTTTTTAAATATCTGTTAAGATATTTTGGACAGTTTTATACATCATGATGTTGGATATTGGTTTTAGCACAAATTATCTCTTACAGATAATATTTCACATATTAAACAATAGGGGTACCTTTTATGCATTGCTTTCTGAAAGTTTTCATTTAAGAATACTAGATTACAAAAAATATATACACACACACACACACACACACACACATATATATATCCGAAGGTTTTACCCTGTTTTAAAAGGTAATAATACGAATTTATTGATGTTGTCAGGAGTCTCTAGCTATTTCTTCTACTTCTCTGTGTTTCTATAAAAATACATAAAACCATTTTTAGGTGATTGTGATCCTTTTATATATCTGCTTTGTGACCTTTTTATTGTTTAGAGACATCTTTCCATGTTTATTTTTAAAAGTCTACCTAATTTATAACAGTGGGATTTATGTGTATGTTCTAACTTGTTTAATATCTTAAGCATTTAGACAGAATTCTTGTATGTATACTTAAGCACACATTTCCATCAGTTCTGTCAAATAATTCCTAGAGAAGGAATTGTTGGACTAAAAGATATCTAAAATTCTGAGATGTATTATTTACATTGCCTTCCAGAAAGGATATAACAGTGTGTAATGTTTAAAAGTGCCTTTTTGCCTGTGGTCTGCTAGGACTGTCTTTTTAATGGATGAAAAATAAATGGTATTTTATTTTTTTTATTTTAACTGTTTTTAATTATTAATGAAGTTGAACATCTCATTTTCTTTTCCTGTTGAACTGCCTATATGTGTTCTTTGTTTATTTTCTTTATACAGTTTCGTGTTTTATTTGTTATTGTTAAATACTGATCTTAGATGAAATTTATTTTCATCTGGGGTATGGGGTACAATTTTAACTTTTTTTTTCTGAAATTGATGATGGTGCTCCCAATAAAAGATGAGGATTTGTGAAACACAATTTGGAAGTGCTATTTAATGTAAAATATTAATTTGTTTCCTTTGGATATATGCAAAAACTTTTTTTATTGATATATAGCTAACACACAGTGTGACATGAGTTTCAGGTGTACAATAGTGATTCAACTGCTATGCCTTATGCCGCACTTACCACACGGTGAGCACGTCTCACAGCACAGGGAATATAGTCAGGAATACCTAATAGCATCGGTAGCTACACTTAAGATGAGCGCAGCATAACATAGTTACATACAAAATTTTTAATTAATTATAAATAGAGTAGATTTAGATGTAGGCAGCATTGTGTGCTGTTATGTAACCTTTTCATACTAAAATTTTAGATTTGTATTTTGTCCCCCACACTTTGCAAATTTTTTGCCTGTAGCCACTTTCAAAGTTTTTTTTCCGGACTTAGACTGTTACTAACAGTGCTCACCCTCCCGCAATAAATATATGGGTTTTTTTAATCCCTCTTTAAAGTGGATAATGGGAAGTAGTTGGTATCTGCAGAATGTACATTTACTTTATGAAATAAATTGGAAAATAAAAATTTAACCATCCACACTTACATGAAATTATACTTTAAAACTTTAATAACATTTCTTACTTTGTTACAACTATATTATAAAATTTTCAGGCTTTCAACTTAAAAGCTGTCATGTTTATATTTATTTTGAATACTGCTACAAGCTTTATTTCTAAAAGCATAGTTAGGGTACTGATTTAATTAATACTGCACTTTTGTAAGCTTTAGCATATGGTTTCATATTAACACAGCAGTATGAGGAATTTGCTCTCTGAAAGTAAAAGTGTATAAGAAATAGATAAATGTATTCAAAGTACAAATATGTAATACAGCTTCCTTTTGTTTCTTTAAGATTTTATTTTTAAGTAATCTCTACGCCCAGTGTGGGGCTTGAATTTACAACCCCAAGATTGAGTCACTGTTCTACCTACTGAGCCAGCCATGCGCCCCTATAGTATAGCTTATTAAGATCATGTAGTTTGAGTTTTTCTTTCAGTTATGACAATATGTAAATTTTCTGTCACTGTTATAGCCTCTATGTTACACTCTCTTGGTCTTAGGTTAAGAGCATTAATCACTTGAGCTGTCTATATCTCACTTCCTCATCTGTTAAATGAGAGACTGTTACCTACTTTGTAAGTTTATTGTGGAAGTTTATAACAACGGTTAATAAGCCCTTTGCAAAGCCTGGTACATAGTAAACAATTATTCAAATAAGCTACACTGATAGGGCTCAACTTATTTTCACTGCTGAACACTAAGTCACCGGGGGAACCCTCTCCTTTCAATATTGCTCTGTAGAATTACCCGTCAGTTTAGTGATGTATGTTATTAAGTAACATGATGGTTTACAAATAACATTATTACAGTGATTTCTACTTTTGAAAGACTGATAAAAGTCTCTTTATTTTTCCTTTAATTCAGTTGACATTTACTGAGTATACAAGATAAGTAGAAGAGATAACATTGGGCCTGATGTCAAGAGAACTGTCTACACATGTATTCATTATAATAACATTTTTGCCTTTATTTTGCATTAATGCTTCTTATAATAACTATGCAGGCTTTGATTGTTCTTCTCTGTTTTAGAAGGTGGTGGACCCAGGAAAAGAAAATTATCTTCTTCTTCGGAGCCATATGAGGAAGATGAATTTAATGATGATCAGTCTATGAAAAAGAAAAGACTGGATCACGTAAGTTACATTTGAACTGCAGTATCAAAATCAGCTGTTAGGCATAGAATATCTTGAATCTGTGGATATTAGACCCAAATGAATCACTCCTTTTTCACAACCAAATCAGAATGTGTTTACATTTCATTTATGACTTTTTGCTTTCTTTTCAATTTATCTGGTATTAATTGCTTATCTCCGAGTTATAAAATCAATTATTAAAAACATTCTAGTGGCATGATAAAGTAACTTTGGGAAAATATATTTTGACTATATAATTGAACACTTAAGAAAAATGGCTGTTATCACCACCAGCACCATTTCCTCCTCCTCAGTGGCAGCTGTTTATAATTCTTCTAGATGACATCTTTGATATTTAACTGCTTATGTAAAAATATTTACGGTTATGCTTTTATTGGGTTACTCTATAGTTTTCCATTAACTTTCACTTTATGACTAGAACCACTGAGAGGCCTCCCAGTGAAACCAGACATAGTCCTCCTGGCCTGCATTCGAGACAACACAATTTCTTCTTGGTAATCAAAATCAAAATCAGTTACCCCAACTAGTATAAT